>NC_072735.1:157006103-157606103 GCF_026930045.1 Uloborus diversus
AGGTTAAAGTACGGAAAGTAGGTTTTTTTTTCCTTGAATTTTTTCTTATGGCATGGGGTCCCCAGAAGCACGGGGCCCGTAGCATATGCTACTTCTGCTCTATGGCTACTCCGGCCCTGCCCGTGGTCTCTCATCAAAGCGCCCTGCACCGGTGAGCATCCCCCCCCCCATTTATGTCCTAGCACATTCGAAACTCCTTAGAAAAAACTGAAGGTTTGGCAGGGGTGCCCACTCCTCCTAAGAGCAAGGATTCACCCCTCTTAATATCGCGAAGGCCCCCCAAAAGCAAAAAGTCTCTAAAAAAAGAAAAATACCACTCAACACCCCTTTCTCCCTTAAAAATTTCAATGGCTTCTTAGATGGGCATACCTGGGTTTGGTCCCAACCTTAAACATACTAACCGTGTTCTACCTTTTGTTACTTCACGAGGGATAGAGCTCACTATCTGCAAAGCAAACCCACTTATCGCTCCAAAAACACGATTCATTCGTGCACGTGACAATCTCGTTCCTCGAAGCTGATTAAGCTATCGCACACACTTTCTTGAACTTATCCGAAACAGAAATAGCTGAGTGCTTCAGTACTATCGATCTCGAATACGACGTAGAATTCAATTAATTACAAAGAAATTGAAACGAAAACAATGAATAGCATCACAGTCATAGCCAGAGGCGGATAGGCTGTTTTACACTCGAGGCGATCCAATACTCTACAATGGAACCTGTCCATTTTGAAATTTACTGATTTTATTTCATTTTGAGTAAAAGATAGTATAAGCATCATTTCCAAAGAGGTTGAAGCGCCCCTAAGGGAAGTCACAGGAGGTCACCTCGACCTTCCAAATACTTCCTTATTCGGCAAATTTTGTCTGACGATTCGATATATTTGGCAACCTAATTGCAATATTACAGTTTTTACATGCTCGAATGTCCCTTTTCATTTGATGTATGGACACCCCTAATACCCTATTTTACCATTCGGCAAAATGTGGAGTGTCATTTGGCAAATTGCGAACTTCGCCCTCCTAAAAATTTAAGGTCGGGGCACCCCTGCAGAGAGGGTTTGTTTGTTTAAGTTCTAAGAAGAATTACATTCCATGATACAGTCGAGCCTATATATGACTGCCTCGAATTTCTAATTTTCCTGCAATTTGAACAGAAATTGAACGGAGGAAAATGAGGACCATGCAGCATTAACTTTCTTAAGACTAAAGCAATCCGATATTTCAAACTAACCTCCCTTTCTCGAAATTTACTGACTTTCCGGCGTTTTGCTCAGAAATTTAATAACCCATTGAATATTAATTGGTGGTTTACCCGAACTGATCCAAATAACGTATTAAAAAATTAGAACTATACTGTTGTCAAAAGTTTTTCATCTAAAACAGTGGTTCCCAACCTTTGGGCAATCACCTCCAAGTGGACGATTTAACTCTTCAAGGGGCAATAAGTTCGTGGAGGACGACATGGGACGATAAATATTCAAAAGAATAATACCTTTTTTTTTTAAAGTCAGCTAATATCGAAATTGTAAATGCGTACGAAACTGATTGTTTAGATTTCAAACAAAGGATCATGAGTAGAAAAAGGTAAATTAAAGATTAGGAGCGTCCTCCTCATACCTTGGGTACCCTTAGAAATTGCATTCATGGCAAGTTCAGGAGACTGGAACAATGTCTGTCGTCTAGCTTTTCACAAAACAATTAAGTATTTGAGACATATGGGGGCTTCCTATGAGGTTGAATCCAAAGAATACAAAGTCTAAAATTCAAGTCTTAACTGAAATCTACCAATGATAAGGCAGCCATTAATTAAGCTGTTATTTAATTTAAAAACATAGTTAGTTAGCTAGATTTGCTGAAAGTGCGTTTTACTCAACTTTTCATCAATTATTTTCACGGCATAGCCACCAGTATCTATAGTAAAGTGTATTTCAAGTAGTACTTGAAGCAAGTCTGGATCCAAAGTGCACCAAAATGGAAGATAGTTCGTCCGCTCCTCTGGAGGGGTTCTAGGATGAGTCACTGGCTCATCAAGTTCGTCAAATTGACTTGCAGTACAACCCTTCCCAATTTAATGCTTCCCTGTAATATGAAACTTTCACTTCAATCGTGTGTCTTTATCGAAAACACTGCAGTTTTTTTACGCAAAAAGTAGGTACTGTCCCACAAGATACTAACGTTGGGTTTTTTTGGTAATATAAAGTGATTACTTTAAATTAAAAAAAAATCAAAGCGTTTTTGACTTTGTTTTTCAGTCAAAAAGGATACTTCGAAAAATCAGTGATGACTCAATTATGAGTAGGTGAAATTAAAAAAAGAAAATTCAATTTTTCTCTTTTTTTTCCTGCTTTTCCTCCTCCGCCCCTTTCCTTCCGCTCTCTTGAATAATACACTTTTAATTTTCGCTTGCTGATAAGATGGGGTGTTCCTTTTTCTTTCAGTACAAATTTCTTCGAGTTACAGAGTATTTTCGATATCAATGAAAAGAGCAAACGAAAAAAGCAGAACATTGAAACCAAGACATCGATTCATTAACTCCTTTTGTGTAATGAATCTGATAAGAAGAAAACTTTGCACCAAGAACTGCGTTTTAAACAAACAGATTTCTTCAAGAATCAAAGGATTAATGATATTTTTATGCGTCTAATAATAAACCTTTTGTTTTCAGAGAAATGAAAAATTTGGACAATGCTTCAGCTGATTTCGTTTCCTGAAAACAATTCCTTTCACACGTCTCGTATTCAAGAGCTTATGAATAAAATCCTAAGATGCATAGTTTTTTTCTCTTATCTTTTTTTTTTTTTTTGAATAGGTCTCGAAGTTTAATGTCATTAAATACCAGATAAACATATGTGTTTGGGGATATTTAAAAAAAAAAGAATGTCATTAGAATGTGTTTATTTATGAGTAGGAGAACTAGAGAAGTTTGACCATATTGGAGGTTTGACCCAGAGCCGTGTCCAAGGGGAGAGTTTTAGGGTTAAACCCCTCCCATTGAAAAATATAAACTGAATCATTAAACGATTTTCCAAAATGTATTTTAAAGTTACTTATTATGTATTTATTAAGTAAGGTTTTAGAGTTAATACACTAATACAATGTTCATCCTTTTTAATATTTTCCCATCTTTAACATTTTTCCTGAATTCTAGGAATCCCAAACACCTTCGCTACTAAATGTTTAAAAAGGATTGACTGAAGAATCCAGCAATGTTAAGCGTGCAGAGAAAAATTATTTAAAGAGAGTATTAGAGAATGATTTAGCCAAAAAAAAAAAAAAAAAAAAAAAAAAAAAAAAAAAAAAAACAAAAAAAAAAAAAACTAGAGAAACAGGGAAAATGGTTACTTTGCTTACTATTAAGATCTTTTATGGTCGAAAGAGGAAAGCTGTTTTGGGTTTCGGAGAAGGATATACCCTCAAATCCCTTCCCTTGGATACGTCTTTCTTGTTGGATGAATTTGTCGTACTACATATCAGAAGAATGTTTCTATGCAAAACAGCAATTGTTAAAATTCCTATTTTCATTAAAATTCCGGTTTAATATTATTTGATGAAAAGGAAAAGAAAAGTACAAAAAAATAAACTATCATTAGGTGGCATAAAAGGAATATGTGTGACCTTTTACAAAATGTTGAACTGTACAAAAAAATATTTTACTTTAAAGAAACACAAAAAAAAAAAGAGAATATATATTAATTTGATTTTTGGGCATCTTGAATTCAAATTATGCTTTTCGCAATCAAGAGCGTGTGTGTATGAATGCGCGTGTATGTTTATGTAGGCGCATGTGTGTGTGTTTGTGTAGGCGCATGTGTGTGGGTGCGTGTGTGTGTATGTATGTGTGTGCGTGTTGTGTATGCAATGCTGTGTGTGTACGCGCATTCGTTCGTGTGTGTGTGTGTGTGTGTATGTAGGCATATGTGTTTTGTGTCTGTATGTAGGAGTGTGTGTTTGTGTCTGTGCGCAGGCATAAGTGTGTGTATGTTTTTGTAGGCGTGTGTGTGTATGATTGTGAGTGTGTAGGATATGGACCAGGGTTGGCCGGATTGGACCCAATTGGGTTGGACCCAATGGGTTTTTTTGAAAAAAATCCATTTAAAAAAAAAACATTATTTAGACGACTTTTGGGTTTTTTAAAATTTTCCAAGAAGTTTTTTAAAAAAACTAAGTAATTTAAATACTTTCACAATTTAAACTTCTTTTTTTATTTGTTCTTCACCACAGCCAATGGACATAAAAAATGAATTTTGAACTTTAATAGTATTTCTTCACTCTTAACAGCATTAAAAAAAATACTTCAAAGATTTTAAATAAATGTATTTAACTTTTTTCTTTAACTGGTCAATAAATAACTCAAATTATCTTGACTAAGTCCTGTCACGTCCTGATTTTCTCAATATTTGTAGATTGTACAGAGGAAACTAATCTAGCCGAAAGGCTTTCCTGTGAAATATTTTCTGGGAAACCAACATGTCACAAATCTCGAATAAACAAGGTATATTTTTTAGAAATTAACAGGTTTTACGAACGGTCGAACGAAAAACAGAATAAGATGTGCAGCATTTTCATTATTTTACAAAAAAGTTTAATATTTCTTACTCTGTACACAGAAATAGAAAAACAGGCAACATAAAATTCAAAAAAATATCTTGATTAAGCTGGAATTCAGTAAAAAGGGATTTAAAACTACTTGAGGTTCTACAGTAGTTTTGCATAACAAAATGAAATACAATAAAGTAAAATGCAAAAAAAAAAAAAAAAAGTAGTAATTACAAAACAATAGATTTTATCGCTCAAGAAGTAACTTTGCCTTAAATGTTGGTAATCATGGAAACTAAAAAATCCGAAACTTCACCATTCTTGGGTTTTGTCGTCTTTTTTACTTTTCTTCAGAAAACGCTGAATTTTCCAGCCTTTTTTACCCCAAGACAATTTTTTTGCTTTGTCCATATACTTACGCAACAATATGCTACAAGTACCCCACATTTTCCATAAGAAAAGACAAGAAAAACCCACATTTCTTTTAAAAAACCCAGCTTTAGTTGGGTTTTTTTGGGTTTTATTTAAAAAAAAACCAAAAAACCCTGGGTCCATGGACTTTAAAAAAAAAAAACCCCGGGTTTTTGCCAACTCTGATATGGACGCAACCTAGAGACCGGTTTTTGCAAGAGGAGCAGCATCGTGAGGCCGGTCGACGCGACGGTGGTGATGGCAGAGGGTGCTGGTGGGAAAGTAAAATCATAGGAATTCAAAACAGTCAAATGAGAACAATAAGCAATCGTGATTGCTCAAAAAAAAAAAAAAAGTCTGTATCGAACTAAAATGAACTATTCGACACACTTAGTTTACTTTTCCTTTGACAATGTAAGTTACAAAGGAAAAAAGTTTGCACCCGCTCCCTTTTTGAAATTCTGGACACGTGACTGGTTTGACCCACACTATCTCTCTCATATTTAAACATTTATTTAACTGATGAGCACCAAATAACAGCAAGGGAACAAGAAGAGCAAAACGTTGCTCCTATTTTAAGCCATTTTCAGAGAGAATTAAAGGGAATTTAGCAATCACTGAAATGTTCTTCAGACAAAAAAGCTTTTTTTATATCGCCAGTTCTCCCCTAGTGCACTATTTGTCATTAACATACACAAAAATGAATTGGCTTATTGTGTTCTCAGATTAATGTGCTAAAAGAATATTTATTTCTTACTTTGCCTTTTTATTTTCATACTAGTGGTACCCGCACGGCTTTACCTGTAATAGAAAAATTAAAAGGTCTTTCGGTTCGCCTGTATATTTACAAATAATGTATGGTGAATTTTCTCGCCAGTTGGCTTGTACCCATGTTACGGTTCCACGTTATGATAATTTCGTATCTCGCCAATTGGCTTGTGCCCATGTTGCGATTCCACGTTATGATAATTTCGTAAATAATGTATGGTGAATTTTCTCGCCAATTGGCTTGTACCCATGTTACGGTTCCACGTTATGATTATTTCGTAATTTACTCGTCCATCTTATGATAGTTTTGTTCTTAAAATTGGAATAAAAAAAGAACCACATCGACTTTTTAAAAAATCGCTCCGAGGTGCACACCCCCATGCTACAAACTAATTTTGTGCCAATTTTTATGAAAATCGGCCGAACGGTCTAGACGCTATGCGCGTCACAGAGATCCAGACATCCAGACATCCAGAGGTTTTTTTAATTAACTTACTTATTGATTTTTATTTTATTTGTAAAAAAAAAATTTCTAGAATCACTAGTATGGGAGGTTTGATACATACTAATTCTGGGAGATTTGACCCAGTTCAAATCTCCTCATTAACTTTCATTTGATGGTGTAAAATTTTCAGAAGTGTACTGCCGTGGTCGGTGAACGGCAGTATCTGCAGAAATGAGTTTTTGATATATTTGAAAAAATGTGTGGTGAATTCAATGCTAACGATAGGAAAATGTCGGAATTAGACTTTTTTTTTTTTTTTTTTTGAGCCTTTTTTTCAGCGGAAAACAAATAAGCAAACGTGTACAATAAAGCTAACGAACAACAGATGACGAAAATGCAAAAAAAAAAAAATGAAATTTGCAAAATTTTCTGTTACTGCCCTTTACCTTCCCATGGCAGTGTATATACATCATTTAATTAATTTTAAAAAAATGAAAAAAAAAAAATGAAAATTGAAAAATTTGCTGTTACTGCCCTTTGACTTCCCACGGCAGTGTATAGATCATTTAATTAGTTTTAAAAAGAAATGCTTTGAATGTAAATAAAAGAAATCTTTGCTCTTAGCTAACAATCAAAGTCACTTGATATAACATAGATATTCATTCGAAACACTTAATGTTTATACATTACTAGCTGCGTTGCCCGGATTTGCACGGTCTACCTTGAAAATAAAAATTGTGTCAAGTGACGTACATTCAACAATCAGGCTTAAATGAAAGAAAAAAATCATGCAAAATTTCCCTTCCAAACAATGACGACAGATATTAAAATACTTTTAAGAAATTAAAATGAGAAAGATTGAAGTAAACAATAGAGTCAAAAAGCGTATGTGTGGAAACGCGAAAATAAAATGGTAAAACAACTTGAATGGAGATGAGATTTTTTGAACTTGATTTAAAAATGCTTGTAACCTTTTTCCCTTTAGAGATAGAAGCTTAGTTTTTCGATTATAGGTCGAGATTGATCTGGAGTAAAAAAAATCCCTTTTTCCAGTGGTGTCAAAAAGAAAACTGTGGGACAATTCCTTCACTTTTTATGGAAATATTTAATGAAGAAAGTAGTGCCTAAATTTCAGCTAAGCCTAAGAAATTTCGACCTAAGGAACGCAAGTAACTCTAGCAGTAATTAAGTTTAAGTTAGAGCATTGAAACAAATTGCATAGAACTCTGAAAATTCTATCCTTTCCAACGATGTATAATATTAATATACGTGCAAGTAATTTTTCTCCCCCATATTCGGGAACTTATGTGAAAATTGAGCTTAAATTGGAATAGAAAAAGAACTTTTTACCGGATTTTTTTTCGAACTGGTCTGCAAACCTGGAAACTTCAGCGAAATCGACCGGGTTGTTTTCGAGTTCTGCGCCTTCAACACACAGACGCTTTTTGGAGACTTCATTTTATACTATGTAGAGTTTCTGATTAAACTGAGCATTTGCTTTTCTAATCGGTTAGTAAAGTTTCCTTAGTCATTAGCTACTCTATTTTTCATTGTAATTGAAGTTCCTTTTATTTTATTATATGAAAATTAGTAAAAAGAGAAGCTAGAAAAGGCAACGATTGTAACAAATTCAAGGACTTTGAGATACCCCTGTCGGGCTTAAAATCTGAAAGATGCACAGTATGGAAAAGCCAAATACTAGAAATTAACAAAATAAATATTTAGAAAAAATTAAGAAACCAACGAAAAAAAAAGGGGGGGGGGTAAAGTGGTAGTTTAGAGGGGGATATATGCTTTTTATTGCAGCATTTATTGTACTAATTAAAATCATTCCTTAATGCATTGTTTCTTTTAAATTCAAAACCTTTTCTGTTTCTATAACGGACGATGGATTTTGCCAATTAATTTCCAAATAATGTTTTATTCAAGCTGCTTAAACTTTCCAAGGTATGTGAATGATCTTTTCATATTTGTAGGATGCTGTTGCTGACCCGTTACTTAGGGCACCCAAAGAAGTCAATTGCCCCCATGACTTTAGGAAGATAATGTATTTACATGTAAGTGGGTGTGGTCTCTGTTGTTTTTCGATACAATTTATATTGAGTACATACCCTATTGCCAATCCCCGTCGAAAAATCCGAAATCCCAAGCCTATAGTGTAGTCCGATCAGGTGATGGACACCCTCCCCCCCCCCCACCCGACCCCTCCCAGCAATTGCACGGCTCGTAATTTGCTTTAAAAAGGTAAGCTTGCAAGCAGGTTTTTTTTTACTTCCTTTTACAAAAAAGGAAGTATTGTATTCGCGAAACAATTTTCACCCAAAAATCGGCCTTAATTTCCATTTTGCTCACCCCCACATGAATGTTGAGTTTTTTTTTTCAACCTGACCACACTTGGATATGTTTCTAGGAAGGTTCAGACACCCGAAATATCCATTTTGACGATCCCCTAGCTAATTACAACGAGTTTTCTCGTGACGTCTGTATGTACGTATGTATGTGCGTATGTGTGTATGTATGTCGCATAACTCAAGAACGGAATGTCCTAGAAAGTTGAAATTTGGTACATAGACTCCTAGTGGGGTCTAGTTGTGCAAATTAGTTTTTAGTTGCATTCGTATACTTCAGAGGGGGTCTTTTGTCCCTTTTTTGGGGGGAAATCATTGTTTATTTCGATGTGAACTCACGTAGTGTAATAATTTGGCGGACACTTGGCGATATATCGCCAGTCTTTTGGTCGCCAAGTTTTGTCGCCAACTTGGCGACAAAGTTGGCGATTTGTTTTTTTTAAAAATCTGGTTTTAATTTGGCTATTGTTGGTCACATTTAGAGAGTAAACTATTGAATCATATTAAAACTGCCAATAATGAGAAAATGACATTAAATTGGAGTAAAAGAAAGTCATGTGATGCACACATCAGCTCGTTTTTTTTTTTTTTTTTTTTTTTTGGATGAATTCATAGTATGGTTACTTCTTTTTAATCCTTCATTCCCAAAAAGAAAACGTAAAGACATTTTTGCTTTTGTCACTGATTAAACGTGTTTATTTACTGGGTTGTTGCACTTATTTTTCTTATAAACCCTCCAAAATATCTGAAACAAAGCTAGAAAAGCTCTCCCAGTTTTTTTCTTTTTTTTAATTCGAGCGCCTATTTTCCTTGCACGCATATAAATAAAAATGTACTTAATGTCGTGTATCCAATTCTACAGTTTCATTAAGATACTAGAAAATCGCCCGTAAAGGTATGACGGTGTGAACATTGCTTCTACATTTGAACGAAGCTATTTCCTGTTTGGTGGTATTTCGATAGTTGAAATTTTAACCCTAACTCCAGTTGATTAACCCTGAACTCCAGTACATAGCATTAATTGCTTACCACTTCTTCGTTTCCAAGGACCGATCCTAGCAGGTGTGCAGCATGTGCACCGCACAAGGGCGGCCGCAGGCCGCATCGCATAGTTCTTTCAATCAAGAAAAATTCCTCAAGAATTTCTCACAAGATACCTTTTATAATAAGTCGAATAAATATGCTGAATTTTAAATGTTCAACTATCAAAGTAAGTGCCAATTTCCCGACAGCATAGCATTGTTTAAGAAAAATAGAATGTTAAGGAACATTGTGTTGGTTCATTGTCAATTATTATCTACTCTTTACACACATGCTTCATTTGGTTGTAAAATTTGTGACAGAACTGGTAATCAGGCATGGATACAGGGGAGGGGAAATGAGGGAAATGACCCCCTCCTGAAGCATGAAAGGGTGCCTTCTAAAAGGAGCACCGAGGGCGGCCAATAATGTTTACCCCCCCCCCCCCGCTTTTGTAGACTATAGATATAGTTTTATTTTATATATAAAAAAAAGCTATACTGATTAGATACGCTCTCAAGCGTTTCAAACAACAAATTCTGTGTTCAAGTGCTAGGACATACCCATCAATCGTCGTGGTGAGGTGAACCAAAGTCTATAGTTGTATTTTTCAGATATTAATATCGAATAATATCCGAAAGATCCGCCGAAGCTTCCCATTTTCGTTAACGTCACCAAACATAGTATAAAATTATGCTTTTAGAAATATCCGCTTCGGAGCTCCAAAACCCTTCCTTCCCAAAAATAGCCTGAAATGGATTTTAGTTCCGAAAAATATTTCGGTTAGGAACATTTTCACGTTTCCCCCTTATCGTTTTCGAATATTGTCAAAAGTGGGTTTTTGAAACAATAGTCCCGAGAAATTACCGAAGGAAAGCCGCCTGATCCCCTTACCGTCACCAAAGACAGCCTAAATTTGCGTTTTAAACTTCAATTTCGAAAACTTTCGATGAGAGACGATTGAATCTCCCTCCCTTTAGAAACGTCAACAAAGATAGCCCAAAATTGCGTGTTTAAAACTCCAGTTTCGGAAAATTTTCGGGAAGAGTGCCGAACCTTCCAAAGCTACGGTCACAGAAAATAGCTTCAAATTGATTTCAATTTTTAAAGAATTTTAGGGAAGAACTCCAGCTTGCAATAGTATTTTCCCTGAAGCAGTGGTGGCGCTAGGAAATCCCCGACGGAGGGGCAAGCTTGCCCGACAGGGGGGCATAGCCAAATTTTAGTTTGCAAGATCCCCCCCCCCTCCAATTTAAGTGATAAAGAAACTAATCATTCTTGGCGTCTAACAACACGAATTCCCCATAAAAATTAAAAGCAAAAAATTAAAATTGTAATGTAGATAAAATAAAATAATTAAGAAAATAAAATTTAATTTAAAATTAAAAACATGAAACTAGGCATTTGTAAGCGAGTTCATCGCGAGATCAATAAACTAAAAACAGTCTAAGAATCAGAATTTGACGAAAAATCTGAATATGATGTAAAATCATTAAAAATATGTGCTCTACAGAGTTTATGCAGTGAAAGAAACTTAAAAACATTAATGTAGTTGTGAGTGTAATGTTGCACTTACAGGAAATGAGGGGGTTCTTCCCCGGAAAATTTTCGAAATTGTAACTCTGAAAACGCAATTTTAGTTGATCTTCAGTGATTTCATGCAGACAAGGGTTGGATGCTCACCTCCAAATAATTTTAAGAAATTGAAGTCCAATAAACGAGATTTTAGTCGATCTGTAATGGTATTTTGTAGGGAGTGAGAGGTGAGAGTCGAGGTGCACAACCGAAAAAGTTTCAAAATTAAAGAAACAAAATTGTAGGTCATGTTTGGTAACGTTAGGGTGATGGGGTTAATGACCAATTAAGATATTCAGTGTTCCTCCCCCCCCCCTCCTTCTTCCATAATCAAACCTTATAAACACACAAATTTACGTGGTGGAAACTCTAGGGCTCAAGAGTATAGCGGTGCTCATCCACTAGCTCAACATATTTATTGGGGAGCAGAGAAATCCACATTGTGTCTTAAGTAAGCAGAAGAACAGTAACTAATATTAAGTTACGAAATTCAAAAGAAACTTGAGCCCGATGCCTAGCTTTATATTAAGACTAGCTGCGTTGCCCGGCTTTGCCCGGTCTACTTTGAAAACAAATATTGTGTCAAGTGACGTATATTCAACAATCAGGCATAAATAAAAGAAAAAAAACATCATGCAAAATCCCCTCCCCCCCAAACAATGACGACAGATATTAAAATACTTTAAAGAAATTAAAATAAAATGAGAAAGAAGGATTTAAAAAACGTAACCATAGAAACACAAAATAAAATAAGTTTAAGAATTGAAAATGAGAAAGATGAAAATAAACAATGGATTCAATAAGCGTTACCGTGGAAACGCAAGATAAAATGGTTAAAAACTTGAATAGAGAACAGATTTTTGAACTTCATTTAATTCGCTTGTAACTTTTTTCTAATGGAGATAGAGGGTTAAACTTTCGACCAAAGGTCGTGTTAGATCTGGAGTGAAAAATGTCGCTTTTTCCAATGGTGTCAAAAAGAAAACTGTGGGACAATTCCTTCACTTTTTATTGATAGATTTAATGAAGGAAATAGTGCCTAAATTTCAGCTAAGCCTAAAAGAATTCGAAGTAAAAACGCTAATAACTCCCGCCGTAACTAAGTTAGAGCATTGAAACAAATTGCGTAGAACGCGGAAAATTCTACCCTTTCCAACGATATGTAATATTAATATATGCAAGTAATTTTTCACCCCCATATTCGGGAATTTATGTGAAAATTGTTCCTAAATTGGAAAAAAAAAAGAACTATTAATCGAATTTTTTTCGAACTGGTCTGCAAACCTTTTCAGGACTTAAAAGAACAAATTGTGAAAATTTCAGCGAAATCGGCCGGGTAGTTCTTGAGTTTTGCGAGTTCAAACACACAGACGCTTTTTAGAGACTTCATTTTATATTATGTACAGATGAACCTCGCGAGTCAGAGCATGTATAAAATTAAATTTATTTATATTTTCTTTCATTATTTTATTTTTCCGAGATAACTTGGGAAAGCACGAAAAAGGTAATGCAATCACAACTACTAAGTTTTGCTATTGCAAAAGCAGAATCAAGAGAAAAAAATGAATATCTTTTGAAGAGCTTTGCTTGCTAAAACCAATTACAAGTAATTTTATTTGATAACAAATAGAAACTGGAAACGGATAAAAATTTTGCGCTAAAAAAATTAGAAAAGGTGCAAATTTTTACGGATTTTAATTATTTTCTATGGTAATAAAAGGTCTACATCGATTAGGCCTAGTTGGTGCTGGATGGAACCGGCGGGCAGCCGGGCATTTGCCCTGTGGGCCGCATTAAATTTTGCAATTAAAATAAAATATAAATAAAAATAAATCCATGATTTTTCCTTCCTTTCTTTCTTTTGATCATATAAATAATCATGTTAGTTTCATAGGGGCCGCCAACATATTTCATTCCTAGATTTTTAAAAATATCATCCTGAAATCACAGACTATTTGGAAGAAAATGTTTGGGCCGCCGAAGCATGTTTGAAATAGAAAATAAAAGTTAAAGTGTAGTGAGCGAGATTCAAATTATACAAATGAATAGTCACACCAGTAGTTCTAAGCAGGACTGCGGAGTCGGAAGAAAAATGACCGACTCCGACTTCGGGAATTTTAGAGAGTTCGACTCCGATTCCACAAGAACTGGCAGGGTTGCAGATTTTAAGGGAAAGTGATCGACCCCGACTCTTGAACTTTTAAACTTGCGACTCCTGACTCCGACTTCTTTACCTCAAAATCAGTCCGACTGCAATTTCTCAGCCTTGGTTCTAAGTTTTGAATGCACAAAACGAAAGTAATGTGTGTGTGTGTTGTGTAATCAAAAAAAAAAGAAAAAAATAATAATAATAAAAACGACACTTAATAGTATGGTCAGCACCATGCTAAACTTAATAAACAAACGAAAGTGAAAAATCGCGAATCTCGTTTTTTAAATTCAATGGTTTTTGCCGCAGTACTGAAATAAGGCTACTACTACTTCCAACAATAAATTTTACACTTAAAGTTATCTATAAAAATTAAAACATTGAAAATAACTAAACGCGTCTAATGGACAAAATTTTGTTTTGGCTCTCCTGAAAAGAGCCAATTTTCAGATTCGTTAGTTCAGCATGGTGCCGACGATATTACGCAATAAACAAATTTATTAAGTATCAAAGTGATCAACATTAATTGCACCAATTTATCTTGTGTAAGGTTTTTTTCTTTTTTTTTTTCAAATTTACTATATACCTACATTTTCATTTTTAAAATTTTTTGAAGCACTTTTCATAACTCGAAAATGCATAACCATTAGTTTCAAACTTTTTATTGATCATGTCAGTTGAAATCTGTCATACTTTCAAATTTTAAGTTTGCACTCACTTTCCGGACCAAGAGGAAAAAGTGTAAATTCTAAGTCTTACCCCAAAATTTCCATACATGGATCTTTTTTGCAGATCTACGGAGTCGGAGGGAAAATGGTCGACTCCAGCTTCAAAAATTTTAGAGCATTCAACTCCGACTCCTTTACCCTAACGCCTAACATCAGTTCGATTCCAATTCTCACTCCGACCCAGCAATCACTGGCAGTGTTACGGGCATTGAATGAAAATGACTCCAACTCCGACTCTTGTCATTATTAACCAACACATTCCGATTCAGACTCCTTCTCTCCAAAATCAGTCCGGCTCCGACTCCGCAGCACTGCTTTTTTACACTATTTTAGCACTTGAAAAAAAGCATATTTAAAAAAAATAGAACATAACTTGCAAAAAAAAAAAAAAAAAAAAACTTGAACAAGACTGACCCTGGTACCAGTCTGTAAGTTGGTTTGATCGATCCCGAAGGAGCAATGTTGACTTTTGAATTAGACCTGGTCCAATCAAATAATTACAGCTGTATGGGCTAAGCGCAGCTTATTGGAGGTTTTATTTTAAGTTAGAAACAAGAGTTTCGACTACATGATAACATCTGAAAAAAAATGAAATTTGGAAGCAAAATGTATATTTTCAATTGCCTTTAACACATGATTTATTTATTTATTTAATTTGGCCTTTTCCAAAAGGTTCGCCCCTCCCCCTCCTCCGCACATTTTTCTCAAAAAGAACCCAAACCCGATGCAATACCAACCCGACGCTTAATGATCCAATGATTGTTTAGTTGTGCCAAACCCGATGTTTAGTAAATCATTCTCATTTCTTCTTCATTCCCAGCAAAACTATTACGCCCCCCTAGTATGCAGCCCCCTAGTATGATCCCCTGATCCCCTAGTATGCAGCCTACAAACAAGATCAATATAAGTTTTTGAGAAACATGTATTTAAAATGTTAAACATGTATTTGCTTTTATTACATTAGTCAAAAGAATTTTTTTCTTGCGTTTAGCAGTTGCCGACAAGACATCATTACACTAAAAAATTAAATCTACTTTAGTACACTTCCTTGTATGAGGTAAAAGGATCGTTTACTCACCGATATGTTTTGTTGTAGAATAATCCAACAATAATCAGAAAAATTGTAAATAACTATAGTAATAACTTACTTGTAACTTCAGGGTGAAAATAAAAGATAATATTGCAGTTATTTACCAGTATATTACCCAGAGAAGTATTTTAAAACGTATCAACTGTGTGTCTGCACAATTGACATGCTGAAGAGCTGTTTAGCGAATGTAATAGAAAAGGAAAAATCTCCGAAGCATGTTTTTTTCTCCGATGACTCCCCCCCCCCCCCCCGTCTCGTCCTGTTTGTTGTCATTCGGTACGTATTTGTCGCGTAAAACCCGATAACCAGATGACGACGCCTTAGGTCTGACCGGAAATCACCACTACATTCGGCAGGGACGTGGATACTATGCGTGGATAGTCAAGGGGGGGATTGTACTCTTTTATTAGTCTAAGTCGACACCCTGAGGTGTCGAAACCAGCTCATCGATAAACAGAAATTTCAACTGTTCGAGAGTCTTTGAAAATTATTTAAGTTTTTGAAATTCCATGAAAAGTTCTTCAATTTTGTATCATATCAAGAAAATAAAGTATGAATTGTCCAAATGACTAAAATATTACTCTTCCGTTCTTATTTTCTGCATGTCTACACTATTTCTTTTAAACTATTTTGTACAATTTTCATACTGTAGGACATTTAATGAAAAAAAGTGGGGGGTAGGGGGAGTGATCAAAAACAAACTCCACTAAAATCCGATATGAGCAGATGACGATATGAGCAGATGACGGGGTGCTTCTCTTTTCTCCTCTCTCGTTTTTCCTCTCTGTCCATTAATTTCCATGATTTGTCGAGCAAGCAATTTTTATTTTGTTTGATCTTGATTGGCAAAAGAATGTATAACTTTTAAAAAACTTTGTTTGCCTATTTTTTTTCTTCATATTTTCGTTGTTTCAATTACCTAATATAAGGCCTCAAAATACAGATTTTTTTTTTTCAAAAAATTTCTCGGGGGGAGAAACCCCCGGACCCCCTGACATTATGTATGTTCTACATCCGACTTAAAGGGACACTCTCCTGTTATCTTTACCACTACAAGGTGAATAAAAAAAATAATAAGAAATTAAAATAAAATAACAACAGTCCAAACAGTGGAATCATTAAAAATCGAGACAAAAAGTCTTCTATGTTAACATTTTTATGCGTTTGGTGTGTCTATATATACTATGTGTGTGTGTGTTAGGGCAATGTGCTAATCCAGGCCCCTCCCAAAAAAAATTTCTGGATACGACCTTGCAAATCTGTGCAGTTTCTTATTTTCAAACTAGCAAGAAGCTGATCTAGACATAAATGATCCTGCTTTTCAAAGCAAAAGTTATTGAAAGAAATCGATAACGAATGTTCATAACTTCTTTTTCATTGTGTAAGAAGGTAACAGAAATTGAAGAATCAAATCAAGCAAATTATTTTTAATGCTTAAAAGTTGTTTCAGGAAAATATTTCTTCATCTGATGCCATACCAGCCAAAATATATCAGTTTTGTTAAGTTTTTATCATATATGCCTTAAAAGATTCTGGTAGTTTGTTATTTTTCGTTGTTTAATTTTCTGCTCCGTTAAAAAATATTATATAACTGAAGTAAAGCCTTTTGCAGTTGTTTACCATTTCATGTTTAACAAGAGAAGAAGAAGACGCATTAATTCGTCTGCTACACAAATGCGTTTACATTTCCACGACGGAAATCTCGGTTTAAATATTTTTAGCTGTACTAATGAAAACGTACTTGGGTTATGTTTCAATGTGATTCAGTTTTCAAAACCTTAGCTATTGAATTTCTGGAATTCGTCTGATAATCATCTCGTGCCATAAAAAAGGTAAAGGACATAAAAAAAGGAGTAAGGTTGTTTTGAATTATTTACCATTGAATGTGTGTTTTTATGCATTTCTGTTTGCTTTATAGCTCAATACGATTGTTGTGTGCAATAACTTTGAAATTATTTGACGAATTTCAAATATTCGTTAGATTAAAAAGACGATAGTAGATCAGCTTTAAATTTGTGCCTTTCTATCGATAGCGACGAAGCTGTTCTGAAAGTTAAATTTCTGTCTCAAATGCGTCAGTTGTTATCTATGATTGTTGAAGGTCGATGATTGATGATGTCATCAAACTGAACCTTTTTATCTCTGCAGCTAAGCTGAATGTGCCATATCGATGACAACGAGCACATGGTAAGCAACGGAACCATGGAAATTGTGCACACTGTAAGTATTTTCTTTGAGAAACTTAGCCATTTATTTATTTTTTCTGCATGTATATAATGTATTCAAACGCTTTTATAATTAATGATGAATGAAATCAAATTTCTGGGTAGTAATTGCTATAGGATATTTATGTATTCCCTATTTCTTTTAAAATTTAGTATCCTTTCCTGAAATCATTTCTGGCTGGTTCAGTGAGTGGCACCTGCTCTACACTACTTTTTCAGCCTCTAGATTTGATTAAAACAAGGTTGCAGAATGGTTCAAAAAATAGGTAATTATATTATGGTTTATGCAATAGTGCATTTTGAATAAAATTAAATCCACTAAGATAAATAAATACCTTTGTGCTAAACAGTAAAGTAAGAAAAACAACGTTAAGAAAAGGACAACATTAAAAAAAGCCCAAATTGGCAAATTTGTGCTTTTTTTAACGTTGTTTTTCTTACTTTAAATCCACTAGTTAGTTTTTAACTTTTTAATGCACGATTTATGATTTGTTTGGTGAATTGTACACTCGGACATATCGTCGCCTCAGAGCAACAGTTGGATATCTTAAGTGTTATTCCTGGGATTAGATGTCTTTACTGCTGATCTGAGACGATGATATTGAAAAATCTTTTACATTCATTAATGCTTTGAACTTAAATTTTTGGTTTTTCTTAAGATTTTCATTTTTGATTCATACTATTAATTAATCATGGACATAAAACATGATTTTCTTTACTGTTAATTTTTACTTTAGTCATTTTTGGTTTAATAATTTAAGCATTATGTATTTTTTATTCTAACAAAAATTTGTAGTTTTTAATTGTTGTTAAATAGTTGAGCTATTGTTGAAGATGATGCTTAAAGCCAAGCATGAATCCAGAATGGGGGGGGGGGGTCCTGACACCCTATTAAGTAACCAAATATAGCCTAAAATTGCATTTTTGATACTCTTATAAAAATTTACCCTAAACCCTGTATGTTTGTTCAAAAGTTGTACTTTGCTTCTTCTAGCAATGACCCCCTCCAAAACCAGAAGCTGGACCAGCCCTTGCTTTAAGCATTATTTGTTTACTCATAAAATTTCATCTGAAGCCGTGTCTAGTTAATTGCAAGCCTCAATAAAACGTTATAAAATGAAAACCCTGTTATACTGCAAAACTGGTTTTCTGGTAAAACTGATTACAAATATTGTCAATAGGTCTGGCAGATCCAAATTTTTCATGTACATATCTACTTCTGCATTCTATTCAAAGTTCTTTAAGTTCTAGAAACATACACTAGCTATCCTGCAGCATGAGTTTAAATCAAATTTAGGATTCAACTTTTGTTATTTTGTGCTTGTATATTTTATTTAAACGTAGTTTATTAAAATATTATATATGCAAGAAAATACTTGAGTCAGTATGTTGTAGTTAATTTACCTTTAGGAAAGTTAAGTTTTTCTGTACTTCAGTCTTGATTTAACATGAGTAAAATATGTCCTGTAATCCTTCAAGAAGAACAGGGTTCTGCAGTATTAATACAGATTAAAAACTGAATACAGCAAAATTATTCATGATTTGAAGTTAAAATTGAAGCTAGTTTGCACTAAAAAAAATAATAAATAAATAAAAAATTTATCTACGTACCAAGTATAAAAATGTGTATTTTATTCTTAATAAAATTCTAAAATATCTATTTTTTTTTCTTCTTTAGTACTCCAAGGAATGGAATGATCACACTTTTCATGCATGTTGTGAGGAACGAAAAAGTTGCAGGCTTATGGCGTGGGACTGTACCAGTAAGTTTTCAATTATTTTTATTTTCTTATCACACAAAAGACCTAAAGGTTAACTACTAAAAGGTACTGATGTAAATCAATATTATTTCCTGCTAAAACTGGTATGCACTATTATTGCAATTGTTGACCACCTCAGATTACAATCAGGGTTGTGGTGAAGGGGGTACGCTGGAGATTAAAATAA
Organism: Uloborus diversus; assembly: GCF_026930045.1. NCBI lineage: Eukaryota > Metazoa > Arthropoda > Arachnida > Araneae > Uloboridae > Uloborus > Uloborus diversus. The sequence continues at coordinate 157,025,350 of NC_072735.1, forward strand.
CAATGCTCGTTTTTTGACAATTTTTTTTTTAATTTTTAATTAAGAAGTTTTTTATGTGTTTTAAATTTTTTTTAAAAAAAGTCAACAACTTATGGATTGTTGGGGCAAACCGAACCAGGCAGTGTCTTAATGTCGTAATTAGGATCTGCGCAGCCTTCACAATGCTGCCAGGTTAGGTTTGCCCCAACTGCAGTCTGTTTCTCTTTTGAAAACTTGTGTTACTTGAACAGTCCACAGTATTTAAAATTATTTTAAAAAAGCTATTGAAAATTAATGTTTAATAGTAATACATGTTGTGTTACTATTAGACATTTGTGTATTGGAAAGGGTTCAAAGAAGAGTAACTAGACGAGTAAGGGGACTTTCAGATTTAGATTATAATACCAAACTTAATAGGCTTAATATGTATAGCCTGGAGCAAAGGAGGATCAGAGGGGACATGATTCAGTTGTTTAAATTTATCAAAATGAATGATGTTAATGGATTAAATTTTTGCACTGAAAGCAGAACAAGGGGTCATTGTTTTAAGCTATTAAAATTTCAAGCTAACCTGGAAATAAGGAAAAACTACTACTTTAGTAGGGTTGCGGGCACTTGGAACAGCTTACCGGAAGAGCTAGTAATGAGCAAGGGGGTGGATAGCTTTAAGAAGGTCATTGGTCTTCATTGGGGACTAATAAATTGACTAGGACCAGCCTAGCTGGAGGTTGCCAATAGCCTGTTGCTGGTCGTCACATTTGTATTTGTAAATAAATATTTGGTTGACCATTCTGCTTTAGAATATGTAATTGTTTATGTGCTCTGTAGTTTGAAACTAATGTATTGCTTTTTTCCCTTTCAGTCTATGTTAAGATGTGTTCCTGGAGTCGGAATGTATTTCAGTTTTCTTCACTGGTTGAAAACTAATTTTGGGTAAGTTACAGTACTAGCAGTATTAAAAATTTCCTACATTGAGTTTCATAGAGCTATTCAGTGTGCATATCTTCTCAGTTTTAAAAGCTGTATCATAGTACAGTGTCTGAAAAATATTAGTATTTTAAATTATGGACTAACAAGGAAACCTTACGGTCTCGGAAATTCTGATCAGGATGAAATTCAGCAGGTTAGTAGTACCCCTTGAGAGTGTCCATGCAGTAAAGTAATAAAGTGCTCTAGCCAGAACATTCCGAGAAAACAGCCTCTAAGTTTTAAGCACAGCTTATATACTAGTAGAGATTGTTGCCAGCAGCAGCTCGGTGGCTATGTGGTCAGCTTACTGGATTCCCCTGTAATTCATTCGGGGTTCGATATCTCTTGAAGAATTCTTTTTTTACCAAAATGTACCTCAATTGTTCAACCTTACAACGACTTTTTTATAGACAGGTAAAGAATCTAATATAGTGGATACAAAATTGTGCATATGTCATTGAAAATAATAGAAAAATAAATGGCCGTGAAGACTGCCTAAAAATGTAATCAATAGTCCATCATCAACTCATCGCCAATTTTCAATGAAATCATTCGGTATGCCTCCTAACTTACGGACAAAAGAGAAATTTTCATGAATATTAATGAAGTGTATTTTCCTACGAATCTTTTACAGAAAGGTTGCTCCTGTAAACAATCTTCCTTTATACATTGTCATTGTGCAGGATTGATAAATAAAAACTATGTTGTTAAATTTTATACATAAATTAACAAATCATACTTTAATTTTGCTGCCTTGGTAATTCAAATTACAATTTATAATCGATTGAATTGATCTCTGTTTTCTCTATGAAAAAAATTAACGCATTTAAAAATAAAGTATTTTCTTCAATTCAAATTTCAATTATCTGGTACAGCCGCTTTATAAATTTATATAAAAAAATTCTTCGAGAGGTATTGAACCCGGGATGGATTGCACGGGAATCCAGTACGCTGACCACACAGCCACTGAGCTGCTGCTGGTCAGAAATCTCTCTCTATATAAGCAGGGCCTGATTAGTGAAAAGGCTCAGTAAGCTGGAGCTTCCCCTCAGAATGTTCAGGGGGCCCTAAAACCTTAGATTTAATTCCAGATTATGTTTTTAAATGCTTCTTTCCTTGAGAAAGATTCAAATTAAAGAGAAAACACTTCTGCACTACCTTATTGTCATTAAAACTTTAACATAGCTGCTATTTTGCATCAGGCCAGCCATGTGGTTCAACATTTAACTGTAAAATTGCAATTACAACCAAATGTAACACATTCAAAATTTGTGTCGGTAGGGAAAAGGAGGGAAAAACTTAAGCCTGAATACCACTGGGCCACTTTTGGAAGTAATATCTGTATCATCAGTGAGTTTGCTTAATGACTGTAGATGGAATTGCAAATGAAGGTGAAGGAATTTTTCTCTCATAGAATTACTTTTTTCTTTCTTTTTATTTTCATTCCTTTGAAATAAATTTAAATTGAGAATAATTAGCATGGAATTAAAGACAAAGGGATCGGGACTTGATAAAAACTTTGAGTTATAGTAATATTTGAGTTATTGCGAATTGACTGTATATTAGGGTGGTCCTTATTTTTGAAGTTGTAGATATTTTACGCGACGCCCCCTCAATTTGTTCCATTATACAAATAACTGATCGTTGCAAAATTTTAAGACAATCCATGAATGTTAACCCGTGCCCCTAGGGCCCTCTTTTTTGAGCTTCGAAGAAAAAATTAGCGGATTTTCTCATTTTTATGTAAAAATATTCTTACGTTTCGTATTTAAAGCAATTTTAAAATTAAATAGATGTTGCTACTTCCAGACCAACCATTCTCTCAAGTTCACTCTATAAAATTTTACATGTTACAGAGGGTACATGTACACCAATGGCCTTGGGTCAGGCATACGGCTATTCTACGCTCGGTTCAAACCAAGCGGCAGAGAAACATTTCTTTCCACTAAGGTGGACATAAGAAATTCTAAATCCCATGAATGGCTCAGGCCTTTAACGAATGATCTTTGACAACAACAAATTGCATCCTCAAGGCTTTGGGGGTGTTGATTTACAAAGTTTTCTGTGTATGTAATAGATGTAGCAAATAGGGTCGCTAGGTTTCAATGCTATAAATATAAGTAATGGTAATTATATTTTAATTCGCTGCTCTTTAGTTATAAATTTACTTAAATGTTCATGCAACTTTTAATTCTTAAAATATAAATTTTGAAAAATCCTCGATTGCTCTAACATAAAAATATACTGTATTTTCCATACCTAAAATATAAGTTTAAAAAAATTCGAGATCGGAATAATGTAAAAAACTACAGTCGATGCTCATTATAACGACCACACATTATAAAGACCGTCCCATTATAACGACCAGTGGTAAAAGTCCCAACTTTGTTCCTATAAACTCTATGTTAATTTGCTTTCGTTATAACGACCGTTCTGTATTGTCTAATCCAATACAGCGACCTAATCAGCGGACGCTATTTCTTGTGTTCTTTCCAATAAAACAAATTTGTAGCATAAAATGACATTGCTTATTGTTTACGAACATCTGCCTGAAGTTTTCAAATTCAAATCCAACTTTAAGAGGGGGTGACTACCGTTCACCACAGCTAGCACAGAAAAAATAATGGGAAGAAAAATCGAGAAATTTCCAGATTCCTAAGAAAAGGGAGTTGACAGATGTATTGGTAGTTTGGTGTTTAAATCTAGTGGTCTTAAAGGTTTGGGGTTCTCGAGGGACTTTTAAATGTTTCTTTGGAAAGCAAGAGAAACACAATTTATCACCTATATCTGAAACAGAAAATAATGTTTTGCAAAAATCACGTCTGCTAAAAAGGCAGACCTCTGTTTCGAGTTTCATCTTCAGAAATTGTTGTGGTAGTAGTAGTAGTAGCAGATTTGAAAGTGTGTAACATTTTCCTCCCTATATTTTCTACTTTAAAACTTGTTTAATATTGTCATAATATTTTGCACACGACTTTTCCAAAAATTCCTATGATACAAAAAATTTGGGCATTTACTTGGGCGTGCATGATGATGGTGTACATTTTTAAAATTTATACCTCTTATAACGACCACTCGTTATAAAGGCCTTTTTCTCTAGGACGGAGATGGTCGTTATATCGAGCGTCGACTGTATACTTTAAATTACTTTTCTTCTATTTCAGTACATAGTCCTTTATCATCATGAAATTCTCTTTGCAATTCACAAAATATAGAAACCGAAATGGGTTTCTGTCCTAACCTGTTCGACCTTTTTTCTATATCTGGTCTACCACAAAGCAAAAAAGCTTGACAACTAGTGAAATCTGCTCGCCTTTCATCACTGTTAGACAAATGCCACATTAGGGACAAAGATGCTGTTCAGCCTATGTAGATGCAGTAAATTTAAGTCCAAATGACCTTGTGATCAATCGTACATCCCTAAGATATTTCTTCAGTTGTATATGATACCTTAGATGATTGCTCTTTATTGCTAGCTGTTCAAACTGTAGCGTTTGATACAACGGCTTGCAATACTGGCCGTATTAGAGCAAAAACTGAATGGTGATACATTACATTTGGATTGCCATCATCATGCACTTGAAATCGTTCTGCAGAGTATGTCTTTAAAGAAATTCTTGCCTTTCTTAGTTCTAGACCCGATATTCCATTATTTAAGGGCTTCAAAATTTTGTGGAAAGATCTCCATTATTCAGAACTTATAACATTTCAATCAAGTACACATACCTCTTAAATTCTAAAAGACGAAGTTGATGACATATTATTGTTCGTAAAAAGCGGAAGTGAGAAAGATTACAGAGAATTCTCTCTCATAACTTGTAATAATATTTTCTGGTGAAGTCCCTCCTACAGGGATACGTTCTCGTCAACCTGGAGCTTATCCCTGAGCCAGATGGGTGGTAAAAAGAATTTATTGTTTGAAAATTTATATATTTAGGAAACAATTTAAATTGACCTTAAATGAAGAGAAAGCCCGTAAATGCTGTTTTACAGTTAAATGCTGTATGAAGATATGGTTTTTCACAGCAACTCAATCTATGCTCCTTTAAATAATATAATGTGTCTAAAAAATTAGTAGCATACAAAATGATGACAAACATGCAGCAGAAGCAGTGAAAGGAAAACTTATAAATCAGTTATGGTATTTAGTGGATGAACTAGTAGCTTTGTCCGTATTGGATGAAGGAATTAACTAGGAATCAACTTTGAAGAAAGGAAAAGACTACTCCAAAAAATGCAAGACGTGTCTGCTGACTGTATAAAAAATTTCAGATAACAGTAGATGATTTGGAATACTTCCTTAGTAAAGATCTTCCTCTAAATAGAATCAATTACAAGTCAATAAAACTATTTGATAAGTTAAACACCAAAAGATGTTTTCCTATTTGATCCTAATTCATGGCAAAATAAAGGAAGCTATTTAAAGGGAAGAGATATGGTTAAAATGCTGAAAGCTGTGAATGATACAACTGAAAGAGAAGCACAATTAATCGAAGAATTTCACAGACAATTTGCCAAATAGGAGTCACAAATCCAATTTATTTTACAGACAGTCAAAGACTATCGGAAAAAATGCACACGATTGAAATATTTGAGAAAAGCGTACGATTAAGGTAAAGTTTCTAAAGTACTATTTCATTCTTACTTAATATATAAAATGTTTAGATGATATGAAGTAATTAAAAAGATTAATTTTTGTGCTACCTCAGCGTAAACATATTTTTCAAGCTTAGGAGAAACGATGTACGGGGTCTGAAGTAAAAACTCGAAGATTTGTGGGAAAATTGTCAAAAGTGTTCAAGTTCAACGTCCTAGGGGCACGTGTTATTATTGATCGATCGAGTTCAAATTTTGAACAGATTACTTTTTATTATAGTGTCACAAAACTAGGGGGTGTCACTTGTTGAATTCCGAAAAAATATTTTCCCTGTATAAATAAGGACCACCCTACTGTATATTATAACTAGATTATAAACCCAGAAAATGATTTGAAGATGAAACATGAATGTTTATTGTAAAAAAAATTGAAATATGCCCTTGCCTATATATATACCTGATATTTAAAAAAAATGGATGTATTACTCACATTCAAATCAGGTAGTGGTGTAGAAAGGGATGCAGGGGGGATGGCATCCTGCTACATAAATGCTTACATGAGCTCCCTCGTACGTTTTTTAAATTTTAACACACATCTCCCCACTTTTTCATTTTATCCAACTTATGTTCGCATCTGTAAGCGATACCTTACCTTTTTTTGTCCAGTTCTACACCTTTGGAATGAGCATAGTAGCAAAAAGGAATGTTTTCCTTATGCAACAGTTGTGCCATTACTGAAAGGAAAAGGTTTTTTTTTTTTTAAATCTTTAAATTTTGCCCAAGACTTAGATCCCAATCTTTGTATATTTAATAAAGTTGACAGTAAAATATGAAACTGTAGTGATTTAAATGATTATTGTGTGCTTACAATTCATAGAGATGGTTTTTTCTTCATATAATTTTAATCATTTCTTACTGTTTCAGTTCTGAAGATCCTTCTGCATTTGAGTGCCTTTGTTTTGGTGCACTAGCTCGATCTTTCGCTGGTGCTACATTATTGCCTGTAACAGTCATCAAAACTAGATATGAGGTATAGTTTTCAAATGTTATCAGTTGCACCCCTCAGCTTTCTTCCTCTCAAATACTGTTCTGATTTTATTAGCTTCTTTCAAGTTTCAATTCAAAGAAAAAATAAATGTATTTATTTACTCCCCCCCCCCGAGATATTTTGCTTTAAAAAGAATTTTTCTAACAAACAAACATTGTGTAATACTAACTTTTGTGTTATCCAGTACTTTGTATGATGGATAACTTTGCAATAACTTTACCAAACATAATTAAGAGATTCATTAGTATAAAACTAGATTTTTCTAGTTCATGAAACATTTCTTGGTACCTCTGCACTATAAATAAAATCGGATCTTGATAAATCAAATGTTCCTTTATCTCAAAGTTTTTATTGTATCCCAAACTCTTGAGACTGTTGTAGAAACTTCCCACAACTCGAACGTTTTAGCCATTCCTTTGGGACTTCGAGTTATCAAGAGTTGACTGTACTAATTATGCCAAGGGCGATCCCCCCCCCCCCCACACACACAAAAATATGATCAAAAAATTGAAACTTTCATTACCATAATTTGTACTGTGGATCTTCCTCATAAGCACCAGCAAATGCGAGGACTTTTTTTCTGTTAGTCATACTTTTATTTAAGGGTGCTATGGGAAAATCTTAGTTCCAAAAAGGTACCTTAACTCAAAAAGTCTCGAAAAACCTCAGGTGTATTATCAGTAAATAATGCATCTGTTTCATATTAGAATCTAAAATTATATTTAAATAAAAATTTCTTAATCCTGCCTCCAGATCTAAAATTTTTCTTCTTTTATCTAATAATTTTTGAGAAATGTTAAGCCATTCAAAGTTTATGTTGGAAATTCTTTAATATTTAAATTTGCAGTTAAAGACTAAATTAGAATTCTTAAAAGTTTGGTAAATTATAGCAATTAACTCTTAAAGAGTGAGCAATTAATTTTTAAATTTCGTTTTAATATAGTTGAATGTATCAAGGTACGAGTATTAAATATTTTCTGTTATAACCAAAGAAATTTGCTCTATCTTCTTATTCTGCTTTTTACAAACCTAAAAAAAAAAAATGTTTTCACATTTTCTTTTTTCTGAAGGCAGTAAACTTACATTTAATATCTTAACGGACTAATTACAGTGAAGCCCTGTTTATACGTTTCTCTTTTATACGCTTTTATAAATTATGAATTTTTTGAATTGGTCCTTGCAAAGTCCAATACACATTAACATATACCTGATTTTTTAATTGGACGCTTTTTTCATGCAGTCCCTTCAAAAACGTATGAACAGTGCTTCACTGTATATGTTTAATCGTGCTACAGATTTATATTTCAAAACATAATTAACCCAATAATGATCACAACTAATATCATTCTTCTGAATTTATTTTGAAGTGATGGAAATGTATATGCACACAATTATTTCAATTAAGAATTTAAATTATTTAGTTTAGTGAAACATGCAAAGTTCTTGAGTGTATGTTTTGGAGAATACATCACATTCTGTTCAAAAAATTTGGGAGAGAAAATATTTGATGCAGGCTTTTTATCAATATCATGAAAGTGAAAAATTTCTCATTTATCTAATTTTTGTTTGTTTTTATATGGTTATAAAAAATGCTTATGTTAAAGGGTTTCCTTCTTTTTAGAGTGGTCTCTATGCATACAACAGCTTATCTGAAGCACTATGTAAAATATATAAAACTGAAGGTCGAAGAGGTATGTATCATAAATAAGTTCCCAAAAATTACTGAAGTCGTTAAATTATACTTCATTTCAAGTTTGGGTTTTAATAAAATGTTCATAAGTGATATAATTAACTCCATATTATATTGCAACTCAAAGAAGCCTTCTAAGATTAATTGATAAAGGCCTCTTTTGGACATTAATTTGTTTTATTTAATACTACATCAGAAAATCATGATATGAAAATGCTGCAAATTCTTTCATTACTCCCAATAGTCTTGTTTAATTTAACAGTGTTTTCTTTTTCCGGTATAAAAGAAGTGTAGAGTAATAAAACTAGTATTGAACAACTTTCCGTTCATGAAACCCTTCATGAAGATATGCTGAACTTATTTAATTCCATAATATATTTATAGCATAACAATCGCAGATTATAAGAGTGAAGTATCACATAGAAATGTTAGAATATACAGAGTAAAAATTAAATATTTGGCAATGGCTCAGTAAAATATTTCAATAGTGACTTATGCTTATAACTCCTTTTCTGTTTCTTCGTTAATTTAAAATCTTAATAATACATATTTTTGTTAGTAGTTATAATATCTTATAAACTCTTTCATAGGGTTATTCTCTGGATTAGCACCTACGATCATTAGAGATGCACCCTTCTCTGGCATTTATTTGATGTTTTATACACAAGCAAAGAAAAATGTCCCTTCTGGTAAGTAGATTTCAAAACAAAATTCTGTTGGTTCACATAGTCTTAGTTGCAATAGTTGTTAGTGGAGGCTCAACATTAAAGCTGCTCTCCCAGTAATTTGAATTTGTTTTATTTTAATACATTTAAGCTTTTCAAAGCAAATAAAAATAGTTTATCCGATTTAAAGTCTTTAATTTAAATTGAGCATAAAATAAATTTTATGGGAAGGAAATATAGGAATGCTTATCAGTATTTTAATGTATTTACTTAAGATTCAGATTTTTTTTTTCTAGTCAGTCATTCAACATTAATGTTTAAAAAAATCTAAATAAAACAATTTGAGCAAATGTTTGCTTACAAGCATCTGCTATGTTTCTTCAATGAAGTAAAAGTTTTACTTAAGAAAAATATTGCAGAACTAACATAAAGTTGAGACAATTTAAACTGCTTAAAAATTTTGTTCTCTAGTTCTTATTCCAAAAGAAAAGAGTTGAAAACTTACTATTTTTTAGGGCTTTAAATATCTATACATTTTCATTCAAGTTGTATTAATACTTTTTTATTGACACTCCAAATTAAGCAAAGAATTTTATTCATTTTTCGTACATCAATACTGACTTTTTACTATCACTATAATGAATTGCTTTGTAAAATGTATGTTTAACAAAATATGAACTTGTTCGTAATTATTATTTTTAAAGAAAGTATTTTCTTCAGGGACTACTCCTTAAGGAAAAACAAGCGTCTTTTAAGAAATTTTTATTTCATTAAGTTAATCTCCAAAGTTAGTGAAGGACATTTATCACTTTTTCAATTTAAAAATGTAATTAATTATGTTAAGTTTGTTGAATTTTTATGAATTTCCATCAGGGTTGGCCGAATTGGACCCAATTGGGTTGGACCCAATGGGTTTTTTTGAAAAAACCCATTTAAAAAAACCCATTATTTAGCCCACTTTTGGGTTTTTTAAAATTTTGTGAGAAGTTTTTAAAAAAATTAATTAATTAAAATACTTTCACAATTTAAACTTCTTTTTTATTTGGTCTTCACCACGGACAATGAACACAAAAAATGAATTTTGAGCTTTAATAGTATTTCTTAACTCTTAACGGCATTAAAAATATACTTCAAAGATTTTAAATAAATGTATTTAACTTTTTTCTTTAACTGGTCAATAAATAACTCAAATTATCTTGACCAAGTCCTGTCACGTCTGATTTTCTCAATATTTGTAGATTGTACAGAGGAAAATAATCTAGTTAAAAGGCTTTCATGTGAATTATTTTCTGCTAACCAACACGTCACAAATCTCGAATAAACACAAGGTAATTTTTTTAGAAATAAACAGATTTTTCAAACGGTCTACAGAAAACAGAACAGGTACAGTGTTTTCATAATTTTACAAAAAAAGTTTAATATTTCTTACCCTGTACACAGAAATAGAAAAACAGGCAACATAAAATTCAAAGAAATGTCTTGATTAAGCTGGAATTCAGTAAAAAGGGATTTAAACTAATTGAGGTTCTACAGTAGTTTTGCATAACAAAATGAAATACTATAAAGTAAAATGCAAAAAAAAAAAAAAAAAAATGTAGTAATTAAAAACGAACAATAGATTTTATCACTCGAGAAGTAACTTTGCCTTAACTGTTGGTAATAATGAAAATTAAAAAAATCTGAAACTTTAACATTCTTGGGTTTTTTCGTCTTTTATACTTTTCTTCAGAAAACTCTGAATTTTAACTAGTTTTCCAGCTTTTTACCCGAAGATAATTTTTGCACTTTGTCCATATGCTTATGCTACAATATGCTACAAGTACTCCACATTTTCCCTAAAAAAAGACAAAAAAAACCCCCATTTCTTTTATAAAACCCAACTTTAGTTGTTTTTTTTTTTTTTGGGTTTTATTTTAAAAAACCCAAAAAACCCTGGGTCCATGGGCTTTTTTAAAAAAACCCGGGTTTTTGCCAACCCTGATTTCCATAACATTATTTATTACTTCTTACATTTAAGTATTTTGTTTTCTAAGTAGTAAAATCATGACATTTATTAAACTATTTTACATGAAAAACTTCCTCTTGTAGCTGTACGTGATCATGTCTCAGCAGCACCAATCAATTTTACGTGTGGACTGTTTGCTGGAATTTTAGCATCAGGAATTACTCAACCTGCTGATGTTATAAAAACAAAGATGCAATTATATCCTCGCATGTATTCAACTGTACCTGAAGCAATCAGAATAGTTTTCACGGTATGCTTTGAGCTTAGCTTATTAACTGTACCGTTATAAACTAATGAAATGTAATTGAAGGGCACAGGGCAAGAGCGTGATAAGCCCCACTTTTGACAAAATGAGTTTTTTATTCTAAATGCTGCTTTGATAATTGAAATAAACATGACAATGGATTATGTCATTGTCAGAAATACGTATCTGGTTTTAGTATTGCAGAATATGTAATGTATAATATCTATAAAAAATACTTGTAGAATTTTTCAAAAGTTGGAAATTGGCCTACTGGAAAAAACTCATATCACATTCTTGCCCCAAGCACTTCAACTGATATCAGCTCATCCATGAGCAGTGGTAACTAATTTAACAAAAATAATCACTCTTATTCTATGATTATATAGAAATAAGTGGGTCATTCTAAGTCAAACCAACAAAGCATTCAACCTGATCACTTTTCATGAAACTCTAACATTTTAAATTTTGCATGTATATATTAAAACTCTATCATTCAGAATTAATTTTTAAAATTCATTAAAAGGGACTCATTGTTTAACTTGCCAACAGTGCTTTCAAATGTTATAAGAATAAAAATTAGCTTTTTATGTTTAATAACCTTTTAAAAAATGAAATTGCCTCTATTAAATATATGATTTTAGAGTGATTAACGTTCTTTTACAGGATAATGGTGTACAAGGATTTTTTCGGGGCATCGTGCCACGTGTTGTAAGGCGAACATTAATGACTGCAATGGCTATGGACAGTTTATGAACAGGTTAGATATTTTTCAAACATACTAATACCGAACCTTTTTGAATTTGAAAACTAAGCTTTCATTTCCTCCTCCCTCCCCCGTAAACTCTTCAAATATAAGTACAAAAATCATTGAAATCATTTAAAAAAACACAAAAGGTTTTTTTTTTTTAAATTTTTTTTAGTTTTTTGAATGTGTTGTCAGCCTAAAATTTTCAGAAACAGCAATCCAAAATTTTCAGAAATTTGGGATCACACAGTTAGTGCCAATTTTGCATTTAAATACAAATGCTGCAAACTTTCTTTTCCCATGGGGGGGGGGGGGGAGAGCATGAAAAATGTCCTTAAAAGATGCTTTAAAATATTATTTTAACTTGTTTAGTTGAAAATGAAAGGAAAGTTTTTATCCACAATGGTGGTGCAAGTTTGAAATTTATAATTAACCCATCAAGTTAAAAAAAAATACTTTGCTTAAAAACAGCTTGTGATTATGATTGGAATGCTTGCCCATAATAGTGCATATATTTTTTTACTAGAAAGTTGCCCGTCATGGCATGAAGGGTGAAAATTTGCTTCTATATACATTTGAACGCAGCGATTGCCTATTTGGTGATATTTTGGTAGTTTAATCCTAACTCCAGTGGATTAAACATTAACTCCTGTAGATAGCGGTCATTGTTGACCATTTTTACCTTTCTTTATTCTCCTAAAATGTCAGTCTTACCAGTAAAATAGCTAAGTCAACGGATCGAGTTCAGCCTTGTCACAATAAAGCCTGCATATTAAACATTACCAAAACATATTAAGTTATCATGCTGTGGCGCGAGTTTCATTGTTGAAACATGCGGGTTACTTTATCACTGGCTGTTATATATATGAGCATTTATTGTAATGTGACAAGCTATTACAGTACCTACAATAATGAATAGAATTTTAATCGATTGTTAAATTTCAAAATAAAATCGAAAATAGTCAAGTTTGACTTAAATTTTTATTATTATTATGAAATTTTATGAAATTAGTTTTCAGGGACAACAGCAGAGAATATTCGGAATTTAGACAAGAAAAATTCCTAATGTGATGTCAAATTTCAAATATGACGCTATGATGGATAAATAATTCTGTAAAATGACATTTTAGTCCCTTGTTTTGTAGTTCTATATTTAGTCCGTTATTTTTCTCATATTTCACTTGTGAGACTCGAATGCTAAGCCTCTTTTGTGTAGTTAATGAACCCCCTAAATAGTTTTCTACTGTTGTATCTAAGTTAACTTGTTTGCTATGTGTTGTTGTAATAACATTATTGTGGTTATAAAATATATATTGTGGCGTGGAATAATTAGCCAAAATGTTGCATAAATGATGTTTGAAATAAAACATCTATGTATAGCTAAATTTGCTTTCTGAGTTGATTCATGTAGTTTCTCACTTTCCCGGTTTTTATTATAGAAATGACAGTGATTTTACTTGAAGCAAAAGTAGCCTTGACAGCTGAAATTAACTTAGAATGAAAAAAAAAACTAGGTCCTCTTCCAAAATACTGTAAATTGCTTGTCTGGTTTTCTTCAATTTTTGGCCAACTGCCCATAATCGACTACTAGCTCTCTCCATTAGTAAGAGATAGACATTTTTAATAAACTTTTCTCACAGTATGTAATAATACAAAATAATTCACTATTAACTCCCAATCACCTGTGGGCGACTTATCCATGGTCTTTTACTTTCAATCACTAACGATTAATGCAGTTCAGTTGAGCCCAACGTACAGCCCAAAGGCCACATCCGGCTTGCAAAGCTGTTCCACATGTCCCGTTGTTTGCTTGTTACAAATCGAAAACGATTAATGATAATGTAGCAAATTTTGGAGCCCCTAATATTCAAAAAGTGATTTCTGAAAAACAGATGTATTTAATGAAAGAATCACAGTAATGATAATAGCAATTATTGGTTTTATTTTTTTCCTTTTCCACATTTTCCCATGATATTTAGAAAAATTTTAAATAGTTTGAATATTTATAAGTGTTTTGGCGCGCTAGAGTAATTTTCATTTGAGGTGCAGCTCTCACGCAGAAACAGACTGAGACCACTGATGTAGGTAAATGTATCCATTTTAGATTAACAATTGAAACATCTATTTCTAGACTTCGGATTTATATTTGAAATTCTTTAAAAATACATTTTTATCTACTTTCTCCATTTTGCTATTTTTTATACTTTTGCCTGAAATTCCATTAATATGGTGTTTTGTTATAATGAAAAAGGTCTAAGAACCTTGAATTTTAATATAATGGAAACTTGTTATTTATAGCTGCATCATTTTTTTTTTTTACAAAATATTTCTTGAGCTAACAGTTGAAATTTAAATTTTAGGTTATAAGTTCCATGGGTCTTCATTGAAGAACTGTTTTATAGCAACCAATCAAAGCCAGCTGTGATCCTGGGTGGACTTTTTTCTATAACTATACTCATCTTGTATACGTTAAGAGGAAAGCACTCTCTAAGACTATAATTTTTGCCTTTAGATTACTTTATAGAAAGATGCAAAAATTTGTTTTTAAGATCTTTGCTCATTATTCATGTATATATCTGTATATTTTGGATGCATATGATGGAAGACAAGCTGTATATTTTTCATGTACAAAATGTCATCAGTCATTTCCACTTGTTTTTAAATGCAGAATTTTAACTCAATGTAAGCATTATTGCCTGATTAAAGTTGAAAGCATTTTATTTTTAATTAAATGAAATTTGGGTCTTTTTATACACCTTATAAATAGGATTAGTGTTATACAGTTTTTATTTCCCATTATTTTATACAGTTCTGATCACACAGTTTGAAAGTATCACACATCCTACCTTAAGTCCTTTATCAAGACTATTATTCATACACATACTTCTGCTACAAAAGCTCATAACATTATATTAATCAGAAATCAATTTATATAGCAAAAATACTATTTCAACTCTACTTCATATTGATGCAAAAATACAATTTTTGAGAAAAAAAATTTATTTAACACAGTTTAATAAGAAGCAAGCAAATTATGAAAATTTCTCGACAATTGATTTCATACAATGTAACACAAACAATATTCAAAATTTTCTAAACCCATGACCATTTCTATCTAACAATAAACATACTTGCAACTATTACCTTAAAATTGAAAATAGTACAAATATCCTCGAGGCAAAGCGGTGCACATTCTACAGTTAATGCACAATCTGTATTTAAAAAAAAAAAAAAACAGAAATGGTCCATGAAAATGCAACAAGCAAAATTGATATTTTCATTATGCAGTTTAAATCTAACAAAAAACATCAGTACAAAAGCTAAAAACAACACAAATATCTAAATACACAGACCAACAATCAAAACTTTAAAAATGGTCTTACAAGAAACTGAGTATTCTTTAAACACTCTTTAAGATAATGCAGTAAAAAGTTTTTCTCTGAAACCGCCTTATGACAAAAAACAGTATTACAAACAGAAAAAAAAATTGCTAATCGATAACAATCTATATCTTTCCAGGCAAAAAATGTGTTTTACCCAATATAGAAACTAGCCAAAAGTAAAAAAACTCCAAGTACACAAATGATACAATTAAGATCACAAATGAATAAATATAACATCTTGCTTCAAAAAGTTGGAATATGATGGCAGTAATTAGCTTTATATAGTTGTAAAATACAGTGTTCCCACTGCGCACTTACACTAAAACTAGTATAATTCTTGCTCTTATTGAGAACAAGTTATAAGGCAATGTGTTTCGGCAGGTTTAAGAGCCTAAGTTAAAAGTAAATATGGCAGTTCTTGAAATTAGAAAAAGTACAAAATACGCTAAACTGTACAAATACAAGTCATTGGGGAGGAAAGAAACAGAACACAAGGTTGAACTTATACACATCTCATTTATATTTTTAATCATAAAACTCACATTCAGTAGTTACGAATTAACTTAAAACCTGCATCTTAAAACAGTTATACTGTAAATACGAAGAAGAATGAAGGGAGGTTATCCTTTCCTGCATTTGGAAAAAGGAATGCTCAAATTACGAGCTTCAACTGAGAAAATATTGAGTTTTCAATAGAATAACCAAATTAAAAACATATGGCAGTGAAATACTTGCATGTTTTCATAATGATGCATTAAAATTGAAACATGAAAAACTTTTTTACAATTCACAACGTTTTTTTTTACAGAGAATTGTGATTTTATTGTAATTTTTGATCTCAAATAGAGTTGTATTACTTAAGGTAATACTTTGGGTAATTTTTCTTGTAGCAACAAAAATACTATTCAAATTTAATATTCATTCAACATTAATAAAGAATTTCAACAAGCTTAAAGAGGTAGTTAAATATTCTACCTGAAAAATACTTTTTAGACTCTTAATTTTATTGATAAGTATAACATACAGTGAGTCTGTTTAATCTGCAAGACCTTTGTTTTTTTGCAACTGTTTGTCCTAAATGCACACTTCCAGTTGCAAAAATTGTCAAAATAAGATGCAGAGCTAAGATATAAAAAGTTTGAAGCAAAAAAAAAAAAAAAAAAAGTAGTAAAGAAAAAAAAAAAACTAACTTTCCACACGGTGTTCAAGTCTCTACTTTGAACTTAGGGAAGTTAAAAGCATAAAAAAGCAGTCCAAATGCAAAAAGTTTGACATTAGACCAACATTCACAGAGATATCATTGCCTCAGAGCAACAGTAAGAGATATCTAATCCCAGAAATAATACTAAGATATCTTTCTGCTGCTCTGAGACGACAATATAAAACGCAGTTTTGTTGCTTTTGTCACTTTACACTTGCAGTCATTAACACCTTTTTTCGAGGGGGGGGGGTATTGCATTTATTTTTCAATAGCAATGAAAAATATATAAAACTTTTGGTCTGGCACTTAAAACTTTTTCTAGTACACAATATATTCAATCAATGCCTTTAAAACAAGATACAACTATCTAATTTAATGTATTTTGGAAAAAAATATTTTTAAAAAGTTTGTTAATGTAGTTATTTATTTTTCAAAAAAAAATAATAGAGGAGATGCTATAATTGTTTGCTTTAAGTTATGACACTGTATTTGAAGAAAGTATTTTATTTAATATTTGTTCAACTATTTGCAACAGATAAGCATACACATACAAAGCCAAAACTCTTTTAACTGAGAGTAAAAAGAAACAATAAATCATGTTTAATATTTATCTAACTTCATATATTATATCAAAAGTGCACACCACTTTACGACATTAGGCTAAATTTCTTCCTACTTAAACAATTTGTGATCGAACCTGAGATTTTCAAAATGGATGTAATAACTCAAGATAAAATAATTCGTTAAAGCAATAGAATATTTGAGATCAAAAATTACAAAAAAAAAAAGTCTTTTTCTTTTCAATTTGAAAGAACTATGGTACAATGGCTAATAACTTACAATGCTATGATGACCATTGTAGACAATGTTTGCTATCCAATTCATCTCTTATTTCATTCAATTGATGCATCGTATGATACACTACAGATGCACTGATTAGTCCATAATCAAATAGGTTGCACAAATGTAAAAGAAAATTTCTGTACAAACTTTGGGTCAAAATAGTTTTACCATGCTCTTCAATAAACATAGAACAAGCCAAAGGAATCTGGCAATCTCCAACAAAACTATTAAGAAATAAAAACACACATCAGTATCAATATACAACAAAATACACAACAGGAAATATTTTCAAAACATTACAAAATATACATAAATATACATATAAAATTAAGCAAACAGAATATCAAATATTAAACAAATTATAAATAATTAATGATGATAAAAAGGAAAATTGCAAACAGCTATTAAGTAGGAAAAGATAAAGTATGAATCCAGAGCTCATCAGCCGTGGCGGATTCATTAATTATGGTCAAAAGACCAAAATTTTAACTATGAACTAAAAGAGAATGTTTAAGCTCCAGTACATGCAATATAGAGTAACAATGGGCAAAAGCACCACTTGCTAAATTAAAAACAATAAACTAGAGCTTAAACATATACATAAATGTCAACATTTAGGGAGAAAAACTGAGGAGATTCTGCACCATGAAAAGAACAAATTACATGCAAAACAGCATACAATGTTTTTGCTTAACTAATATATGGGGCTTTTCAATGAGTTTTTTAATATAACATAAAAATAAATATCATATAAATAATCCTAATTCGCATGATTAAAACTTAAAAATACAAAAAAAACATTAAATGTTCCATGAAAATTTGAAATAATTTGTCAACGTGTTATCATGGCCACTTGGCGAGGCTGGAGATTTTTAAATGGATTTGGTGGTATAATTTAAATTGTACTAGCACTTTAATGTTTTATGAATGAATTACCTACGTTTTAATACACACAAATTGCAATTACTGCAGACACGTGTTTCGAGGTTACAAGGAACTCCTTTTTCAATGTAAAGAAGAGTGAGCTTTTGAATGAAAGGAGCTTTCCTCAGATGCCTTTTCAGCCAAAAGCTCTTTTGCATCAAAAAAGGGGTTCCATGTTAACCCAAAACACATGTCAGCAATAATTTGCAATTTTTGTGTATTAAAACATTGGTAATTCATTCATTTTATTTTCAAGCACAAAGGTAATTATTTGTTACTTTCAATGTCATTTGAGCTTTTATTTTATTTTTTGATGGTACATTTATTACTTTAACACCCTACAACAAGGGTCGGCTAGTAATTTTAAGTGGAGTCTGGATACTTTTTAAAAAATTTCATGGAGATCCAGAAAAAAAAATATTATATGCCTTATTATAATTTTTTTAAACTTTAGTTTTCACTCCCGAATTAAAGTATATAGAATCTATAGGCATATTAGTATTCAAAAATCAACGGGAGAAATTACATTCAATGTCTTGAAATTTTGAAAGGAGCAATTTGTTTATGCAAGGAGTGTGTGTTGATGGGCAGCAACATATTTTTGAAATTCTAGATTTAACAAGTGACTAAAATTAAAAATTTAAAAAAACCACGACTGGGTCGCAAATGTAGAATCAAGAGGGAAAATTGAAAATCCTTTCAAAGGCCTTATACTGTAAAAAATCAATTGCAAGTATTTTATTTGTTAACAAAAAGAAACTGGCAACAGATAAAAATTTTAAATTATTGCTTTTAATTTCCTTGTCGGCCAACAATGGATTCGGGTATTAATTGCTGAATAAAGATTTAACCATATTTAAAATCTGCTTTAGACAGCGTTATAATTTGAATTCTATATAACATGGATGTTTCAAACACATTCTATTACACACAGAAAAATACTTTTTATTTTGGTACTAAAATTTTAAAATATATTTTCACTGCAAAAATCGCAAAAAACCTATTAGAGGTTTTTAATTAATATCTTTGTTAATTAATGTCATCCAAAGATGCAACCTAGCAAAGAACACTCTCAATCAACTCTCCTTTCGAACATTCAAAAAAGGTGCTAGAGTGCCAGAGACAGATACACAGACACATCAAACTTATAACCCCCTTTAGTGTGCCGGGGGTGAAAAACATAGTATCTTTAGTGATCTCTGGGCGAGGAAAGGACTTAAGGCGGCCCTCTCTGGAAACTTTCCAGTATCGATGTTGTAAAAACACGATTCTAGACCATATTTGCTGTTGCTAGGGGAAGTAATGTGACTCAGAGACTGTCCCCTACCAATTGATTTCTCCCTTCCAAAGTTTTGCTCAATATTTGTTCTTCAAAAATTTCCCAAACGTATGTGAACTTTACATGGTTGCCAAATCAATGGCTCAAATCAATCAACTAATAATTTAAAAAATATGATGAACTAGAAAACTAGAACTTGGAAAACTATAGTTAGTGGAAATCTAACCAGGCAACGTCTTAAAACTGATGCTGCCAGGTTAAGGTTTACCTCAACTATAGTTCATTTAAAATAATGGTAAGGGTGGTACCGGAAGGTATTGTTATCCACAGAAGGATAGTTTTAAGTAATTTAAATACCTGATGGTATTGTTATTCAGATCCACTGAACAATTTTTTAAAGTAATTTACTTATACTTTCAAAATAGTTTCGGCAGTCCAATTTTGGAGCAATTGCGGTCTGGATCTGTAGTATTAAATGTTTTTTTCAGCTCCAAAACTGGTGTTGGCCCCATTAGTGCCATATTTCGGGCCCTGTGCTATACTTACTTTTAATTCTGCAGAATAATTGATAAATAATAGTTCCTCCCCCGCTCCCCGAAAACCATCGGGGATACATTGGCATTGAGATGTTTTTCAAGGGCTGATGTTTTCTCAAAGTTAGCATCAGACGCCGACGGATAAATTTTTGAACCATCGGCGCTGCTGCATCGGTCGAGTCCTAAACTGTCCGGAGGGAGGGGGGGGGGCAATTTATAGTCTCCAAAATAGCTGCAATTCAATCCTAAATTACTAAATTATATTGCATTTATTGCATGCAAGGTATTGAATTTTAGAGCCAAAAACAGTTTGTACCAAATTCGTGGATTTAATTCGAAATGAAAATTCACGCATTTGTTTTCAGCAACATATAACATTTTGCCATCAAAATGATTAACTGTCTTGACGAAAACATACTTTTACATCATATAACTTTTTAAAACTCAAGATAAGCCTTGTTTATAATATGAAAATATCACTTCATGTCTTGGCACATTGCAATATAAAAATTCAGGATAACCCTAATTTTAGAAAATATTTTTTTTCTGGATAAAAGGTACCTCATGTTCCATTTTGCACCTCTGACCCCTGTGGCAGAATTTTGTTTTACTTTCTGCGACAAATTTTCTGGACCTTATTTCTTTCTGCAAGAATGCTCCGTGAAGTGATAAATGAACTAATGGACAAACTTAAGTGCAGTTCATTTCAAAAGTGAAAAATTTATTTATTTAACGAATTTCACACAACTTCTTGTTTAGGTAAATTCATTTATACAAAAACGAAAAGCATTAAAGCTCAGTATCAGGGCTTCCAACGGATTTTTAGTTCTGGGGAAAAAAAGGGGTCACTTCTTTCAGGGAAAAAAAGGGGTCACTTCTTTCAGGGAAAAAAAAAGGGACCTTCAGCTAAATCTATATGGTAAAAAATATTAACACCATGATAACAGCAATTGATAAGTGGAGAAAAAATCAAATCTAACCAAAAGCAATGTAAATTAGTATGCTAATTTATGTAATGCTAGTGTAAATTATTATGTTATAGCAGGGGGTGATTGTTTAAACAGAGATGCCACTCTCATATTTGAATTTCCAGCCTTAATCTCTTAGCACTTACTTATCTGTAGTTCTTAATACCAGAAAAATACAGATGCAACATCTATTCCATACTCAAAGAAATAAGATCCGAGAAAAAAATTTAATTAAAATATTCATTACAGTTCGGTGCCCAACCCCCCCCCCCTCCCAACCCAAAAAAAAACTA
The DNA here is from genome assembly GCF_026930045.1 of Uloborus diversus. NCBI lineage: Eukaryota > Metazoa > Arthropoda > Arachnida > Araneae > Uloboridae > Uloborus > Uloborus diversus. Next base: position 157,046,718 of record NC_072735.1, read on the forward strand.
AAACATGGATGTGATTTGAAAAAATAAAGGATCACTCCTCCTCCTCTCATAAAAAAAAAAACTAAATTAAAATATGCATTTTACACAACTAAAACGAAGTATCCCCCTCCCCCCCCCAAAAAGGAAAATGAATTCAATTAAAATATGGATTACAGTTTGAAAAAAAAAAAAAAAAAACCTAAATCATGCATGTGATTTGGAGAAAAAAAATAAATAAAAGGCACCCAAGAAATTGATATATGCAATACACAAGATTATAAGGAAAGTATTCTCCTCTCCACAAAAGGAAAATAAATTTAATTAAAGAACACATTTTAGTCAGAACAAATTGAATTCAACCACCTCCAGAAGAAAATAGAATTTTATTAAAAAACTGAAGCAAAAAAGAAATCCCACATAGGGATTACTCCCCCCCCCCTTAAGGGCACGGGCGCACCCCCTTCAATATCGCGGAAACCCCCCAAATGAAAAAATATCCCTCAAAACAACTCCCCCTCTTACAAATTTTAATGTCCCAGTATGTGCCATGACCCCCCCCCCCCCCGAGGTGGGCTGCCCTCTCCCTCATGTGAAAAAAAGAATCAAAATCAAGTACTGGAGCAAACAAAAGTTCCCTTTTCATACAAAGAAAAAAGAATTTAATTAGAATATGCATTTAGGAAAAAAATCTAACTTCTCCAAAGAGAGAAAGAAGATTTTCATTCATGTAAGCACCCCTATCTGAATAACGATTGGTCAGACCAAAAGAGAACACAATTTATCAAGTATTCTATCTGTTTTCTGTTGCTGCAACTTGCGACACCGCAAATAAGCAATTTTTAAGGGCTTAGATTAATTTTTTAACAGAGGTGAAAAAAAAAAAAAAACAAGTTGGCACAAGTCTTTCACACAAAATGTGCGTTGCCAGCCACTCCTTTGATCAACACAGGGTTGCTTTAAAATCGGTCCACGTGGTGAGAAGTTCTGGTTAGAACTGGTTTTAATCCATGCTATACCTCCCGATCTCTGATGTTGCAAACTACGACAGTCATCAATGATCGCTTGATTTGGCGCTCGCCAAAGTTTTTTTTTTTTTTTTGTAAAATGTCGCAATTATTTTATTTTTCGTGGGAAATCAGCCCTTTACCTTGATTCATAGTCCAGTTACATTTTTTACTGTGAAACAGGTATCCTTCGGTATTGTTCTGCAGAATGATTTTATTGCTGACCTTTTTTTACCCTATCCCTTTTTTCCCTCCTTAGTGCAAAATATTTCTGCATAAACTTTCTCTCATTCTGTGACAATATCGCCGTTTCGGCAGCTTTCTGCCACAGGGCCCCTGACAACATCTATACAAAATTTCAGGATGATCGATTGTGTAGTTAAGACGTGAAAACCTTACAAACAAACAAAACAACTCCCTTTTGCATTTGTAATATTAGTAAGGATTAATTTATCATTCAAGAACAAAAAAAAATTTCAAAAGAAACTATCAATTATATTTTGTATTTTAATAGCATTAATTTAATTTGAAACAGAGGAGATATATGAAATTGCAATATTATTTACCCATATTTCATAATATGAAGATTCCACATTTTCATCAATTCCTTCTCTCCTTCATTAACATCAGTAAATTCATCAATCATCTGAAAACAGGAAAAAAAATTTTTATTTTGTCCCCTATCTTACAGTTCATAATATCTGTTCTATTTATTTATTTGTTTTGAAAAGATAAAAGCATGAAAAGAGGGGGGAAAATCTCATACTTACATGTTGAGTTTTGATTCTCAGCCATTCAGGATCATTTTCAGATTCACTGTCCATTTCTATTTCTTGTGGTCTTACAGATAAACACGTGATGGTATGATAATACAGCCTGTAAGTTTTGAAATAATCATTAGTAGTTATAAAAACTGATCCAACTAAATAATAGAACAAAATTCAATAACATAAAATCATGCTTAAAAAGCAAAGTAATAATAGTCAAAAGGAGGGAGCCTAAAGTGAAAAAGTTGACATTTATGCCACATTTAAAACAATAGAATATTGCATTTATTCTATTGTTTGAACAAATATTGAACATTTTATATTATCTTCAATAGATAGTATTGTGGTAAATGCCCAGTTCTGTTTTTGGACACTTAGGCAAGTAATAGTCTCGTCAATTTCCGTCTTTCAAATGACCAAAAATGGCGTCAACGCGAAAAAATTCACGATTGTAGATTTTTTAATGATACATAAAAGTAGCAATAAATTAAAAATCCCTAAAAAAATATAATTTCGATGAAATAGTCTGTTTTTAGCACATTAGCCTCCAAAGCAACGAAGATTCTACTCTTAAGATAAAATTTTGCATTTTTCTAGATAATAATTAAGAATTATCAAAAAAAAAAAAAAATGCACATTTTGCATAATTTTCAACTGTTAGCGTTGCAATAAACATCCAATTGGGTTTATGAAAGCATAGGCACTTAAAGAGTCTTGCGTACCAACATCTTCGGAATGACCAAATATGGCGACTGCGCGAAAAATTAAGATATAAACTTCTGAATTTGTTGCAAAAAAATAATTTAAAAATAAAAATCCTCATGAGACTACTTTAGCTGAAAAGTTTTTAGCACTTTTCCTTCCAAATCAGTGAGGATAAAATGAAATTTTAAGTATAAAATTTTTAATTTTTCACAAAAATTATTTTAAATAATCCAAAAAAAAAAAAAGATTTGTAGCACATTTTATAAAATTTCCATTAGTTTGCACTTAAACAAAACATCCAATTCTGCTTTAGTTTTAAAAACTTAGGCAATTAATCATCTTGTCTACTTTGATCTCGTGAATGACCAAGTATGGCGGTCAAATAACAGTCATTTCCGGTCAAATAACGATCTCCAAACGACCTTTGCCAAGTTGTATTTCTTTTTTTTTCTTTCATTTATTTATCTTTCTCTTTGTTGTTTTGTAAAATTATCTGCAGGCCGCTGAAAAAATTGCGACGCACGTCTGGGGTATCAATGTTATATAAACGGCTAATGAAATATTTTATCATCATAGAATAATTTTAAATAATTTATAGAATGGCATTTTAACAGGCATACATGATGAACATTATTAATGATCACCTCCATATTTGCCGAAAATTTGGTGTAAGGAAAACAAAATTCAGAGGAGTTAGGGAGATAAAAGCATAACAGACAATACTGGACTTCCTGTATTAACACACGGAAAAATACGGCAGTTATGGAATATAACCGGAACATAATCACCCCATAGCATCAGCAATTCAAAAAGTATATAATTCTCTACCAAATAACGTTAAAATACATTGCTAAAAAGTTTAAGGCCAGATGCTAAACAGGGATAATTTTTAAACTGTTAATCTTATCTGTTGCAATCCCCCACCCCTTGCTATGAATTTGCAGTTCTAAGTTCACTTCCCAGATATACTATTATTTCTACTTTTTTGTTTAAATCATGAGATGGAAGAAAAGTCTTACATAGCAATTTTTTCAGCAGCAGGCGATTGCATTTTTAGAGAAATGTATGAAAACATAGCTGTTATCCATTTTCATTCAGCCATGATAAAATAAACAAGAAAAATACAAACGAACTTGCTTATATCGAGCCTGGATTTAGTGAGAACTCGGATTTAACGAGGAATTCAGGAATATTTGGTTGGTATTGTTAAATCTACAGGAGCATAACTCGCTTTTAACGAGCAAACCCCAGATATAGCGAGCATTATTTTTGTGATTCATAAAATTTCCATTGACTTCTACCTTTCTAGATTACTCAACTGAAAGTTAGTGGTGAGTCATAAATTCTGGCAACAAGTAATGATGGCCTTTCTTTTACTTTGTGGGGTAGAGAAACATTTGAACGTGTCTTCCTCCCAAATGTATTAAACAAAATGCTAAGAAAAAAGTAAATCAGATTTAAAAAAATAAATAAAAACTAATAACGGAGACTATGATGAGAACGATAAATGCGAAGAATTTTAAGCTTAACACTCCTCAATATACTCAGTGGCTTTTGAGTGGGTGGATATTTTCTTTTTTGAACTTAGATCAGAGGTGCAAATGACGTACGGGAAGTTCCCGAAAATCAATAACACAAAGAAAGATGATAAGATGGTCCAAAGAAAATAAATTAACTTCTTCTGAACCGTATATAAATAAAAAAAAAGTTATTGTGTGTGTATATGATTTTTTCAGGAACTTGTTTTTACGAGCACTTGGATATAACGAGTAGATGAGCAAGCATCTCGCGGCCCCCTTCACTCTCGGATATAACTAGTAGATGAGCAAATGTCTCATGGCCCCCTTCACTCTCCTTATAAACGAGTTCAACTGTAGTAAAAGCAAAACAACTGACTTAAGTTGTTAATTTCTTTTAAGGGAGAGCAAACTAACATAAAAAACAAGCACTATATTTGGCACAATTAGTGATTTATTGCTTGTGCAAGCACCAAAAAAAAAAAGAGTGGACATTTCTTACAAAATTAGCAAATTCTTATTGAAGCCGATTTCCCTAGTTTTATCTTCAGAAAAGGTTCCAAAAACTATTGGCTTGTACACGAAATATAATAAGTTACTTTGATTTTGGATTTGCTTTTTAAATAAGTGTTTGGTGAACTTATATTCTGTGCCTCAATAGGCCAACCGAACACATTATTACCTTTTGACAACAATTTTTTCAAGACTACTTGGTGCTGGGCTGCAAATAGCCAGATAGCCTGTTTGACCCATATGAAATAAAAAATATCTATATCAAGCACCTAATTTTAAATATAATTACCGATTATGGCCAGAAATGTAAGAACGAGGACCATCAGCATCAATATCATCAGGCTCTAGGAATTCAGATAAACTTGGAGCTGGCCTTTTTGGTCTAAAAATCAGATTAATACTTAAAAATAACAGAATTAAAAAAACATATGATATTTGAAAATAATTACTACTTTCATACCGGCAAACAATAACATGGGTGACTGGATTTCTTCGGGCAGGTCCAGTTCGACTAAAAGCAAAACCAGCTGAATGCAAATCGTTAGGATTTCCTACATATGATCCATCAAATGATTCATTTATGGATACATCAATTCTAGCACCTTTTGGATGGGGCTAGAAAAAAGCATAACACAAACATAAAGAAACATGTGACAAGTTATTTTCCTTTTAACCAATAATACTTAAGTAATGTAATGGCAAAAAAAAAAGTCCTCCATCATGCTTTTCCCCCCTCTATTTTACTAGGGAAACTTAAGACATTTTGGTGGATTATGAAGAAAAAGCTTTTGCATGCCACTAGCATTCTGTTTCAATTTTTGAAAAAATAATCAAAATCCCGTTAGAAAAAGTCCAAAGAATAAAAAATCAGAAATCTGAAAATCATTGCATACTTTTTTTACAGATTGTTGTTGTTGTTTTTTTTTTTTTTTTGCAACAGAGGGAAAAAAAATAGCTTCTTAAAATGTGTACCTACAGTCAAAACTCTTTTCAGTTTTTCAAACAAAATGCAGCAAAGGATTTTAAAGCAAAACAGCAAGTATTTTGTAATATTTAAGGTAAAATATATATTATACAGAAATGTTCAACAGGATTATTGTATTTCATAAGCTGAATTTATTGTTATAGTTGAATTCCCATAACACATTTTGGCTCGTTTAAAAAAAGTTAAAAACCTGGTAACTGACTGTCAATGATGAACATAGCCATGTCATCATACCATGCCAGTTTCCATGTTTTTAACAATTCTTAGAATCATCCAAAATGTAATTTAAGAAAACAATTATACCATTAAATTCAGTTTAAATAATACAACAACCCAAGGGATAAATTCTCTGTATAACGTTTACTTTGCGTTGAATGTGACAAAATACTTACCGGTTTAGCTTTTTAAATGTCAGCCAGATAACCATGGAATTGCCCAAGAACAAAATAATTCAACTCATAGTAATCAATATAAAACATTTAAAAATGAAAACTTACAACATAGTTGAAAATAAAGCGACTGTGACAAAGTTTTAAGTGCTTGAGTAAGCAGTAAAGCTCAATGCAATTAACTCGACACCAAGGGCACTGAAAGTCATCTCGTGCTTCTGTTTGCTGGCGAGTATTATTGTTGTACAGGAACTGATAGAAAATGCGCATTTTCTTCGGTCTTTCTTGAAGTTGCTTGTCTTGTTTTGAAACTGCAATCAAAGTATAAAATTGAATACACTGAGTGGAAAATTTTATAATTTTTTATTAATTTTTCTTGAACTTGCAATGCGTAAAAAAATTCAAGACCCAGTTAAATGAATAAATATCGTAAAGGACTTTATATTTGTCTCACTTATATGTCGCTTTATGACAGTCCTAATTTGCTTGTAATTACTGTCACGATAAGGTACTTCATTAATACAACCAAGTTTCGGTCATACATTATTTTTCATACAGGGGGAAAATTCTTCCTACAAAGCAGGATAGATACAGGATGGTGGAAAATGGACAACGATAAAGATCGATTAACTGAATCAAAATGAAGTAAATTTTAAGTGAAAATGATTTTATTATGTATAAAAATTATCGCTGAGGTGATTTTTTAACTTTAATCTAAAGTTTTAATTTTTTTTTTTTTTTTTGAAACTGCAAAGTCAAAGTTTGGTAACCCAAAAGGAGCTGAAAACAATATTATTTTTGACAAAGAAGTAACTCAACATACCCGTGTATTTATTATTATTTTAATTCCAAAGTTATAATTTCATTTTTTGTTATGGCATAATAATAAAATAAAAATAGTTTCATTCAAAAATGCTGATAACTCTTCACTAACCTTCAAAATTATAGAAGAAAAAAAAAGTATTTTTGAGATTAAAAATAATTTTAGAACAACATATAATGTCATAGTTTAGGATAGGAGTATTTCAGGGCCGTATGCAAGAGGGTGGTTTATAAGGTTCAAACCCCCTCCAAAATTTTTCATTCAAAGAAATGCTTTCCATTATTTATTTATTTATATTTTGGCGACAAAAATAATATTGTTATTATTATTATTATTTCAATTTTATTTGTGAAATGAAATTAGTATGACTGAAAAATTGTACAAACTCATTGTGTGTTTATGGTAGTTATAGAGAAATTAATTTATTATGTAACAATATGGCGTTTTGTAAGAGCATCCCCTTCCTCCATTTAGAAAATCTATTTTTACAAAAATCAATAGAATACACATGAAACCAAATTTGACAGACCATATAAATGTTTCAAAAAATGTGTTTGGTAAAATCCATACCAAAACAAAAGTCTGGTTTTGGCCCTGGAGTATTTGTATACACATTGTGGCATTCCCATGACAGGCAGTACATTTAAATGTCGCAATAACTATCACATAATCGAAATTATTAGAACTGTTTCAAAGTACACAATGACCAAGGAATATTAGTTAGCCCATAAAATACATAACATCTTTTAAGTAAATACATGCAACTTAGCAAATGCTGAAAATCAATACCTAGTAAATTATTTGGACCAAGTAAATCATCTGTTTTTGCTGAAAGCTGTGGCCTGTCCACTGTACCATTAACTAAGTTATCCTTCCATTGAAGATGGAAAGTGACTAAAGGACCTTTGCTAAAGACATCTATGAGATTTATTGACTGAAAAGAAAGCATAACAAATATGTGTATAAAATCATAAATGTAACAAGGGATAATATTCAGTCTCAACAAAATAGATGCACAATAAAGAAGTTGCATTCAACTTTTCAACCATAGTAATGATACAATAACAGAAGCTCATGAAAGATGATCAATCCAAGAAAGCAAAAAATAAGAATTTTATGTTTTGTTATACTTAAAAATGTAAATTAATTCATAACTGAAGTTTTTAAAGTCCATTTTTAATTCAAATTTTATAAAATAATTCAAATAAAAATAATAATTATTATTTTTTTTAAATGATTATTCTCACAAATCACATTTTGAACCCTTCTTGTAACAGATACAAAAAGATTGCAGAACATATTTGTTTCTTTTAAGTTGGATTATGAAAGTTTAATACACGCTAAAAAGGAGCAGTATTTCTTTCTCTCTCTTTTCTTAACATCTGCCATTGATTTTTCACATTTCTTCCTAATAGTAACACACACATAATCCCACAATTCCTCCAAATAGTAAAGACAAAACGATACAATTTTTTTTTCTTTTCTTTTTAAAAGGTTTGAAATACTTGATGCATTGATCTGGTTTAAGCAAAATGTAATAAATAAAATAAATAGAAAATAAACACCCACAAAGACATGCATAATCTTTATTAAAGAGATGTGAGAAAATATTCCACTTCTTCCTGTTCTAGTAATGAGGCACGACATACACCCCTTGTTCTCCTTTATTTTCTCATCTACATATGACATTCTAAAAACAGGAAAGATTTCATACTTATTGTTAAACTACTTTGACGACTATAGTGTTTTTTTTTCTTTTCTTTTCTTCATGTAATAAATAATGTTGATTTTTGACAAGAAAACTAAAGTGAACTCAATTTTGTTACAAAAATTGGAATTTGGCACAGTATTTTCATAAATGAGCAATTAGTAGCACTATGACTGTACTCTCTCTCTCTCTTAAAAAAAAAAAATACTTTAAGATATGTTTTCATCACATGATTTTGAAAGTGAAAGGGATATAGCTCATAGTCTAACCATCAGTCATTACATTACATCACTCTTTACATTAGCTTTTAAATTAGAATTACTATAACAAGGATGCATCTATTTCGTTCATCAGATAATCACATTACAGGTCTTTATAACATACAATGACAAAAAGAAAAATGGAGTTACTAATTTACAACTTTCTAACTTTTTTATTAGAAAAAACAAAACAAAGAAAGCTGTTTACTGTTTAAATGACTAGATATAACCATTTTTCCTTCTTTCTTTATCTCCCTTTCTTTAACTTTCTTACTTTATTTTTATTTATTTTTAAATCAGAGTGGTAAGAATTAGGAAAAGGGAACAAACTACAAAAATTGCATTTAATTTTGCCACCAAAAGAGCACTTGCACTTCTGCAAGTGACACTATAAATTTGTAAATTCTGTACCAGGGTTCGTACTCAATTTCAGAAATTAAATGAAGGAGTTTTGGGGGAGTTTTGAAGGAGTAAAATGAGGAATTGAAGGAGTACATACTAATGGGCTGTCCTTAAATGTTGTCGCATTCTGTTTTCAACATCTTTGACTCCCTACCCCCTTTGTCACAAAGTGTCACACTTCATCTTACTCCTCCTCTTGTCACACGTCATTTTTATAAACATATTGTTATAATAACTGTGTGATGTCACTTCTCGTCACCCTCTCTCTTCCCCTTGTCACAATATTGCGAACCAGTCAGGGTTGAACGGATTGGACCCAATTGGGTTGGACCCAATGGGTTTTTTTGAAAAAACCGATTTAAAAAAACCCATTAACCCACTTTTGGGTTTTTTAAAAAAATTTCTGAGAAGTTTTTTAAAAAATTAATTAATTTAAATACTTTTACAATTTAAACTTCTTTTTTATTTGTTCTTCACTACAGACAATGGACATAAAAATGAATTTTGAACTTTAATAGTATTTCTTAACTCTTAAGGCATAAAAAAAATACTTCAAAGATTTTAATGAATATATTTAACTTTTTTCTTAAACTGGTCAATAAATAACTCAAATTATCTTGACTAAGTCCTGTCACGTCTGATTTTCTCAATATTTGTAGATTGTACAGAGGAAACTACTCTAGCTAAAAGGCTTTCATGTGAATTATTTTGTACAAATCAACACGTCACAAATTTCGAATAAAAAAGGTATATTTTTTAGAAATTAACAGGTTTTTCAAAAGTTCAGAGAGAAAACAGAATAGGATGTACAGTATTTTCATTAGCTTATGAAAACGATTAATATTTCTTACTCTGTACACAGAAATAGAAAAACAGGCAACATAAAATTCAAAGAAATGTCTTGATTAAGCTGGAATTAAATAGAAAGGACTTAAATTACTTGAGGTTCTACAGTAGTTCTGCATAACAAAATGAAATACAATCAAGTAAAATGCAAAAAAAAAAAAAGTAATTAAAAACAAACAATAGACTCGAGAAGTCCTTTTGCCTTAACTGTTGGTAATCATAGGAACTAAAAAATCTGAAACTTCACCATTCTTGGGTTTTGTTGTCTTTTATACTTTTCTTCAGAAAATGCTGAATTTTAACTAGTTTTCCAGCTTTTTTTACCCCAAGACAATTTTCGCTCTTTGTCCATATACTTACGCTACAATATGCTACAAGTACCCCACATTTTCCAGAAAAAAAGATTAAAAAAAACCCACATTTCTTTTAAAAAACCGAACTTTAGTTGTTTTTTTTTTGGGTTTTATTTAAAAAAACCCTGGGTCCATGGGCTTTTTTAAAAAAAACCCGGGTTTTTGCCAACCCTGGAACCAGTCTCCCCCGCAAGGCATGGCATCACTTGTGGATGACCCATTTTACAATATTATAACTGCCATTTGCTAAACAATTATGTTTTTAACACAATCACTTAATATAGTTCATCTGCTTATGTATCTTAAAGTAATAATTAGAGAAACCGACTTTTGCAGTTGAGAGTGTGGTGGAAGGAAACGCAATAATCATAAAACTTGAAAAATAGTCAAGCCCCCATTTAAGCATGGTTTACTTCAATTATGAAATGTCTTAGTCATCTTATAATATTTTCACCCCTTCATCCGTGTGACGTTAAGTTGTCGATCAAAGTATGTATTTTAAGTTACTGTCACAGAGGAAGACTATGTAGGCTTCAACTAAAAAAGAAGGAATTTTGAAGGAGTTCAAACCAAAATGAAGGAGTATTGGAGGAGTTTTGAAGGAGCATACGAACCCTGTGTACCTCAGAGCCAGAAGGACGTAGGTCACATTATGAAAATTCTACAAGAGAGAGGAAAAACCTTTTTTCTAGCATACACTAAGAATATGACGCTTGTTCTTTTAACCCTGATAAAAAATTGAAAATGATTTTTTATTTAAATAGAATTACACTCCACATGGCTCTATGCGGAATAGTCTTCTACATATAATGCACTAATTAATGGAAAATCGTAATTTTTGGACTTGTGTCTGTCTGGCTCTGATGTACAGAATTATAACATAATTCGAAATGATTTAACAAACAAGAAAATCAAAAAAGCAATAACTAAATACTTCAACACATTCTTTTTCCTTTTCTGAAAATCAATTTAGTGGGTAACTTAGTTAGTATTCATATTATGAGCTTTACCTCATATTGTGGTAAAGTCACATTTGAATTCTGTACCTTCTCTTTGCCTTCTGGGAATGTTTCCCAAGATGATAACTTCTTAACTGAATTTCTTTGACTTAGTTCTTGTAATACTAATTGATATTCTCCATCTGTCAAAAGACATCTTTGGTGCTTATCATAAACAACTAACTCTGCTCCATAAAGAGGTGTCTCCTCAGGTTGCATCTTCAGACTTTTCCTTTTCTTCTGGGCTGGTTCATCCACTTTCATATTAAAATAGTTTTAAAAATTAAAATATGCACACATTTTATATTAACATTTCAATAACACAGACAACATGATTGGAATGATTAAATTGGGATACATAATTTTTACAAGCAACATACCGATAGCAGGATTATGACATCCTGAGTTCATTTTATGGGTTGAAGCACATTATTGCATGCAAACTCTCACTTCTGTGTTAAATTAATTTTAACTTTTTGTTTAAAGGTAGTTATAGCTTCAATAAGATAACACCTGCCTCAGATCGGTTATCGGCTACTCCACCAGATGAATCCATAATAAGGATGAAACTGCAGGACTCAATGTCCTAGAAGGGCTGTGGGTATATTGCTTGTAATTCTGCCTTAACCCTGCGACGTAACTAACTGCTTTTCATTTAAGTTTTGTTCACAACAACAAAAGGTTTTGGATTGCACATTTATAGGAAAAGAAGTGAGCTGTCAAATATATATTGCAGTTGAGTAAAATGTTTCAATTATTCTACAACAATCCATATGTACAGCATCATAGATATAGATATTTCCAAAGATCAATTAGGAATACAACACATTGTGTAAAACATCATTTAACTTACATTATTGAAAACTTTTTTTAAATTAAACAATTTCATTTCATAACGCTTTTTGAAAACAAAAATCGGTTTTAAAAGTGTTTTAATTGTTAAAAAATAAAATAAAAAATAATAATAACCTCCAATTTTGCAGGTTATTTATATAATTTATTTTTTAGCCCTTGGGAAAAGCATGTGTTGATAGTAAAAATGAATTTTACAAATCACAAGTTAAAATAATATTGCATGACATTCAACTTCAATTTTCTCATACACATTTATTTACTTACTAGGTCATTTAAATGCAAAATTTTAAGGGGGGTAAGTATTTAATTTATAATAGTTAAAATTAAATAAGTTTTCAACCAACTAACAGCCGATTTTGTGCTTTTGTTGACACCTAAAGAAACTTAAGTTTATGAAAATTGTTGTACGTAAGACTACGTTTATGAGCATACCCCCCCCCCCCCCAAAATGAAATCCTGTATTTGTCCCTGGCCTTTATACTCTGACGTAGGTCTAGCACTCATGGGCTCTTGGACTATACAGATTTATTTCCAACACTAAAAATTGATTACACCGTGAGTACTATGATTTTTAGATTAACCTAGGAGAACTTATTTTAATTGAAAATTTAGCTTAGTATAGTGCTAAGTCAAATTTTCAAAAAAGGTAGTAGTGAATCAAAAAAGGTGGAACTACACAACAAAAGGGTAGCTAAAGTATATTTTTCCAAAGAAATATGCACTAAGTTACTTGCTGAGATCGGCATAAAAGCAACAAAATAGTTTTCCACTTCTCTTTACTTCTCTGGAGCTGAACTTTTGGAATACTCCAAATATCATAACGTAATGTTTAATTAATGCATTTATGTTTAACCAATGATTGAAATCTATTTCCGAAATGTTCATGAAATTTTACAAGTCAAATTTTAACATATGTCCAAAAAATTTATCAAATTATATTATATTAAAAGTTAGGATTTTTTTTAGACTCCTGCCTATGCAAGATATTTTAGTTTAAGATTTAAAAAAACCATATTAACATATTTAGACAGGTTTGTCCTTCCACACAGGGGTGCCCATCTTTCCCCCACCCCTAAGCTCAATGGCGCAATCCGCCCCCCAATGTTCTCGCTTTCCAGTTGGGTTAAACATAACAGTTTTTAGAATATTTAATTTCCAGTCAAATTCACGGGGGGAGGGGGGCTAACAAATACCATTTGAACTGAAATATTGTTGGATTGTTCCGCCTTGCCTTCCCAAAATTTACAATGTGGACCTTAAGTAAACAAGTTTTGGAGACCCTGAGTTTTGCTACACATTATTTTTTTTTCAAAACGTATGAGTAATTACAGGGAGAGTGAGTTCAACTTTCTGGTTTGGGATGGAGTTATTACTAGATATATACAATATGAACCTTGAAATGGAAATATAATAGCCACTTAGATAGGGGGTCCAGGGGGTTTCTCCCCTGGAAATTTTTTGAAATTGTAGTCTTAAAACCACAGTTTTAGACAATCTCTGGTGATGTTAGGGGGATAAAAGGTTTGGTAGCCCCTTTCCGGTAATTTTTCAATATTGAAGCTTTAAAAACGCAATTGTAGATAATGTACTGTTCTGTTAGGAAGAGGGGAAGGGTTTGGGGGCTCTCCTCTGATAGGTTTTCAAAATTGTAGTTTTAAAAACGCAGATTTGGACTATCTGTGGTAATGTAAGGGAAAAGGGAGATTCGGGAGCTCGCCCTGGGAAACTTTTCGCGATTTAAGTCTTAAAAACGCTATTTTAGGCTATCTATGGTTGGGGGACAGGCAGGTTTCAGAAATTGATCCTCTAAAATTGTAATTGTAGCCGACCTTTGTGACGTTAAGAAAAAGTTTTCCGAAGCTCTCCCAGCATTTTCTCGAAATTGAAGCCCTGAAAATCAAATTTAAGACGATCTTTAATAATGTTGACGATAGTGGGGGAAGGGAGAAGGGCGCTTCACTTAAATTTTCAAACTTGTAGCTTTAAAAACGCAGTTTTGATAGATCTTGATAATGTTACTGGAAGGTAATTTTCGGTGTCATTCCCCCGGCAGTTTTTCGAAATTGATACTCCAAAAACTCAATTTCAGGATTGTCTTTGATTGTGTTAAGGAGACAGGGGGGAATCAGGGGCTCTCCAACAATTTTTTCAAAATTGCAGTTCTGAAAACGCAGTTTTAGGTGACTCTTGATGATAAAGAGGGTGTTATTCGAGTGTTACAGTGGGAGCACTCACAAGGAAGTTTTCTAAAATGGAAGTTGCATAGCCAAAAAAGATGAATCACACACAGATACTGTGACAGATATTTTTCGGAAATCCTCAAAAATGGATTCAGCTATTCAGGACTCATAGAAAATCAGAATTCAAGAATTTGAACGAATCAAATAGTCTTCAATGTTATCAGATACAGGAGAAAGTAAAAATGATTTACGAAAAATAATTAAAACACATTAAGAACAGACTATTCTGCTTCCATCAGCAAAAACCAACATCACTGAAAGTTTTATAAAAAATCATCTAAAATGATAAATTGAAACAATCATCTTAAAAATGGTAGAGAAGATGATAGTAAAGTGAAATGAAAAATTTTACGTAAACTTAAGCTAGTTTATGAAGAAAATATAATAATTGTCGATTGGAGTGATTAAAAATATGTTATTCGCAAACTTCAAAACTAGTTCTTAACAACTGTCAAGGTGCAAATGAATCAATGAAAGACAAGAGAACAGTGGTCAGAATTATTACAAACAATGAATAAAGGAGAGGGAAAAACTTTCTATTTTAGTCATTTTTAATCTATCTCCTTCTCATCATTGTTACACGTATTCATCATGCAGAATTATGCTACTTCCAGAAAATTTATAAATTAAAAAGAAAGCAAATCGTCTGATCCAGCTTTGAAACGGACACCAACTCCATCCCGTCCCTGATGTACCGATTATTGAAAAAGAGACACGGTCATGAAATTTTGGAAAGAGTATGTGAAAAAAGTATTATTTATGCATCTATTTTTTGTTGAATAAGTTTAAATATTTTTCCTTCCAAAAATCAAAAATTTCATGCTCTAAAAAAATATAAAACTGAGAACCCCCCCCCCCCCCCCCGGTCGGCACCCCTGCTTTCACATTCCCACACAACACAATCTAATCTGTTAACTTTTTCTCACAACAAAAATAACAATTTTTCTTTCTTTTTTTTTTTTTGTAAGAGTTTTTAAAAAATCAAAACATCTCATGAACAAAATTTTACTCACACATGTCAACAATGTCACCGTTGCAAAGACCATTAACTTTCATTTTACCAGTTGGACAAGTAGCATGCAATAGGAGAACATAAGACTTGACTAGATGTCCATTGCTTAGATTAAAATTCTCATTTGGAACTGTAATGGCAGTAGCTTTGGCAGGAGGATTACTGTCATCAGGATTCCTATGAACTTCACATGTTCCAACTACAAAACAAAAGTAAACATTTTTATGCATTAAGCTAAACAGTCTCGCATTTTTCTTCCATTTTTAAATAAAAAGGGATTGGAATTCAAAATAAAAACAGAAATTCTACAATAATCTATACATATAATAAAATAAGATGTTTGTGTGTGTGTGTTTGTGGCGCACATCCCAGGAAAACGGTAAGGCCTAGAAAGATGAAATTTGGTATACAGGTGCAGTTTGTGCCAAAGATATGCACCTCGGGCTTCGATTTTTTATATTTTAATTAGAAAAAAAGTTATTTAATGTTTTATGTGATTTTTAGCACGTTTTAGCACTTTTAACCTCACAGACCCCGAACGAATCACGCCAGACGAATATTTTTTGTACTATAGTGTAGGAAATTTAATATTAAATATGATAAATGAAAAAATTTTGAAGATAGAGCAATTTTTGTATTTTTTATAGATTTTTGAAGAAACCTTTAATTTGCATTTTTTTCTGGGTTTAGTTTTTTTCGAAACTCATCCTGCGAAAAGTATTGAACCCTCAATTCTAAAATTTTAGTTGGTAATAGTAAAAACATTCTGTCTCCTTCAGAAGAAAAAAGTTTTTAAAAATACGCAATAGTTTTTTTTAAACAATTTTTTTAATGCAGAACGCAACGCTAGCTGTTCGCTTGCCGGCTGAGTTCCGAACTTACCTCATGACGTGATTCAACTGAAATCGTTTGCCTTCTCTTCACCTTTTTTTTTAGTTTCTTATTTTTTTGCAAGCGGAATTTTTTCACACTACGAGGAACATAGCCTTTTTTTTTCCGGACTATTTTGATTAAATAAATAAAGCAAGCGATTTTTTGCATGATTTGTGTTTTTGTAACGAATTGGCGGTTAGGTTAGGTAGATACAGAGATAGAGATTGAGTGGACAAAAAATGTTGTTTTTTTTTCGAATTAATACTTATATAAATAAAAAAAGATTGTTAATTACTGTCAGAGGTAGATATGCATAGATCGTATGGATAGACAGACAGATAGACAAATATAGAGGTCGATATAGTAGATGGACAGCACGAAGGAGACATGCCCGTAATTTTAAAAACTTCAATGAGGTGTCAATGCCCCCCCCCCCCCACACACACACACATCATGACTTTGAAAAAACAATGCTTTCACATAAAAGTGGGAGTGCTTTTTGTTATTTTTCGACAAAATTTGCATGAAGAGTACACCGTTTGTGTCTCCCCTCCCCTCCTTTAAAAGTATTCCAAACGACGGAACTGGAGATAGGTCTAGAAAATATTTTATTCAAATTACTAATGATATAGATTGATTGATACTGCTACAAAATGTATTTGAGCAGCCGCCTAAGGCAGCAACATTGGCGTAAAAAAGGTGAATGATAATATTGATATATAAAGAAAAACATTGATTAATATAGTCGCTAAATTGTCTAAGCAGCTGCTGAAGGCGGCAATCCTGGCGCAAAAAGGCGAATGGCGTAAAAAGGTGAACCAGCTGGTCGCCGAAGGCGGCTTACAAAATAAACCAGTTTTCAGAAATTAGGATTGCATATAAATTGGTTTTCAGAATTAGGTGCTTTAGCAACTGCAGTAATGACATCAAAAATCGATCTGGTATGGAGTTTTATAAAAAAAAATTGAAACTTATTTTCTACAAAGAGCATTGGAAAACAGAAAATATAAATACACGTTGAGGAACTAAAATGATTACTTAAGAAATTAAATAACAAGTTATCTTACTTTATTTTAAAATAATTCATTTTTATCAGAAAGTAAAGAGTAGTAGATTTTCTTTAATATGCTCATTTTATGCAAATTTAATTCAACTGTTTTTTTTTAGATAAAATTACTTTACTGTTTATTCCTTTTTAACCATTGTCTTGTTCTGTCTCTGAGTCAAAAAGGAGTCAGTTAAGGGTTCACAGTACCCTCATTAAGTTTTTCAAATTAAAGTAAATTACATACTTTTTTGAAAGCTTCTATGCACTTATTTTGCAATTAATAATTTATTTTCAAAGATTGATAATACTGGCCTGTTTTATTCCACAAAATTATTTTTTTTTTTTTTTAGAATCCTGATACTGTTATTTTATATTTTATACATATTTCCAGAATGTTTTTTGATAAATGTTCAGAACGTCAAATCTGTGTATTTGTTTGTTAATACATTTAGTATAAAATATTGTGTAGTTACGTTAAAAACAAAAATAATTTTGTTCATAAAGCTATAGTACAACGGTTCCCAATCTTTTTAGGTCTGCGGCCCACCAATTTTGTGAAGAAAATTTTGAGGCCCACTAAGTACTTAATATGCAAGTAAAAATCTGGTAAAAATAGACACCGAAAATATATGTACGACGAAAATAGGTGAATGTTAAAGCTGCAATAGTTTGAAAGTTTCCGAATAATAAGTTAAATCTCCTTCTATAAGAAAAACTGTACTAAATCAGAATCGCCACTGAACTTTGCAGGGAGGTAGTTGTTTACATTGACTGCCTGTTTCATCAGACAAATTACCAAACAGTCTTTGAGTTCTTGAATCTTCACACTTAACACACACACACAGTTAATTACCACTACTTCAAGAGTTTTCTTTCTTTTTTTCACGTCCAATTACACTCGTTTTAACTAAGAGTGCCTCCGTATATAACTTACAATGGGTAACTTGATTGAAGAGAGCTACTGATCAAATTCTGGCGACTAGACCAGTATTCCAGACATAATTGTTCCCCATCAGTTGAACCTTCGCACTTTGACCAATCTTTCACTCTTTTCTTAAATTATCAACAGACAAAAAAATCTTTGCCAGTTATTTTTGCCAACCATGACTAACATAAGGATATTTATTCAATACTGCCATTCAATTAAAAAATTATCAAAAACTAGTAAATTAGTCTGACCAATAATGTTTGTACTCTCGTCAAATTGCTGTGAAAAATAATCAATTTCACGCAAAGTAATGATAGAAAACTTCTTACGCATTTTCCAAAATTTCATCAATTCTTCTCTTTAAGGTTGTTTTTTATTTTTATTCATTTATTTATTTTTTATGAAAAAAAAATGCGATGTCTGGAACCCGTTTTTTCTTGATTTAAACAAAAATAGCTTATAAGAAAAAAAACTTGCGTTAAAGGTTGCTATGGTTTGAAGACTTTTCCAAATTTTTTCCCATTTTGGGAAAAATTTATTTTGATTTGAAAGAAATATAAAGTTCCTACACATTCTGGATGTTTAGTTTTTATAGACACTTTTCAGGTTCTGAGAGTTCCATACATTTGTTGGATATTGTTTCAAGACAAATCACATACACACTCACTGAAGCTCTTCCTCAGAACCAGAAAAAACAAACCATCATTTTATACAAACCGGGTCATATTTACTCAAATGTTTTTATTTTCTTTGCTTGACTGATCGTCGAGCTACTAACTCACAACTTTTGGGACATTTTGGGAGTTGAAAGTCCCTTTATCAATTGAGAGCTTCGTCTCATCCCATTTGATTATAACCTTACATATTATTAACTATGCTCTGCTGCGCAGAGATTCTAAGTGATATCATATCCCAGTTGTGAACTGTCCCGGAAAACCGATACTAAACTTCAAGATTTATATTGATTCTCGATCAGCGTCCACGGCCCAGTACCAAACTGCCCGCGACCCACTTATGAGTTGGGAACCACTGCAATAGTATGCTCTAAAAATTTCAATAATGTATAAAATGCTTATTCAATAGTTTTGTAAAATACAGTTAACCCCCGATTAGCTGCGAAATACGGCTGATGAGTGAAATGCGCGGATAATCCGCAAAATAGGGGGAAAACACTAGAGTGTATGCATTACCTGAGAAAAATCAATAATAATCACATATGCTTAAACTATTGCTAAAACCAATAACAGTGTATGTAAAATGTTTTTAAAAGTTAGTTGAGCAAAAAGTTGCTCAAACTGTTTTTGCATAATATGATCGTCCTAGTTCAGACATTTTTTGTACGAGAAAGCAAAATGAAATGTTTTGAAAGACGATAATTTGTATTTATTTGTTGCGTTAAACTGCCAGGGAACTAATGAAACTCTTTCTTGTTCATAGAATATTTCATAAGAGTACTGATTGCAAATGCCATATTCAAAAGTAAGAAAAATTATATTAAAAAATTTTGCTGGGGAGATTTTTTATTTTTTAAATGTCCTTTAAAAGTGAAATAAATACTACTTTTTTCAAGACAAGAAAATAATTTTAAAGAAAAAAATTAGTTTCAAGTAAAAACAATCAGAAAAAATCCAGTACCATATATTTGCATCACCGGTGTAGCAACATCCTTCCTTTTTTTGTGGCAAATTTTTAACAGCCTTGCTTCTATGCAAACAGTGTCTCCAGAACCTAAAATTAATATGTCTATGTGTAAATATGGTACAATTAAAAAAAAAAAGAAGAAAAGTGTGGAAAGTATCAAAAATAGATTTTTATCAAATGAATTATTAATTGTGAAATTTCATTTAAATAAAAGTCTTAAATAAGGGGGAATGGGGGAGACTCATGGGGGGAGTACCCCCATGAGTCTCCCAACTTGCCCTAAATGTTCATGCTTTTAACTTTGCACATCTTTGACCCCTCCAGAAGACTGTTAATGACTAATAGCGTTCACTCTAATGGAAAACAGGGCAGGGTGCTGGTCTATGAAAGGGGCACTGTTGTCATAAAAAGGGCACTATTCAACGCGGTGCCCCCCCCCCACCAAAGAGCAATGACACACCCACTCAAAAAGTACTTAGCACCCCCCCCCCCCCCCTCTTCGATGGCCACCACTGACTTCAGAATTAAATATAGTGATATTATCCAGAGTCACTTGTCTTCAGAAAAGGATTCGCTTGACTAAGCACATTTTCCCCACTCCCTGAGGAGCATTTAGCTAATGCTGAAATTTGGCTTTTGGGTGCTTTTCAACATTATTTTGGGTTATTAGTTTCACTACTTATTCCGTAAGAGTAAAAATTCTAGGCATTTCAAAATCCTTTGAATTGCAATGTAAGAAGAACAGTATTTAATTACGGATCCCCCCTTCCTAGAAAAAAAAAACCTTCCTAGTAATCTGCATTATACCATGAAATATTTTAGTAGACATCAAGATCATGATGAATGTAAATTAAACATTTTAAAAAATATTGCATTTCAAGCCAAACAGTAAATTAAAATACTGTGAGCTCATTTGTTTAAATTTATTTTTTTTTTTTTTTTTTTTTTTTTTTTTTTGCAAAATATCAGTGATAACCAATGAGGAAACAATTATTAAAATTCTATTTGCCGTAATTTCTAGACAAGACTAAAAACAAAAACAATTAATTTTTAATAATATTTAAAGTATTTAAAATGAAAACCAATATATGATGATTAAAAATATTAAAATATTTACAAGATGCAAAAGGATTGACATCTCAAGAGCGGTGGACGATTTTGTGCGATGCACGTGTTAAGCATATTGACACATGTTAAGAAAATTGCATTGATGAAATGTTAAAAAGGAAAAAAAAAATGCACAATTCAACGAATGCCTAAATAATTCAAGCACTAGATAAGTTTTCATAACTTTTTCAATTACTTAAAAATGAACTTTTTTCCTAAGCCCTTTTCAAGTTTTATCAAGAGCATACCAACCCTTCTTCTGTTCTATTTTGCAGAAGAAAAAATGCCTGAAACATCACTAATCTTCATATTTTATCTGCTGGCATCTATATTCTTTTCTGCCAACTCTTCAAATTTCTTTTTAGCAGAAGGCACGTGTCATTTGCGTCTGTGTGACTCAGACTTTTTCCAACTACTCCTTCTACTTTTCCTGGAACAGACATCTCCTGATCCTTACAGCAGAAAATACTATGAAATGTTTACTCTCATTGTTGATTCTCAGAAGACCAAAGATGGGGTTTGAATGAAACAATCTCCCCCCCCCCCTCCCTTCACAGATGACCGAACACCTTCCCACACCCTTTTAAGTCCCCCCCCCCCCAGGAAGAAGGAAGAACTTGCTTTTGTACCCAACTGATAAGCCTGCCTGAATTCTGATAATCTCATTTACTCTCTTTGTCTAGGTGTTTGCTTCTCCTTTTATTTATGGGGCCGCTTTCGGGGTGAAATTCTGGGGACAAGGACAATACTTGGACGTTTTTGGTTTTTGTGACCCATCGCTGGGCATATGCATTTGCTGGATATCATGGGGTACGATAAGATGCTTGTGAAATCTTTTTAAAAACACAGGGAGCAATTCCTTATGTTTGAAAAGGGCAGGGCGCATTTTGGGCACTAAATGAAGGGCAGGGCGCATTCTGCCAATATGAAAAAGGACAGGGCGCTGCGCCCTTCAAAAACGGCCTAGTGGGAACATTAATGACTAATATATTGCTCTCTTCCCCTCCAAATAAAAATAATGACTATGAAACTATCAGAAACTGAAAATAGTTGGGAGGTGGCATTTCCAAAGAGTAGTACAAGTAGGGTGATAATGAGGGTCACATTTGGATTCAGGGGGTCATTTTATATAAGAATCAGCAAGAATGATATCAGAAGCAATTTGAAGGTATGTTTTTGCCGTGCAGTGCTATGAAACATTCAAATTAATTAACAGCTTTACAAATTTTGATTATATTTTAAAATATAGCCATTTTAAGCATGTATAAATATTGACAGGTCCGGATCTATTACTTTTGGGCCACCCTGCAACAAAATCTGTAGGGCCCTTCCCCAGAGGACAGCAGTGTATATTTGCACCATTAATAAGTCTTAGTGTTAGGTCCCCCCCCCCCCCCCCAATTTTTTGAGCCGTTTGGCCCTTAAGGATGTCCCACCCTCCCAGTGAGGCCTTCGGGTGCGCAGATCTGGACCTGAATATTAACCATTGTTAAAAATAAAATACAACACACAAAAGCTTAACTGTTATACATTTTATAAAACAAAACTTTATGCATACCTTTACTTTGTTTGTCATAAAAGCCAGTAAATGTGATAATTAAATGACCTGATGGCCTAGAAGAATTTAAAAATATAGAATTAAGAATCAATAACCAAATTGCAGTAGTAGCATTAAACACAAGAAATGCTTATAATTACCTATCAGATGCAATGGCCTTTTCATGAGCAGTAACTTTATCCAAAATCCCATCTACTTTAAATGTTTTTCTAAAAGGGTAAAAAACATAAAAAGTAAAAATTCACTTTCCAATTATTTATAAAAAAATTTCTAAGTTTCTCTAATGTAGAGGAATTCCAATAGATACCTTTTAGAGTGTGTTCTTGACATTCGATGTTTCATGTATGTTAGACATCTTGGTAAAAATAATGGCTAATGAAAAAGAACATAAACGATTAATACAAATTTTTATCATGTAAAATGAACAGCAAAAGTAGAATGATAAATACATACTGAGTTTACTTGACGGGTTCCTAAGAATCTGTAAATTTGTGTTGGCTCTAAGAGAAAGAAAAAGTTGAAGGATTCTTGTATTAATTATTAAATATGTAGGTAATAACAAAATATAATAAATATAGATATGTACACACTCAACTCTTCCAAGTATGCACACCATGGCACTAAGAGTTGTCAAATTTTAGAGTTTTGAAAATTTCTGGTCAAAAATGTTATGACATGAATGGTAAAATTTGCCACATTTCTACTCATACAGAATACTGCTTAACAAATTATGATTTGAAAAGGCTTCATAACTAACCTGCTTTTCGGCTTCAATGTTTCATTTAGAATTAAATACATGAATTTCTTCAAAAAAAAAAAAAAAAAAAAGAAACTGCTTTTCTAAGTGCAGGGGTGCCCAACTCCTGCACATGGGCACATATATGCAAAATATTAAGGGGGGGTGCTCAGACATTTTCCCCATTCCTTAGCAGGATATTTTCTCCATGGAAACCGATTTCAGTACAGGTTAGTTACTTAAATTTGACATTTTTAATAACTTATTCATTAATGGCTGGAGAAGAAATGTTTTTACATTTTTGGAAAGAAAAAAGTACTAAAAACAAGAAAGTTCTAGTCTGTAAGGGGGGCTTGAGCCCCAACTGGCCTCCCTATATGGGCGCCTATGCTAGGGCCTGCGGTATATATCCGTCCTGTAAAGCTGATCCGCGTGGCCTCTTGTTCTGTTCAATGTTAAAAGTCAAAAAGCAGGATTAATGACGATGTCACAAATTTGGATACAAATATTCAGAAATTTGTTTCTTAAAACAAGATGCATTTAAAAAAGAAGCATTGTAACAGAAATAACAGTTTTTAATTTTTAATTTTCTTTCCTTTTTTAGACTCTCCTGTTATCTAGAAAAAATTTTAATTTTGAAATTTAATATGTGTTCTTGCTTGCAAGAATCATTTTAATATGAGGCATGGCCCTCTGGTAGAAAAGGGTTGAGCACCACTTGTGTGTGTGCAATACGGAAGCATCATTGTTTGTACTTAAAAATGATAATTTTTCTACATTTATCACTAATTCATACTCATTGATCAATCAGTTGCATGAGTGAAACAGTTGTGAGAAAAGAAATGCATCTTTCTAGCATTAAAAGATTTATAATGACTTCTGTCTAAGTTCTACCAGGGCTCAAAAATTATATTGCCCGACATGCCCGGGCATGTACAAATTCCAATCAGGCATGAATCTTTTACCCTTACATGCACGGCTGGGAATGTAATTATTATAACTTTTTAATAGTGTTGGAAATTTTAATGACTTATTATGTGCTATCCACTTAAAACTTTTTTTGTGTTTTACATTGAAATAATTTTTGATTCAGATATAAAGCTGTTAAATTAATTTTTTGTCTGACTATTGCTATACAACAAATTCAAATATTTTTATTACTATACAATAAAAAAAACTGGGCAGGTAAAATTTTATTCGGGCATGTAAAATTTTTAAAGGTTTTTCTAGCCCTGAGTTCTACTCATCTTATTTGTATAAACTCCCATTAGAATTTTTTTTTAATTATTTTTAAAGGTCTATATGATGTAGAGTGATATCTACTGAATTATGTTTTTCAAACAATATCTGCCTGTAGAAAGCAAAAAAGTTATTTATGATGTAATGAAATAGCAAGATTTTATTCTTAATTCATCAAAAAATAAATAAAGTATGAATAATATTTATTAACTGTTGAGTAGATGATTTGCTAGAAATGAAATTCTTTCTTAAATTTAAACATCATTAAAAAAAACCTCACTATCCCTGAGGCATATTATGGTGTTTCCCCCAGACCAAAAAAGAGGCAGGGTATTTCTACCCAGAGTAGCAGATTTTAGGGGGCATGGGTTCCTTGCCAAGAATTAAATTAATTTAACTTTCCCATTAAATATTTTTCAATATATTTCTCAATTATATTAACCCATTAATGCCGGTTTCGAAAAAAACAATAAACTGTGATAATTTTATTAGTATTTATTTATTTTATGTCTATATATTATAATTTTTTTCCCGGTTGGTATATTTTTGTACCAACCGGCATGAATGGGTTAAGAATTATACACTTATTCTCAAATAACATGCAAATCTCCAAGTACCAACCAAATATTCGGTGTATCTCGACTTCTTTGTACAGCATACAAAATAGATCATTTTTCAATATTCTTTTTTTTTTAAACAATAATATAAAATAATATAGCTTTTTAGTGTTAAGTTTTAAAAATATACTAAAAACTGAGAAGATTCAGATCTTCAATTCAAATCATAGTCCATAGACTTCTTTGTACAGCATACAAAATAGATCATTTTTCAATATTCTTTTTTTTTAAACAATAATATAAAATAATATAGCTTTTTAGTGTTAAGTTTTAAAAATATACTAAAAACTGAGAAGATTCAGATCTTCAATTCAAATCATAGTCCAGAGGATAAGGGGAAACAACGGAGTTGTTTAAAAGCCAGACTTGGTTTATTTTCATGATGAAATTTTATTAAATTTAGGCAAGAGGGGCATATTGAGAAATGCAAAAAAAAAAAGAAAAAAAGAGGGCATTGAGCAGGCGCATCAATTGTTTAACTTAAATGGGGTAGGATGCAGCATCCTCTAAAAAACGCTAGGAAGAAATACAATAACATATAAGTAGCATATGTAGTGTTGTATCTCTCGATATATTTTTATATGCTTTCCTTTCTTAAAAATAGTTTATTTTCCATTATAGCTTCTATATCTCATTTATGTTCAAAAATGCGCAGGGGAGAACAAAAAGTAATATTCAGATCTAGAAATCAAAATAATCAGGTTCATCATTTTCAGGACTTGTTTGTACAAGGGTGCATCTAATTGCACTTTTTTCCAATACAGTCAACTCTCAATAACTTGAAGTCTTGTAACTCAAACATTCTTCTACTTTGAAGTTTTCATTGGGTCCCAAAATTATCAGTGTTTCCTTTATGCTAAGTTGTCTCTACATCTCGAAGGTAACTTTTAAGTCAGAGCTTATGAAAGTTTTGTTTTCATTTCATACACAAAAATCCATCAAAAAACATCAGGAAAAAAATTTTCCTTTTTCATTTACTTACACAGTGCTTTGCTAGGGTGCCCAGCTGGGGAGGGGGGAAGGCTCATGGCACAGACTGTGCCATTGAAATTTTTAGGAGGTAAGAGGTATTTTTTCCTTTATTAGGGAGGGGAGGCTCTTGCTTTGGGGGAGGTCTCCACGATACTTAAGGGGAGTGCACCCTTGCTCTAGGAAGGGGGGGGGGCACCCCTGCCTCATCAGTTTCCATGAGAAAGGAATTCGTTTCAAAAATACTATAGTGCATTTTAACGGCATAATTTTTATCAAAAAGAAAAGTCCCAAGCCGCCAGTCGATGAAACTAAGATTTATTGCTGCAAAAGTTAGTCTTAAGTACATCCCCAAACACATTTTTAAGTCGTCTTCATCAAGATTTTTTTCTTTCAATTTTAGGGTGAATATTGAGAAATTAACAAATACACAAATATTAGAATTTTTCTACACACAAATCCTGGACAGTTGGATATTGCTAAAATACTATCCTAATAAGGATATGGCCCCTGCATTTATGTAACGAAAAATCTCTATCTATATTTACAGGCATCTGAAAAATCATCAACAATTAGGTAGCTACACCATAAAAGTTAAATATAAGGGGAGGTGGGGCACGTTGGTCCGCTTTTTTATTTATCATTTTTATCTCATCAAAAAATTTAACGAATAGTTCGATTTTCTACAATAAGTTTCACTAAACACTTCTCATCACCACAGATTTTTTTTAGAAGTGTTGAATTCATAAACTTTTTTTACATTAATTTTTTAACGGACCCTCGTAAGGTGGACCAACGTGCCTCACGGGTGGCGTACATTGGTCTGCCTAGGGGGGGGGGGAACGTTGGTCCACATAACTCCAACATTTGTTATAATTTTAGTGATAAATACTATTAAACTTTGTAATTACCTTATTCTCTGTTGTGTGCAGAGTGAAAAATATTAAGTTTAAAGATCAATATAACATATTAAATTGATTTTTTGATTAATCATCTTTATTTAAAAACAGCAATAAGCATTCACCATTAGTATGCAATTATTTTTTTTAAATCAAAAGAAAAATCTTAGAATATTGTTTTAATTTTGAGATTTAAGAGCAAAAAAAAGTTTTTAATTCATGTGAGGTAGATTGGTTGGGTTCAACGTAACCCACAAAGAGTCGACCAACCTACCCCACCTTCTTGGTCTGAAAAAGTGATGTCGTTTTTTTTTTCTTTTTGACAAAAAATGAAAAAATTGCCAATCATATTGAACTAAAGGAACTTACTTTACGAAAGGAGTTCAGTTTTTTCCCCGCAATCTTGATAAAAACCATTAAAAAAATAAAGTTAGTTTTCTGAAAATTACTCCTCAGGACTACTGAAATAATACTTTCTGGAATAAAATTCGTTCAATACAACTGTACCATATGATTTCATTATAGGATTTGTGGGACCATAGGTGCTATTTGTTGGTCATAAAATATAAAAATAAATAACAATAATAGTATTAAAATAATTGAGACCGGTCCCCCCCCAACGTACCCTACCTCCCCCTATCTATGGACCTTGAAAATATTGTATCAAAATATTAGTAGTCTTTTCCCAGTATATGTATGATTTTCCCCTATGAACATAAAGACGAAATTACAGCAATTTTTAAATATTGATAATTGCAAATGCCGATTTAGAAATTGAATAATTTAAAAATTAAATTGTTGTTTACGATAAATTTATAAAAGTAGCGAAATATTTATGAGATTATGTCACAAAAGTGCTCAATTTCTACACACAAAATGTAAAATAGAACATAAGGTGATTTTTCCACTTCAGAACACCAATATCATAATAACTTCTCAATGTTCATCTGTGTATTTACAAATAGACATTCTCTACGTAGGTAAATAATGATCACGTTTGGGAAAACCACCACATAATATACGTATAAAAGTGAACTTTTTTTAATTGATAGGAATTTCGTTATTTCGAAGATTTCAAATTTGTCACAGTGAATGGAGAAATCGCTTACTCTCAAAAGCTTGTAAGAATAACTCCCGATCTGATTTGATTTGATCAGTACTACATTCCTTTTCGTTTGGCTTTTCCCTTTTCTTCGGAGGCATTGTGGAAAAAAATGACAAAAGCACAACTAGAATAAAATGCGATGAAAATACAAAAGCTGGTAGCTAAGCAAATGGAATCATTAGAACATAAATAAAAAGACAAACATAGCTTTCCACCACCAAAACTTTCTCAAAGCCGCGGTTTCCACTTCGCCCTCTATCCGTTGCCTGTTGAACTACTGTGTCGGTTGAAAAGAAAAAGTAACTCCATGGATTTGTGTAATAGAAGAAGTATAAATTCGCAGTTGTGATTGGAGAAACGGGACTTTGGTTCTTATTTGAAATAAATAAGTAAGAATTCGCCAAAGATGGACACTGTAATTGTCTGTGGGTTTTACTTTTTGTGCCGACCGAAAGTCATTGGTCATGACGGTACCGTCATTAAACAGGGCGCCCCGTTGCCTAAGGGAACTCTAATTTTTTCTGAATCATTAGACAAAATTTGCCGAATAAAAAAATTGTTGACATGTCGCAGTGGCCTCCCAACGAGGCGCCAGATAAGGCGTAACATTTACAAGTTGTTCTTTAATATTTATTCAGCAAATGAATCAATAAACTTTTCTTTAATTTCGTCATTAATATCAGCGAGATCGCCTAAAAAAAATTGCCTTCGAGAGGTACAAAGCGAAACCGTGAACTCCCTTCTCACTAACTTCATCAAATATGCTCCAAAATTCCGTTTCGAAGCTTCAAGTATAAAAAAATGCTGTGAAGAATACCTGCTGGTTCCCGTTTCTTATTTCCTTACCGTCACCAAAAATGACCTACCGTCGTATCTTGAAGACGTCAAATTTCGGAAAATTTATGAAGCGAGGTCCTATCCCCTTTTCCAATCTCTTCCACTCCTAACGTCACCAAGATCGTTTAGAATTGAGTTTCTAAGAGTACAAAAAGAACAATTTCAGACGGTCCGAGTGAAGGTCCTGCCTTCCCTCTGCGTGAATATTCCCAGACACAATGAAGAAATAATCAAAAAATGTTTTTGATATAATTCAATGGTTGCGTTCGACGAACCTCACCGGTCGACCGGTAAGTAACCAGTTACTAACCGCGTCGTTCTATGATCAACCGGTTACTGCAGCGGTTATTATTCTAAGCAGTTGATTGGTTGATTGGAGCACGTGCTCATTAGTTGTCACGTGATTAACTAACCGGTCGCTCTCGGTCGTGCTCGTCGAACGCACTCAATATATTTTATTGCTGGTTCCTTAAACATATGGGATGCAGGGGTGGTCTGGCCCGCCGGCCAATGCGCCCTCCCGCCCTTTCAGTTTTTCTTTTTTCTTTCTTATTTTCGCGCCCTCAAACCTTTGCGATTTATTTTTCTTGCACCCTTGATCCTGAGCGCCTACTTTTTTTTCTTTTTTGCACACTCAAGCCTGTGCGACTTTTTTTTTTTCTTGTGCTCTCAATCCTGAGCACCTTTGATTCTTTTGTGCCTTCAAACCTGTGCGTCTTCTTTTTTTTTTTCTTTTTTTTTTTTGCGCCCTTTATCCTGAACGCCTGTTTTTTTTTTTTTTTTTTGGTGCGCCCTCCCTCCTCAAGCCTGTGCGATTTCGTCTTTTTCTTGTGTTCTCATTTCTCAATCCTGAGCACTTTTGGGTTTTGTGTGCCCTCGAACCTGTGCATTTTTTTTTCTCTTGAAAATTTTCATTTTTATTTTGTTTTACTTGTGTCCACAAACCTGTGCGCCTTTGTTTCTTATTGCACCTTCAAACTTATGTGACTTCGTTTTTTTTTTTTCTTAGCGCCCTTGAAACCTGAGCGTTTTTTTTTTTTTTTTTTTTTTTTTTTTTTTGTACCCTGTACACTATGCGATCCTGTTCTCTTTTGCACCTTTAAACCTGAGCTCTTTTTTTTTTTTTTTTTTTGCGCCCTCGAGAGTGTGTCACTTTTTTTTATTTATTTATTTATGCGCCCTCAAACCTATCCGCCTTCGGTTTTTTTTTTTTTTTTTTTTTTTTTTTTTTTTGCGCTTTCTAACTTGTGTGCCTTTTTAGTCGACGTCGTTTTTTTTTTTCTTTTTTTCGTCCTCATTTTTTTATTCAATTTCATTTTATTTTAATTATTTAATTTTACCTATTATTTTATTTGTTTATTTTTTTGCGCCTTCGTTTTATCTTTTTTTTTCTTCCCCCTTTGGGAGTCAAGGTTGGCACTCTTTCGGGGGGTCCAGTCCGCCCTCGATGGGATAATTTAATTCTTTCTAGAAAATGTTTGCGTCGGAAAACATGCTTCACTATGCTCTTCCAATTGCTACTTATTTAAATATTTTTCATAATTACAGGTTTTCTGGTTAGGGTTTAAATGTTAAAAGTTGTAAACTATAAACAGGAAGCAACTGCACTTTCGGAGCGAAAGTAGTAGGAATTGACTACTCTTGAGTTGCTTAATGGAAGGCCTGGATAAAACCAAACTTTCTCTAGCAGCGCCATCTATTGAGTAGTTAACTCACTAGAATGGTAAATCGCCAACAGCACAAACAGAACTATTTTTGAGCAATCAAGATTATTCATAGCTTTCACTTTGCCGTGGTCAGATCTACTCGTATTTGGATGGGTTGACAGAGGCATGTAAAATAAGCAAACGTAAATCAGAAAATGCACATTTGTGTTTGTTATTTCCTCCAGGGGAAGGTTCGATTCAGGTTTTTAAAAAAATTCAGAATTTTCCAAGGAACCCATTGATTTCTGTCTAATGTATTTAGAACTGCAATTGAAATAATCCGTTAAAAAGGAAATTAAGATTCAATCTCAAATTTGGTGGTGAAAGCTTACTCGTGCTTCGTACGTTTAAAATTTTGATTCGATTTGAAACTGCGATTTTTGGGGGCAAGAAAGAGTTTGTGTGGAACATCCAAGATATTTAGAGCTGAAACTCGAATTATTAGAAAATCTTTCTCCGAGTAAAATCATCAAAAGCTTTTTTTCCTTTCTCTTCTGTTCCTTTTTTTAAACAAGATTATTTTGTTGCCTGAACAAGACAATTAGCACGAAAAAATAACTACTGGGAAAATTTAATTTGATTGATACATTTTCTCAGTTAAAGATTCCCCCCCCCCCCCTGTTTTTCCCGATTTGGGTTTCGGTTTAAATAGTAAAACAATAATGAAACTACTATAAGCACTACTGCAAGGTTTATCCGTAAATGTTAAATTTTGGGAAAATGTTCCTTTTTAATATTTTTTGTTGGAATACAATTCCAGGTAGGTCTCACCATTGCGCTGACAGAAACAGTAAAATTTCGATTTAATTGAATCTAAATTTGATATTTTATCACAAAATAGCGATGTTAAATTTTCAAAATTTATCCTATTTTTGCTTTATAGTACAAATTGTTATCTTTTACCCTATAAAAACTCCTTTAACTTTTTATCCTAACCTTACTCTTTCTTTTTTTAGATAATTATTAATACCTACAATAAAATATACGCAGTATATAAAGAAAATTAAGGTTTTAAATTACATATTTCAGTTCAACAAAATGCATTGTATTATGAATTTAGTTCTAATTGCTCTATTTTTTTTCCTTCTTTCGATAGATTGAAACTATTTTTCTAGAAAATTGTATAGTTGTTTCAGTTATTGTTTCAGAAACGTATTTTTATTTTTCCATCAGAAATTTATTTGTTATAGGGAAATGTGGGGCAAAGTGAAATGGTTAAGATAACTGAGTTTTTTCAAAATGAACAAATCGGAAATTTGTTTTGAAAATTACAGTACAGAAAGAAAGAACATTGTATTTTATGATAAAAATTGCGTTGAGACAGTATCTTTTATTTTTCGCAGTAAATTTGAGTCTTAAAAAAAAAAAAAAAAAAAAAAAAAAAAAAAAAAAAGAAGAAGAAGAAGAAGAAGAAGAAAAATAAATGAGGGAGTAAAAGATTGAATAAATTTTGAAAATAAGTGAATGAATGAAAAAATATGAGTGAATTGCTAAATGAAGGAATGTAAATGAATTATTAACAAATGAAAACCTATTAAGTGATTTATATTAAATGATTGAGTGAGTAAATGAAACAAACTATTTCACTTTGTCCCATCCTCTTTGCTTTGTAAGTACTTGACTAATTTAATTGTGCAATTTATTTAAAATACAAATAAGCTTAATATTAACTAAATTAATACTGCATTGAATATTAGGAGGCCTCAACTAATATTTAAAATGTTAATAACAAGAATTTTATTCTTTTATAGTAACAAAAATAATTTTTGACTTACAACAAAATATTACAATATGAGTACCAATTTTTTTGACAAACATGCTCGACAAGGCACATAACATTTTTAAGATTTTTCTATTCCCCTAGTGGTTATATAAATTATTTTCAAATAAAAAAAAGAACCGACTTCAAAAAACAAAAAGGAACTGAAAAGTAAAAAATAATGGATCATACTTACATACCATTTTTTACCCAAACATATAAATAGGTAGCCTACAATTGCGTTTCTTAGACTTCAATTCCAAAAATTTTCCGAACCCTCTAGTTTTTAGCATCACTAAAGATATCTAAAATTGCGTTTTTTGAAACTATAATATCAAAAACCGACTGGGGAGAATTCCTGAATCTCATCCTTTCTCTTCAAGAAACCAAAGATAGCAAACAATTTTTTTTTCGAAAATATACCCTTAAATTTCAAAAAATTTCCGGAGGGGGACCTCCTAGCCTCCCTTCTTATTAACCACCAAATAGTCTAAAAATGATTCCTAACAAAAATTTTAGGGGGAGAGCCTGCAAACACTCCTACTTATGAGCAAATATTAAACAAACCTAAATCCATAGCTATCTTCCAATTTTATTTACAAATGCAATTTTGGTATTTCATTTGTTTGGTACGAAAACTAGTAAAAAAGATGCCATTTTGATATTGCAACATTTCTTTCATAAGGGAAAAAGTACAATTGGACGACCTAAATGGCTATGGAAAATATTTCACAAGTCCTCAAACAAATCAAAAGTTGAGGGGTTTAATTTGGATAATGTATCCAGAATATTAGTAAAAATTTGTTTTCTTTTTCAATTTTTTATTTTGTGTGTGTGTGTGGTACTCGAAACACTTATAACTTTCATTCAAACTCTTCAAACGATACACATCATTCTGAAAAAGAAAAAAAAATCATGCTTCATTTCTTAAACTTTTTTAAAATCTTATTTTTATTAGCCGCCCCCCCCCCCCCCCCCTACAATGCATTACTCTAACGCCCCTCCCAACAGGATCGGCTAGATCCGCCACTGTGACAGATGACATACCAGACCAGATCTTGAAGCACAAAGAATTACATTTATGGCTGAAAATGATATCACAGTAATTACTCCTTCATTCTAGATATTTGCTAATGGCTAACAGATAGAAAAACTGATTTTCTTCTTCACACTATACTGCCGTGCAAAGCGCAAAAGTCGTATCTGCAGCCAAGTTCAAAATGAGAAATTGCTGTTTAAAGTTTTGCGCCTCCATGTAATTGATTCAGATATAACTTTTTCAGATTTTTTTTTAAATCCTTCCCATTGACATATGACTTTAAAACATTGCATTTAGGTGAAATATGTGACAAAAAACCACCTGGTGATCATTATGCAATTTCGATAAAATACAATTTTTGTGCTTAGCACGGCAGTATACTGCCATATGATGGCGAACTACTATATGAATATTAAAACAGTAATAGTACAGGGTGAGTCGATCCCTCTTTCAGTGCTTCTCTGCTTTAAAAATAACATTTTGAAAACTAATTATACATCAACAAAACATTAGCAGAATCAACTAGTTAACTTTCTTTTTATTTAAATAAAACAATTAAGCACAAAAAAGCTAGTTCATATAATACTAGTGGGTACCCGCACGGGTTTGCCCGTAGTAGAAAATTAAAAGGTCTTTTGGTTCGCCTGTATATTTGCAAATAATGTATGCTGAATTTCTCGCCAATTGGCTTGCCCATGTTATGGTTCCACGTTATGATAACTTGGTAATTTACTCGTCCATCTTATGATACTTTTGCTCGGGAAAATGCTCTTAAAATTGGAATAGAAAAAGAACAAAATCGAATTTTCGAAAAAATCGCTTCGAGGTGCACATCTCTATGCTACAAACTAATTCTGTGCCAAATTTCATAAAAAGTGGCTATGCGCGTCACAGAGATTCTGATAGATATTCAGACAGAGAGAGAGATCCAGACAGAGAGACTTTCCGCTTTATTATTAGTAAAGATTGTTAGATATAAGTACATACTTTTAATAAATGCAATTGGGGTTGCACATTTTCAAAAATTGAAATGAATGAGAAATAAATGTAAAATTAATAATAACAAGAGAATTTTAAATGTTTTCACTCTCATTTAAATTAATGGGCTACAAGACTCAAAGCTATGCCAAATATATTTGAAATTTTGAATCTGAAATAAACTTTAAAAATATGTATATACATTATGTTTTTTACTTTAAAAACTTTAGCAATAAAACTGAGTAAGCTAATTTTTCATCATCAAGTTAGAAAATTGTAATTCAAGTCTTCAGGACACAAATAAGTTTTCTCCTCGTTCTTGAAAACTTTGCTTTCAATACACAATATTTCATCGACATTGTCATCACTCTTTTTTTTAAAGATTCATTTCGCCGCTGATGCACAGCATTCACGTCTTTCATTTTCTGAAGAGACTCTGTTAGAAACTCAATGTGTTGATCTTTATGTCTCATCTCATGTAGTATGTGCACAAATTCATCAGTTTTTTGTACCGTTTCAAGGCGCGGTCGTTCTCTTGGTGACTTTCTTGAAATCAATCCTTCGATCTCAGAAAATAATGTTGGGACAGCATTTTTTTTTTAGTTTTCTTTTTCCATTTAATGGTGACACTTCCCATTGATTTTCCTCAAAATGTGCCTGCAAAATTGGAATTATGTTAACAGATCAAGTGAAATAAAAAAACAAAACAAGAAAGAATTTCCTTTCCTTTCAATTAAAGAAAAAGAACATGATGGTAACGAAATCCGTGAAATAAAGTTCCCTGATAATTCAGATATTTCCTGATCAAGCTCCAAAAGTTTCCCTGATTTTTACAATCGTGACTTTCACACAAATGTAAAGGACAAGGATGGCCAACCCCACCTGTAAGAGCAAAGGTGCACCCCCCATTTAAATATCACAAAGATTCCCCCCCCCCCAAAATAATTTAGAATACCCCTCAAAACACCCCCCTAAAAATTTCAATGGTGCAGTCTATGCCATGACCCCCCCCCCCTGGTGGGCACCCTTGGTAAAAGATAACATTGATGTAACACAATATTTGTAAAAACAATTACAGATATTTCTGGATTACAAACAACCTTTTTATCAATACAAAAAGAAGAAATAATGTATAAAAAACATTTACTAAAGGCAATAAGCAATATTTGAAAGGTCCTGGTGTCTTTTTATCCATAAACTCCAGTCTTCACACATAAAAGGGAGGGGTAAATCCTTGTATAACCCTATAACAGATGTCAGCATTTTTTTTTTTTTTTTTTTTTGTAAGATTTGTACTGCACTTTATTGATTTTTCATCCTATAATTAAGTGGCAATCTTTCAACATTTGTTATTGGCTCCTCATAAAATTTATTATTTCCTGAACATTTGACAATACAAAGCAGATTATACAAAAATACAATGCTATTTTTCCCCATTTTTGGTTTATCTTTAATGTGCTTTTTTTGTAAAAAAAAAAAAAGAAATTATATTTCTTACATTTTGCTTATGAAAAAAATAAAAGCAAATAAAACAATAAGATTAGCCAATTTAAAGACTGCAAACAATAATTTTCCCTGATATTAGTAGAAATTTTTTAATACCCCCCTGAAAATTTCTCGATATTTTCCAGAAACTAAAATTTCCCCAAGAAATGCCTGATTTCCAGGTTTTTCAGGTTGTGTTTCCACTCCAAATAACTTTTTAAAATTAAATTAAAAATAGTTTCTTTTTTTATTTGGTTGCAGAACCGATTTGAGTTTGTTCAATTTGAAAAACAAGAATAGAAAACAAAAGGTGACAATAACTTTCTTCTTCGTTCATCAAAGATAATTACAGTAGAGTCTTGAAAATCCAAGTCTCAAAAGTCCAAGGTTTCGCTTAATTCAAGGTGCTTGGTTGGTAATTTTAGGGTATACTTTTTACGGACAAAAAATACTTTTATCTGAAAATTGAAATATTTTGCTATGTAGAACTTTCCTATTAACATACAATAACGTAATAACATATTCATTGACAGTTAAAGATGTTTCAAGAGATGCCTTGGAGAAAATAAGAAGTTGGTTGATAAAAAAATATAACATGAAGTTAATGCATTGTTTTGCCTTAAAGAACGTAAAAAACATCTCTTTTAAAATATCTGATTGCCATTAAAAAGGGAAGTGCAAAACTTGACGCTGTACAATTCGTATATATGAAATTTTCTCCTTCTATGACTAACGTTTTTGTATTATGATACATACGCAGGGCCTGATTACTGAATAGGCCAACAAGGCCGTGGTCTAGGGCCCCACTTTTTAGGGGCCCCCAAATGGCTACTTTTTTTTCAACCAATAGCTAAAACTGTTTTCACCACTGGTTAAAATCGTAAGGATTGACTACATAGGGGCCCAGAAAAAGCACATGGCCTAGGGCCCCCTGATAACTTAATCGGGCTCTGTACATACGCACGCTCACACAGACACAAATATCACGACAAAGCTCATCAAAATTTATTCGAGGACAATCAAAGGACATTTTTTGGTTGACTGCAAATTTACACACAAGCACCTGCAGACATCAAGAAAAAAAAAACAATTAAAACTCGTTTAAGATCAATTAAAACATAAATTTATCTTGAAATTTGAGTGATTAATTTTTTGGGGAGACACTATTACCTTTTCATAGTGTAAGAAGTAAAAAGTTCATGTCCTTATGTAGTCCAAAGATTTTTTCGGATAATCCGAGGTGGCGCAAGTCCCAATTATCTTGGATTTTTGAGATTCTACTGTATTACATAACACAGGATCCTACATTTTGAGTTTTAAAATCAATGAATTCCTATGATTTCTGCTTGTAACTTTTCATGACTCACAGAATACAATGTTTTCAGGAAACCATAAATTTTTCTTTGGCCATAATCAGACTTTTGTTTCGGGGAAGGTTTTACCAAATACATTTTGCATGAATTCTGTTATCAATCGAAATTGGTTTCATTTGAACCAGGGTTGGGTTTTTGAACTGTCCGATACTGGTTTAGGTCAGGATAAGTGGTTTCTACCACCCAAAAAGCGCCTTAAACTGCCCAAAAGTGTCTGAAACCATCTTAAACTGCCCAAAAGTATGCTAAAGCTAAAGAGGTGTAATCTAATTGACTTGTATTTACTGCAATATTCGTAATGCATAAATATAGACATTAATGAGGTTTCATTAATGAGTATTTGATAATGTTTTTCTCCAAAATGTTCACTCGAAAAATATTTCACTCAAAAAAAAAAAAAAGCCAATAATTCTATTGCATAAAAACTTTCTAATGTAATAGTTGGTGCAGTTTATGAAAGGAAATTCACAACACTACCAAGACAACTAATTCCAGTTCCATTTATAACTGAACTCAAAGGAATGTAATTAAATGTCTAATATAAGGTGCAAAAAAATTTAATGATTTTTGCTAAAATTGTTTTATTTTTAAATCTTAGATTAAAGAACAAGAAATTCATGATTAAACACTTATATTTTAAAACTTGTGCTTTTCTTTTTTTAGTTCTTATTTTTAATATAATACATTATGTAACTACAAAAAATTTGTAAATTACTGCACTACATTTTGAACACTTTTTTTAGCACACGCATAAATGTCGAAAAATTTGGTTTATGGAAAGAAAAAAAAACTCATGCATACAAATAAAAATTTTTAAAGAAGAATTTAATTTCCACATAACTAGATTAAAATCAGTTGTATAAATAAGTTACTTGATTATATATTTATACTTGAATGTTCACATTAAAAAATATATTAAATAGTCATAAAAAATGGCACATTTTGTTCTGTTTGATAAGGTAATAATCTGTATCTGCTCCTAGCTGTATAAAACTGATCTATGTGATAATTACACTTTGTACAAGATAATATCAAAGTTTGTGATTGTAAAAAGATGTAATTACCAAAGTAACAATTATATAACTTTTAAATGTAATAATATAACAAACATAATTTTCAGCCTAGAGTGGCCCTTTAGATGAGCAAAAAACAGGCCCAGATCTGTGTGGCCGCAGACTCCTAGTGGGGGAGAGGGCACGTCCGTAAAAAGCCCAATGACTGAAGAAATTGAGAAAAAAATTGAAAAAAAAAAAAGACTAGCACTGAGACTTATTAACGTTGCATTGCTTTCTGAAGATCAATATAAGCAACATACACACACTTTTTGTTATCTAAATCCAAGGTAAGCTTATCATAGAAATGCAATAAATTAGTAGCACATGATTTACCTTTTCTGAAACCATACTGCAAACTAGTCAACAGACTATTAGTCTATAAGAATTTCATAATCGTAATTTTGATCAAAGTTTCAAAATCTTACAAACCACTAAAGTCAGCTTTACAGGTTTATGATTCTCTGCAATACCTTTAGACCCTGTTTTGAAGAGCGGTGTTATGTTAGCCAGCTTCCAGTTCTCTGGCACTGTTCCTGAGTTATAAGAGATGTTGAAAATATTTAGAATAACATCCACTAATTCCTCTGCACATTCAACTAAAATTTTTGGACAAATATTATCTGGTCCCAGAGCTTTAGTAGCTTAATTTTGTTTTTTCAAATGAAATCGAACCTCCTCCCTGGAAAACACAGAATTTTCAAGCTGTATAATAGTTTGTGTCATGCTAGTGTCAACTGTTGAGATACAGTTATCATTAAACACACTGAAAAAAAAGTTATTTAGAACATTTGCAATATCCCTATCATTTTGAATTAAATTTCTAATGCTCATCAACCAATGGCCTAATTTGACTACTTCAAGCTTTCCCAGAATTGGCATAAGCAAAAACACTTTATTGGATTCCTGTCAATGTTATCTGCTAGCCTTTGTTCTAATTTCCTTTTCTGAATCTGTACCAAGAGCTTAAAATTACGTCTTGCTTTACAATACAGGAGCCTTTAGACTCCTGTATTTTAAGGCATCAGCACTCTGACCAGTTTCTTAAAACTGACGAAAAGCGGCTTGCTTATAATTTAGGGCTTCTTTAATCTCCCTGCAGAACTACATGGGCCAAATTTTAGTATGAACACCTTTTCCCCAAAATGGAACATGATCCCCAACCATTTTTACTAGTTTTTCCTTAAATTCTGTCCACTACAGACCTATGTTGCTATTTTCCAATCCTGATGAAAATACCTTTTTTAAGCCCTGCACATCAAATTTAATCCAGAAAGCCTAACACAGCCCTGAACAGAACTTCCTACATCACAGAAAACTAAATCCAAAATCACATCCCCTCGAGTTCTCTGAGTTACAATTGATCTCAGAAACAGTCACCAATTACTAATGAATGGAATCAAACAAAAATTTATTTACAGCTAGACCTAAGAGAGTACAAGACCTGGTTCTATTTTGGCGCCAATAGCTCAAAAGGGGTGGTGCAATTGAATGTTCTTTTTTGCTCATTGTGAGTGCTATATCTCAAGAAGTAATGCTATGTTTTACATGAAACTTGGGATAAATGTGAACTTATACGTAAAGAGGCGTTGGTTCAAACAGGCGCCAATCGCCTCAAGGGAGAGAGGGGGCCACTTTTTTCAGGGTTGCCACGGAAGTTCAAGAATGAAATTCCTTGACATTTCCAGGTTTTCACGTGGTTTTGAGAAAAATTCCAGGTTATCGATCTCCACCTTCATTTTGCAACATTAATATATACATCTCAAATTTTGACAAAACTTACCTCATTTTCAAACTTTACAAACAATGGTTACCAAATTTTATTTACTCAAGCTGAAATAATCAAAAATATGTACTAAGGGTGGTTCAATTTTTTTTTCTCTGAGCTCGAGTCCAAGACACACCTTATTTTTTTTAGACCTACTAATAGTATTGTGCTGTAAAAGTTTTAGCTTCT
The DNA here is from genome assembly GCF_026930045.1 of Uloborus diversus. Taxonomy (NCBI): domain Eukaryota; kingdom Metazoa; phylum Arthropoda; class Arachnida; order Araneae; family Uloboridae; genus Uloborus; species Uloborus diversus. The sequence continues at coordinate 157,086,980 of NC_072735.1, forward strand.
TACTCAAATTTTAAGAGGGTGCTCAATGACCCCTTAATTTAACATTAGCTCTAGCATAGAAAAAGTCACAAATTTAGAAACATTTAATTTCCCCAGCTGTTTTTTTTTTTTTTTATGTAAGTAATTATTTTATTGCAATGAATATGCATATAACTCGTGTAGATTATAGTATGTAACATTGTTTTTTCAGTTCAATGTATTTTTTTAACCCCCTCCTCATACTTACAAAGTTTGAGGGAGGGGGTCGAGCACCCTCTTTCAGTTGGAATAGGAAGTTAAAATTCTTCCAGTATTTTACTGTCCACAAGTCTAAAAACATTGAGTGGTGTCCTGTTTTCTAGGAGAAACCTTTTTTTTTTTTTTTTAAGTGTAGTTTTGAACTATCCTAATGTACTAACACAAGTGAAGCAAATCACTGTAATAAACAATTAATGTAAATGTAGCATATCTAATTTTCAATAGCGAGGAGCCACTGCCTTACATCAAGTGAAAGAACTGTAAAATTAACAATTGTGACATCTGTATCACAAAAATAAAGTTAATTGCTAAAATAATCTGAACTAAAAACTTATGAAACCTAAACTTTTTCAATTATTGCCTTCTACCCCTCCAATCCATTGAACTCAAAGCGCTTTTAGACTTTGGCCTGTGAAAAAATCATGCACCTTTTAGCTTCACATATTTCCCCTGTTTGTTACTCATAAAACAGGGGTGCTCCCCCCCCAAGTTCAATGGCACAACCCCTCCCCCCCCCCAATATTTCTGAACGCCTTAGCGCTTTTTTTATTTTTAACCCTCTTTTTTATTTATTTTTTTTACCTATTTATTTATTTTTAATTATTATTGTTTTGAAAGAAAAGTGTGCTCGCTCCCCAATAAAATACACACACACAGATAAAAATAATAAAGTAAAATAATATGAGTAAATAATTTGAATAAAAAATAAAGTAAAAAAAATAATTAAAAAATCCCCCTCAAAAATTTTGATGCGCAACTTGCGCCATAATCACTCCCAGGCCCGCTGCTAGGCGTCTGAGCGCCCGCGTGCGAAACCTATTTTGGTCGTCCCCCCCCATATCATGGGATATTCGGCCCCCTCCCCCGAGGGTCATGAAAATTTATTTACTTATTTATTTATTATTATTATTTTATTTATTTATTTATTTATTTCATTTATTTATTTTTGAAGTAGGTTGAAAAAAACTTTCTAGCTTGATTTACCCAGCGATCTCCCCTCCACCCCCCCCCCCAAAAAAAGAAATCTCTTTGCCTGTGCAAAATTTTCCATGTTCTGTGCTTCCTAACACACGAGACACATAAGTTGTTCTTTTATTGCTACATGAGAAAGCAGAAGATGAATGACACTTTGCCACTTTTGCAATTTATAGATTCTTCTCTCAATTTGCTTATTTTGGTGATTAGCTAGCACATAACGCTTACTAGTAAGCAACCTGTTGCTTCAGTATCTTAAATGAAACTTTTCATTTCAATAAAAAGAAAGGACAAAATTAAGTCATATTTTTGATTTAATATTTCTCTGGAGAGGGAGCTTGACATGCATAAGATAACTTCGGAGTTTAAATATCGGCAATGAAGGTAATAAGCAAGTAATAAGCTTAGTAAGCAAATAATATGTTTAGTTTATGATCAAAAATATGAAAAACAGATCCGTAATTAATTACCATGAAACAGTAACAGAAATAAGTACAGCAATTAGTTGTATGTTTATTTTGAGAACTTTTTTTATACTACATTTCTATTACAAAGTTTCAAACCCACTGAAAATGTTTTAAAACAGTTATAAAAACCAATATGATTATGAGTGGGTGTAGAAAATGAGTCAATACTCATATCAAGTAGAAAACATAAGGAGTAAGTAATAGCATTTTTTGATTTGAAATGAAAAATACAAGCTATACAAAGAAAAATAACTTCCCAGGAACTCTTACTTTTTTCGGATTGTCAAATTCGTTCAAGAAAACACAACATTTTATTCCTTCTTTCGTGCGAAATGTACAAAGCAAAAGACATTTTTCCAAAAAATAAATAAATAAATAATTAAATACCTGCACCGAAATTGGCATATTTTTTGCTTTCTTACAAGTTGTTTAGTACAGAACATGTTCAATTACGAGCAACGTGTGATATTTCGATTAGGTTGCATTGCTCTGAACAGGATAACCTAATGTTTAGCACATTCGGTCGGTAAATAAACGGTTTGAAGTAAACTAAATGTTGGATAAATAAGTACATCATTGATAAAGCACAGTAAAATTTATGAGAAGTGCAAAAAGCACTCTGGTGAGCGAAAATCTAAAAAATGATTGCAATTGTAAAATTTTTGATATATCAATGTCTAGCTTTTCGAGGCACGAATTTCAAAAAAAGAAAGAGAAAAATGAAACCAGTCTTTTTTCAGATCGTTGCTAAAGTAAAATACCTGTAATAAACAGAATGGTTCAGGAAAGTGGAGAATTTATAGGGTGAGGTAGTAGAGGTATGCCTAAAAAAGATGCGACTTCACTTCTTGGGTCATTCCATACAGATTCAACGGATGAGTACGCTCGACCATTTTTAATTTTTTTGAAACTCATATCCCAAAAAGATGCATATAAATGATGTTTAAAACCACTTTTATTTTTTCTCTAACCTTAACCCTTGGTTTTTTAGAGTCATCAAACGTCATTTTCGCAATAAAAAATGGGACTTTTAGACCTTTGCATTTTGGCCAAAATCTATTTGAATTACATTTAAGACAGTTAATTTTACGCGTTGATGTTAAAGTACATAAGATGATAGTTTTACATGCTGAGTTACGCGGCTGTAACTTAATAACTAAAATAATGGCAATAGGTTAAAGTTCAAGGTCAAATGTAAAATTTTTACTCATTTCAAAGGGGGCTAACTCGCGTAGGGGACGGAAACACAAAATGAAATACGGCAAAAACTAATCACTGGAACCATGCTAATAAGAATATGTAACTGTTGCTGTGTGTTTGCTTACCCTGTATTGGTTACAGCTCCTCAAAGATCAGAAAAATGATAAAAAATGACATTTTTAGACCCCTGTAAACCAAAATGGGAGGGAATTAAAAATAAAATTTCTTGGCCAATTGAGTATTCCATTCAAGGCACAGGTCTTTGAAATTGAGCAATTCTGCTAGTTAATTTACGCACGAAAACAGAAATAAAAAGTGTGAAAACTTCATTGCACTTTCTTAAATGGCCTATGTAATATATTATACTGAAAGAACATATTTTAAGTATTAAAAAAAAACTATTTTAATTTATAACTTAGAAATATTTGGACATGAATGAGTAGTTCATACTTGATTGACAGCTTAAGTAGTTAATTTATCTACACACACAAATTTTCAATGCACACAAACATATGCTCTGTACATAAACATATCTAAATTGCCTTAAACATATGCAAAAACATTAGATACACAAAATTTAAATTTTAAAAAGTGCATTTTTTATTTCTTGGTTGAGTGTAGTTTTGAAAAAATGAACTCACCTAGTAGTTCTATAGTTATAATGGTGACTCAAGTATATGGTGTTTTGGAGTGCTTTACCAAGGCACACTCATAATTTGATGTTTTGAAAATGTACTAGGAGCAAGACAATGACAGGGGTTCTAAATTTAGTGATCAATACAAGCTATGTAATAACTTTTTTTGACAAAAATGGGTATTTTCTTTTAATAGTCTTTTTAGTAACACACTATTCTTCATACCTGCTAGGTGCTAATAATTTTACAGTGATAGTATTTAAATACAGTGGCATAAAGTGTGATTAAATATTGTATTGGGAATTTTATTTGCAGAGTCAAACCTTTAAGCTGTCAATAATGTATGAACTACTCATTTATGTCCAAATATTTCTAAGTTATCAAATTAAAATAATTATTTATTTACTTAAAATATCTTTTTCCAGTATAATAAATTACATCGAGGACACTATACGTAATTTAAGAAAGTGCAATGAAGTTTTCAGATTTTTTATTTGTTTTAATGTGTTAATTAACTTGCAAAAATGCTGAATTTCAAAAATCTGTATCTTTTTTAAAAACCAAATACACAAAACAATATATATAACATGTATAGTACTTGAATGGAATATTCAATTGGCCAAGAAATTTTATTTTTAACTCCATCCCCTTTTGGTTTACAGGGGTCTAAAAATGTCATTTTTCTCAATTTTCTGAAATTTGAGGGGCTGTAATTTATAAAGGGTAAACAAACACACAATTACAGCTATATTTTCTCATTAGTGTAACTCAGTGATTAGTTTTTGCCATATTTCACTTTGCGTTTTTATCCCCTAAGTGAATTATGACCCTTTGAAATGAGTAAACATTTTACATTTGACCTTGAACTTTGGCCTGCTGCCATTATTTTAATTATTAAGTTACAGCTACATTACTCAATGTGTGAGACTATTATCTTATTTACTTTAACATCAAAATGGAAAATGTTCTGCCATGATTGCTATTCAATTAGATTTGGATCAAAGTGCAAAGGTCTAAAAGTTCCATTTTTGACTACGAAAATGACTTTTGATGACCTCTAAAAAATCAAGGGTTAAGGTTAGAGATAAAATAAAAGTGGTTTTAAACATCATTCATATGCATCTTTTTGGGATATGAGTTTCAAAAAAATTAAAAATGGTCGAGCGCACTCATCCGAATCTGTATGGAATGACCCAATTGTGAAACACATTTTATCTCATCTCCGGTTGGGGCCCGGACTCCAATGAGCAGGGATAATCAGAACATAAGTCTTCCCCCCGACCTTCTGGAAGGGCAGATTATCGGCAAATGTCCTGGAAAGTTGCATTAAATTCGAACCTTATGTATCACATACGTTCATCATTTCAAAATTTTCCTGGAGGGCTCAAAAGATACATATTTGTCAATGCATATTGCAGTAGACGGTCAAAATTCGAAATACCAAAAATCCGAAGGCACTCCCACGAAGCTTTTATAAATTGCTCAACTGTTGTTAAGAAACAGATGCATTTCGTGAAATAAATTAATTTAATCACAGTGCATACAGGGGCAGACTGGATCCTCAAGAGGGCGCCAGCCTTGACTCCCAAAGCACGCAAATTAGGAATAAATAAATCAATCAACAAAGATACACAGGTTCGAGGGCTCAAAAAAAAAAAGCTGAGGGCGTAGAGTTTCGAGGGCGCAAAAAAATGCATAGGTGGTGAGGTTCCAGGGCGCACAGGTGGGAGCGCACCGCCCCGCAGCGGGCTGAAAGACCAGTCGGCCCTTAAGTTAGCTCCACACACACTCACACTCACACGGAAAAGGAAGCTGGTTTTACTCGTAAAACAAAAATACTCCAGTGGCCGATGAACATTGGCTTTATTTTAATGCTGCCAAACTCACGCTAACAACGACAGTGAGAGTATATTGGAAAAGTACCGAATATTTTCGCGTTTTTATTGTTAACAATATCAGATTTCATTTATAAAATAATTGTGCACATCAATTTTTTTTTTGCATCAAAAAATTAAATATAATGTGCTAGCATTTTAAAAACTATTTAAGATTAAGAAAAACACTTTATAAAAATTAAAAAAGAAGACTAATTTTAATGCACAGTAGAAGCTCAGTTTGTGGCTGCCCCTCTCATCTCTTGGCGCCCCCCCCCCCCTCTTTGGATTGTCCTGATCCTACGTTAAAAATTACCGTGCTTTTACGGGAAGAAGATATCGGGCTTTAGAAGACCAGCCATTTTACTTCACACCCCAATCCGGCACGTCATTACCTTTTTGACTTGATCTCCCGACGGGGGCGGCAAAGTGACCAAACAAAACACAAGCAGAACAAGTTTTTACTACACTGCCACTGAATAAGCCGTGAGCCCCTCTCCAGCCTCGAGGGTTGCTTTTCATTTATTTTTTCCTCTTGTCTTGATATACTTCCAAGAACATCAGGGCTATCTGGTCTGCTTGGGCTGGTAACTGAGTGAACATTGGAAAAGGTCAAAAAAAGGTCATGAGACTCCCTTCCGCCTGCTTTTTTCTGAGCACTGGCCCCAGGTGGTACTAAGAATGAAGTTAAAAGAGCCTTCTTTCTTGCTGTTATTAAATTTTCTAGCACTGAATGGTCTCCTATGAGGGGGGGGGCGTCGTTTTGAGCAAACAAAATTTTTGGAAAGTCAAAACTGATTTTTTTTTTTCCCCCCTTGATTTAGCATGTTGAAACTGATTTTGGCGCCCCTTCTGCGCCCCTTTGCCGCCTCTCAGGCGTGCGGCGCACGCCTTGCACGCTCGCTTACGGCGGGCCTGATCACTCCTGTGGGCACCCTGTCATAAAGTTAAATTTTGAGCACTGATCAGAAACTTCTCTGATGTGCAGATTTTTTTTTTTTATCGGATTACTTTTATTTTGAAAGAAAGCGCATTGGAAGTCTTAAAAGATCACTACCAAAATACTAAAAGATTACCGATACTTCTGTAAAAAAGAAACTTTCTAAGTTTAAAATTGTCTAATGAACTAAATTTACAGAACAGAATTGTTTAGAATAATACGATTTCATTAATTAATTTAAAGAAATAATATAAATATGAAAAGATTATTGCAGCTCATTAAAAACTTCAGTTGCACTCGCAGACAAAACAATGTGCTGTGCATCATAACAACTTCAGAACTGCTGACGTAAACAAGCAGCATTTAAACAGAACCCGCTCAAACGAGAGGAAGAAAAGAAGAAAAGAAGTACCTTCTGAGCATGTCCGCCACCGACTGCTATGGCGCACGCGCCAATGGCAGAGAGTTGATAAAGAGAACTGCAGGGGAAAGAAGAAAGAGGGAATGACAAAACGACGAATGGGAAGGGAATGGCGGCGAAAAAAACAAGGCTGAAAGGTTTTTTTTTTTTTTTTGACGTCATAGACCGTCATAGACCGCGGGCCGCGCTAAGAACGATGGGAAATATGCAATTTTTCATTTTCCCTGACATTTCCCTGATTTTCGGCCATTTTCATTTTCTCTGACAATAGGGAAGTTGCAACCTATTAAATGTTCATATTTTGGCTATTGGATATTGTTAATTGACCCTCAAAACTAAAAAATTCACCATCGCCAAATTTTAAAACACCGTGGTTGATTTTTAATGAATTTTTAAAAATCCACGCGCAAAAGTGCGCTCTTCTGAAACGTCACGAGCCTACGTCACAGGGCGCGAATGCGCAGCCTTCCGCCGAAGATCCCTTGTTTTTGCTAGGGACATTTTGAGCGCGCTGATATTTTTATTTTTTAGAAATTCAATAATCCTTTTGAACACACTATGGAGGCCGGATTCGTTAAAGCACAATCTAAATAATCTTCCTCAAATAATATCAATGGTGATATTCGAATATTTCCGAGAGGATGAGAGGTTTAATGTTCCAGAAACGCGAGGAGTTGAATACGAGGAGATAAGCCTTTTACGTTTCGTCTTCGAAGTCGATTGCACGTTCTTCGGTTCTCCCATTATATGGGAACCGGTTCGCTAGCGTTTCTCTCCTATCGGACGTCACTTCCTGTGCTATTTGACGTCATAAGGGCTTGAACTTTAAAAATTAATTTAAAAAAAACTACTTATCGTATCGCAAAAATTTTTTCACCTATGATGTTCATACATGTTACTCTATCATATAAAAATAAAATTGAAAAATCGAAAACTTCCCTATTCCAGGTTTTCCCGGTGCGTGGCAACCCTGTTTTTTGTGTGAATAACAATAGCTTTATCAAAGCACCAATAAGAAAGGTCTGTTGACAACAGATTGTTGCCTGCATATTTCACGTGATTTTAATTAATGGAAAACGATTGGAAAATTCAATGATTTAAAATTTTTAACTGATGCCATCTTGAATTTAATAACAATTAAAGTATTTATAATAAGCAAGGCTTTTAAAATAACTTTCAATTTTCGCTCATTGCTTCGTTTAACAATAATTTGAAAATTGGGATGGTTGTCAAGCTTTGCTTGCATAATTTTTTTTTTTTTTTTTTGCTGGGAATATTGCTTCCTTGTCAAGCATGGAGAGGGATCAGAATTCATAAGATATAGAAAAAAGTTTTGTGGTGGCCAAAACACACTAGTTCACAAATGTTTTTATGAAAACCATATACACAGTCATCCTGCAGGATGCACATTGCACAACCAATTTTTTGCAACCTACTTTCCAAATTCGGGCGCAGTCAATTACGTCCACACCAATTTTATCATACAAGTAAATTGAGTTAATAATTATTCTGGCTCACCACCAATGAGATGGAAAGGCTAATTTCTGATTTACAGGCAGAAATGGACCCGTCTATTAGTTTCCACCGATGCCAGTTTTTGCAGAGGTCTGTTAGCCTATAAATTTAAAGCAGAGTCACATTCACATCGAATTTTTACTTTTCCTACTCATTCAGATAGTCTCGTCTTGATTAGATGTTTGCCAATTCCATAGCAACCATGGGCAGGCAGTAATTGAGCAGAAAACTTGAACTAAGAATACTAATATGTTGCAAAAAAAAACTACATGCTGTTTTTCTCTTAACACAAATTAGCCCTTTAAAAAATTAACAAAAGTAGGAGTGGCATCATATAAAATCAGCAGGCAATTTTAAAGTAATGAAAAAAAAAATCTGGAAATTTGAAAATTCTGGTAACAAAATGAATAACAAACAAGATCAGTTTTTAAAAATATAATATTACCTCACACAAGTAACTATTCTTGGTAGGACTCCAATCCCGTCGTTTCACTCTAGCTTTCCAAATGGCACGTAAATTAGGATCCTTTGGAAACACTTTCATCTTAAATCCTTGCTCCGCTCTATTGGAACAGTTAATAGCAGAACATCCAGGCATTTTTGGTTACCTAAATGAACCACCTTCAAGAACATAAGAAAAGCAATAATAAGGATTTGTTATCAGCGTTCATTTTTTTTTAATCAAAAAAGTCAGATTTTTTAAATTTAAATCAGATTTTTTGATTTAAATCAGATTTTTTGATTTAAATCAGACTTTTCTTAAATCTTCATAAAATTTTAGATATTAATTACTTTACATTTATAAACATAATATATTTCGTAAAATAGATGAATCCATTCAGCTTACTTTTAAAATTTACATAAGTTCTCTAAGTATAAATGCATTTTTAAAAATTTATAAATGCGTAATAGTGCTTAGATAAGATGTGATTTTGTTTTATGCTTTGCTTAAACATAAGGTTTCCATCATCATGTACGTTTTTAGTGTAAAATAATATGTTGAACAATTATTTTTCTTAACCATACTAGTCATGGTGTATAAAAAAAAATTGCAAATTTTTATTTTGTTCTGCACTGCAATTTGGGAATAAAAGCAATATTGCCAGAGTGAAAAATCTGCTACATACACAGAAAGAGGGATCTATGTAGTTTTGCCAGTTGAAGTTAAGTGTAGTTAAATTTAGAACAATACTTTCTAAAAATACAAAATTTATAAAAATAAAATCAACTGATTTTAATTAATGATTTTGTTAAAAAAAATAAATTGATTTTAATCATGATTTAAATCAACAAACCCTGCCATACATATTTATTTATTTTTTTTATTATTCTTATTAGTATTATTATTTCGGTTTATTTTTGATACATTTTTTTCATACAGCGATTAATAGAAAATCAAACACTTATTGATATATTTTACATCTGAGAGCAAACTACAATTGATTCTCAATATCTAGAACTTCTGCTGCTGTGGAAGATTTTAAATGGTGCTAAATTGCTATAAATGTTGCATAATGAAATTTCTTTTTGTAACCTTGTCCACTCTGCTTATCTCAAAGTTTTGGGCAGTCATACTTTTTCATTTATTGAGCTGTTTATTGCTTCTTTGATTTTTTGTAGCAAAATCAACCAACTACACTTTACATTCAAAGTTTAAATGTCTTAGAAAATTGCTACTATCAATTTTACCTTTTTGCTTCCTTTAGCGATGGGGGAAGTCCTCCTTTAACAAGGCTTGAGGGTGGGAATCTAATTCAAAGGTTTACATGAATCCACAAGAATGAGGTCTACAAGAGAGTAATGAAAATAAATTGATAAAAAAATTATTAGAATGGAATTTTTGTACTTTTGGGGGAAAAAGAGAAGTACATGCTTTTTTTCTGTGCACTTATGTGTGTTTTATTAATTACTATTATGTGTACATAAAATACAACGCCAGCTCAGTCATTCATGATGAATGACTGAGCTGGACTTTTTTATGTATTTCTGTCTTAGACCAGGCTATAGGGCGGAAACTTACTGAAAATACTATTACAAGTGTCTCAAAAAGGAAATAATTTTAATATTTCAGCATCTTGAACTTTGGTTACGCCACCAAATATTTTTCTGGGCTCCTAGCTCTTCAAGATACCCCAAGAGCTGACTTTGTATGCATAGAAAATAAAAGATAAAAAGTAAATCTTGTTTTTAGTCATTTAAGTCTAGTTTTAACACTAAAAACTGAAATCGTGAGCAACATAGTAGCTAGAATATATTTTAGGTATTCAACTCCTAAAAATAAGTACTTCTAAAAAAAATCACAATATTATCTTACTATTCATGAATAAAATTAAGACATTGGTTGTTTGCTCACCCTTTTTGTTTTGTATTGCATTATTGCAAAATTATTTTTACTTAGTCTGAAATAGATATTGCACGTGGATGTTCTACATAAGAAGACCGTTATAACGCACACCGTGGGACCAGAGCTTTTGCATTATACAGGTTTTTGCGTTATATAAGATCATTTCACAAATTTTGAAACTAACATTCAGAATATATCTATATATTAGCAGAATGAGTTTTATCTGCAATGAGTATTAAAGCACCAATATTACAATTAGTTTTTCACAAATAAATATGTTTCACAATCAAAAGAAAGTGCATTTATCCTGCACTTCTGCTAACTTCATGGTTCGCATAATAGCTGCATTTTCAAGAACCATCTGGTATTTTTTGTGTACTATGAGTACAAATTTTAAATTTAAAAGCTTTGAATTAAGATGGGAACATGAAAAACTTTCAAAATTTAATTTGCCTAACAATTTTTATGTTTGCAAAGCAAAATAGAGAGATTTTTTAAGCTTCCAAAACCTCTTATTTACTTCTGAAAAGTTGTGCGGTTTATAGAGAATTGCATTATATAGGTCTGCATTATAATGGTCTTCTACTGTATTACCAACATGGAAATACTGATTACTTTTTTACAGTACAGCATAAAAATTTGACGTGATATAAAATAGTAGTTCAAAGTTCTAACATGATGCACATGAGGTTTTCATTTACAGGTTATTTCATGACACATAATTCAGGGGTGCCCCCTCCTCAAGAGTAAGCCCCCCCCCCCCCAAAAAATATATTGCAAAGACCAAAAGTAAAATTACCCCTCAAAGTACCTTCTCCCCTCTAAAAATTTCAATGGCGCAGTCTGCCCTAGGTGGGCACCCCTGCATAATGTAAACACAAACAAAGTTTAAAATCCCTCCCTAGAAATAATTTCCGACTGTGGAACTTGACCACAAGCAAAAACAGTATATGCATCCAATAGCACCAATGAATTAAGAGTATACAGTTGTTTGTACGAAGGTTGTGGGTTTTCTTTTTCTTACATTAAAAAAATAATTGATCCAATGTGAAAACTAGCGGTTGTCACTGGCCACATGGCAATAAAAGTTGCAAAAATGGAGATTAAAAATTGTGTCACTGATCGCAACCCCGACACATATATATTTTATCATTTTTCTGCATCCACTGAATTTTTTTTCATTTCCGCTACACTCCATTAAAGTAAATAATTGTAATTTACTTTTATTTTAATTAAAAACTGTTTTTAGAAAATGGCTCTCAAAATAATTTACAGATAAGCTTTCAAATACTATAAAATTAATGTAAGAGTAAAATTTTAAAACAATTTAAAGTACATTTTTAAGACAAAGAGCAGTCTAGGAGAATGATTTTTTGGTACTTTAAAAAACTTTCTCAGGAAAATATAAATCAGTTAAATATAGATTTTGTATGAATGGGGATACGTTGATAAAATTATTTCTTACAATTAAAATGTAAAAACAACTTTCTGAGTCTAGCAATTCTTTTTTCTTCCCAGACAGAATATTATTAGGTTTTCAGAGAATCACACAGCATTAGGTAATGCAGGGATCAAAGTGACCAACTGACAAAATATAGGACATTTTTTGAAAAAAAAAAATATAGGACACATTCAGAAAAATATAGGATTTATAGGACCCTCCCCCTCCCCAAAAAAAAATGAAATTTTGCATACACATCATAAAAAAGTTACCTTTTTTGAGCCACTGATGAAAAAATATGTATAAAAAAGTTGTTTTAGACATACCTAATTGATTCTTTACTATCAGAATATACGAACTTAATTTCTCACACACAAAAAGTAAATAAATAAAAATGATGATAATATTGTGGGAAATAACAATTTATTTCAATTAAAAATCAAAATGGTTTAGCAACAAATTACATAGAACTGCTTGATTCTTTCTGAGAGCAGCTTTTAAATTTTTTAATAGCTTCCATTACGGATTGCCCAGCCTCAATGTCAATCATGCATTTACAGTTGAGTCCTAATTTTTAATTTTGTATTCCCCTCATCTATCATTGCCTGAGCTGAGTTAATGCTTTTCTTAAATTCTTTCAGTTTATCTCAAGAAGATTTTTTTGTTACATCATTCGATTTATAGGCTGAATATTTTTCCTTCTTATTTCTTCCAGATTTTTTTTCTTTCTGTTCCTTATATTTCAAGTGTACTGCTTTGCAAAACTGGATCATTTTTTAAAAATTTACATTAACATTTTCCACTGTGTTTTACCCAGTCTTTTATTACTCTGAGAGTAACAATTGTGTCTAAACTCATGTTCGGTTCGTCACTAGTCACAATTCTTTTGTTAAGCCTCTCTCCTTCTAAGTTTGGGAATGGATGAAGAAAGTCTGGACAGCCCAAACCAGTTTGGTCAAAATAGGGTAATGCAGCTTTTGATGCTTCAGGTTAAAGAAAAAGTCCCAATACTTATTTACGGGGTTATCTGCTACATTCTTAGGAATATCTTCATCACTGATGTACATTAGGGTGTATCCAAAAAAAAAAAAAAGTTTTTTCAACTTCCACACCCTCTTATATTTTCCCTTTTATGTCAAAACAACTGCAAAAATATTCATATAATTTTAACAACGCCAACTCATGCTGACTTGTTTCTGAAATTGTGAACCAGCACTCATGTGCTAGGCTGAATCGAGAAATTTTTTTTGGAAATTTTAAACTTCATGTTGATAAAACATTGCCTCTATAGCCCCATATGTACCACAAAAACATTTATCCAAATTTGAAAATATTAAGGTATACAGCAAAAGGCCTTTTTTCAAAAAATTGATTTTTTCTATTTTTTTTTTTTTTTTTAAATATAAATAAATGTAAATTAAAAATCAATTTCAAAAATTATCAGCGACAACATTTGCAAATAAATGATAAAAAAAATAATGTATTGAAAATGAAAAATTTAACTGAAACATGAAAAACCCCATCTTTTTGAGTACTATGTGGGAGACTTACTAAATATTGCATGAGAGCAAAATCTCCTACCTAATGCTAATTACCAACTTTAGTGTTCATATTTTTCAGTTTTATAATTTCTGAAAATTTATCTTATGTTTTTAAAAAATATATAGAAAAATATATATAGAGTTTTTGTGGTGAATTTGGGGCTATTGAGACTATCAACATGAAATTTCAAATCTTTTATTGGATCTAACTCAAGTAAATTTTCACCAGTTTTCCCTTTAAGAGCTTCTTTTTTGATGAAGCAGGGTATAACTTTCAATGAAAGGTTACATAACTCGTTATGCATAAGGTGTAGAATTCCTCTGGGGTACCAAAAATATAGGATTTTTTTGAAAATATAGTATTTATAGGAAATACAGGATTGTTTTTGACCTTTTTAAAAAAAATATAGGATTTATAGGAAATATAGGACGACTTTGATTTCTGGGTAATGTGATTTGCACAAGTATAACCAAACAGAAAATATTTTTAACTTATGTTATCAAGCATACTAAATGGATGATACAAAACATTTGAGAGAAGAAAAAAAAATTAGTAAATTAAGAATAACCTCTTACCGAATATTTTCCAGGTATAGTTCAGTTATTGTAAAAAGCATTTATTTTTACAAGGCTTTAATTTTCATGACTTTTGCGAGCCCGTCTTAACAGCAAAAATATAAGCCATGCAAAATATTTTTCCATAGAAATTTTTCAACTTTCAGTTTTGTTCACATAAAATTAGCAAAATTTTCACCCTTTGCAATCACTGATCCATTCAGCAGTAAGTCACCACCCTAAGCTAGGGCTAGATGCAATATTCTGACAGTCTGGTTATTCTACCCATAAACTTTATATTATCGCCTTCGGAATATTGTATGTAGTTCTGCCTTAGCCCTGGCTTAGGGGTGGTAACTTACTGCTTAATACATAAGCTTTGCTATCAACTTACAAGTGTAACATAGGGGTGTGGACCAGGGTTGGCAAGTTTCTGCCGAGGCGGTTAAAACCACTGGTAGAAACCGGTTAAAACCGGCATGGCAAAAACCACTTTCTGCCACATTTGCGGCAGAAACTGGCAAAAATTCATAAAATGAAAAAAAAATTAAATTATTGACATGCAATAGGAAGTGCATGAAAAAAATAATTATTAACCAAAGCACAATTTAATTACGATATTACCACAATTTAAAATCAAATGATACATTGTTTGGACCCTGCAGTTGTTTCTCAGAAAAGGTAGTTTCTAAAATCTAAACAGTTTCTCAATCTTATATGTGCAAATGAGAAACTTTAGAATATTCCTGCAACAGAAGAGCTAGCAGGCAATGCATGAAGGAACAAGCAATGTTCGTGAAACTTTCATCTATTGTATTTTTTTTTTTTTTTTTTAACTGGTCCACCATGTAGTAACTGGAATAGTGGGAGAAATTCAACTGGAAAAATAAGTTTCGAGAAATAGGGCCAATTTGTTTCGCAAAGCTGTGACATTGGTACAAAATCTACGTTAATATTGGCAAGTAAAATTCTGGCCCTTTCTTCTTGAAGCACATGATAATTTTGATCACAAACAATTTAGATGGAGCGTATAAGTGAGCAAATTAATATCAGACATGCCTTTTAATTTTGTATGTGGCTCCTCTTTCCTGAGCACCTATATGATTTTTCGTCCTTTGTTAGATTAACCCAAACATTACGAGCATCTGCAATTGAAAAGTTCCCTTCTCAAACTAAATCAAGGGCATTAGCATAGGATTTTATTTTTTTAAACGATGAAATGAAGTTTAATTTTTTAGTTTACTTAAATGAATATCATTTAGCAATCACTTAAGTAATTAAAGATGCTTTTAAGTTTTTGCCAGTTTCTGCCGGTTTTTACCGGTTATAAAGAGTTTCTGCGACTGGCACAGCAAAAAACTAGTTTCTGCCGGCAGAAAGCCAACCCTGGTGTGGATGGGAATTTGGGGTCGGTCACAATTGAGGTAGTGAAAAGCAAAGGGATGCAAGTGGCAAAACTAAAAATTTGGATAATCAGTACAAATGGTAGGTGAATCTCTCCTCTGTCTTGGGGCAGGAGATTGTACTAGTAGCCCTGGTAGGTGCTGCCCAGCAGCATGATTTAGAAGGAAAAAAAATCAATGAAAACCTACATAGGATTGATCTTTAAACGAGTTTTTCTCGAAATTTAAAATAGTCCACTTGCTTCTCACTGCCTCAATTGACTTTTATGGGCCCCCCTCCATATTGTTTATCCCTACATCTCTACACATATTTTACCAATCTCATTACCTCCTTCAGGCTTGCGCCCGTGCCAACAGGTGTGTCCTCTCCCCCCCCCCCCCCCCCCGATGTGGGCCCCTTGTTGAACAGCACCACGGCTGCAGATTCTCGCAGGGAAAGATATTTAATTTATGTACCAGTTTGTTAGCACTCTTGGTTTCAATGAGATGACATCTGCCTCCAACTTGGTTATTTCCTATTCCAGACTGATAAGTTGGAAAAAAGGATGAAACTGCAGTTTCTGGATGCGATAATAGGGCTGTCAGTATATAGCATGTAATACTGATCTCATCATTTTTTTCAAAAATTACGGCTCAAAGAAAAGTGCCTTTTATAATACTTTTTGATCCTAAAACAAATTTCTAACAGAAAGCAACAATTAAGAACATAAAATATTATTTGAACATGAAACACCATGTATACAGTGAAATGGAAATTTTACTCATAGAAAAGTTACATCCCAGATCAACAAAACAAAAATTAACACCTACACTGCATTATATTTTTGTTGTCATTATTATTTTTACTTTTACTATTTTATTTTTACAAGAGTTCAAACACTGATACTTGTATTGTTAAATTGCGCTGATGTGCTATAATAATATATTCGGACCTACACACCTCACAAGAAATTGAAACAAGACAAAAATTGTGGTGTATCCCAGCAAAGATGTAGTTCTACATTTTATTACCTATATCTATTTTTAAGATGGAAACTCTTTTATGCTTTGAACAAAGTAAACTTATTCAAAAATTTGCAACAGAGGGGACAAATTAATTTCTGGAAATCTTTTAAGTTTTAAAAAATAAGAAAACATCTAACTCTGTATGAGAAAATCACAGTGCACAAATACTCAGAAATAATGTACCTTAGTGTATAAAGTAAAAGTAATATGAAAATTCACCATGTTTAAACAATTATTGCAACTTAAAAAAGCAACATTGGCGAGAAATCAAAATCAGAAATGTATCTTATTCACCTTAAATTATAAACAGCTATTGGATCCAGAAGCTTCAATGAATTTCCTTCAAAATTATATGAAGTACAAGGGTATTGATTTTTGTTCAAAAAAACACGCTGTAGTTTCAGTTGGAGAGCAATGATGCAACTTTATTAGTGGAGAGTCTCAACAGTAGATAGTAACAATTCGTACATACAGGAAGACACCATCTACAGGACATAATTTTCTGACCTTGATAATTGTGATTACTGCCTTAAAAAGGTAAGTTGCAGTGGTTCAATTGCTGTCAGAAAATAAAAAACATAGTTTCATTTTGTCAACATTCTCGTTTTCTGTATTAACCTATAATTTATGAAATAGAAGAATATGACCTTTAAAAAAAACTGCTCCCTAATTAGAACATTTAAGAACAATAATATAAGAGTAAAAAGCTGCACTTGCCTTTGAGTTACAATTGGATACGTCTATTTTTAACGCAGTGATAGTCGTGTTGTTTTGTTTACACGATGCGCCATTACAATTTCAATACATTAAACAATTCGGCGTTGAGAATCAGGGAGAGTTCTACAGTTACAAGCTTCTTCTTTTCATCGCTCATAAAATTTCATAAGTGTAGACGTTATTAGTGCTTAGACTTTGTTTGAAAAACATTCCGTGCGAGGACTTTTTTTTCTTCTTCTTTAAATTAGCACATTAATAGCATAGTTTAGTTATTTGCAGTTAAAAATAACATGGGTTGAGCATGGCATGGCACCCCGAAGTCCCCCGCACCTACCGGTTGCACGGTTCATCAGTATTAATCCGGGGGCTCCTCCGACGAATAAGACTTCAGGGACAAATAAGCAACAACCTCCAAAGTTAAATTGCGCATTCCTGCTAGTCCGCCGTAACCACCATACTTAACAAGAGAAATCTCGCCCATTTATTTGAATCTATCCGCATCACGCAGGATGCTTACAATGCAGAAAAAAAAAATAACATTGTCTTTGTAAAAACGAACATTATGAGGGCCGTGGTAGCCCGATCGGTAGAGTGTCGGACTCGGGGCCGGAGGGTCCTGAGTTCTAACCTAGATGGTCGAAGATCCACCGTCGTCATTAAAAGGGACTGGGCGACGTTAAATATGCTCGTGATCTCAATGTCCTCCAAGTGAAACGATACCTCTGGGGGTGCTAGCACCAGGTAGCTATTAGCTCCTGGTCTAGTTCTAAATTCTCATTAACTGTTCGATCTGGTGATGGTGCTGCCATCTATCGGTAGAAAAAAATAATGGAGGCAAGGCACTTAGTATGCAGTCCCCGACATAAATACAGTTGTAGTCAGTTGTGACTCGGAATCGAACGAACATTATATAAGAACGATAGTAACAACATTAATGAAAATTAACCTAGGTAAAATAAAATATACTAAAACTACACTTATTCTCTTTCACTCCACCCCCCACCCATTTATTTCATTTTTAAATTCCCTGAAAGACGGTCTAGGAAGATTGGGCGCCGAGCATTTTGGGTGCCGGGGACATTGGGCGCCGAGCACTTTGGGCGCCAGGAACATTGGGAGCCGGGAATACATTGGGCCCAAGTTCCTGGCACCTTATATACTCGGCGCTCAAAATGCTCGGCGCCCAATGTTCCCGGAGCCCAAAGTGGGAATGTTGGTGAGATAGAGCTGCCACGAATGTTGCCGAAAAGAACAGTTATTGCATTTTTTTTTTTTTGATATTATCAGGGAAAGAAAAGGGTTTCCGGAATCTCCCGAAAATTTTTCAGCCTTGTGGCTCTAACATGCTAACATGAAACTATTTAGTGATGTTTGAGGGGAAGAGTGGGAAATTCGGGAGCTCTCCTTTCTAAAAACCCATTTTAAAATTCTCTTTGAAGACCTTAGTTAAGTGACGGGAGGATAAGAGCGCAACTTGAAATAGTTTGAATTTTGAATCCCTAAACTGTCATTTTTGGTTATTAGAGAAGAGGAGGATAAAGAGCTCTCCTCCGAAAATTTTCGAAAACTGATGTCGTAAACATGCAATTTTTAGTTATCTTTGGTGACATTAAGAAGGAGAGTGGGGGATTGGATAATCTCAACCAGAAATTTTCTGTAACTAAAGGTCTAACCGCGGAATTTCAGGATCTCTTTGGTCTCGGTATCGCTATAGGGTCCTCCATGTCATGATCCCTTTTTGATTCCAGGCTTAGATTCACATCTGAATTCGTTGCCCTTTGAAGTTTGTACCCGGGACACACGACACTGTAAAAAATATCCGTACTATTTTGAACCAATTTATAGTGCACTTGTACAAATATCGCGAAAAAGAGGTTCAACTAAAATTTTTCAGAAGCGATGATGGCTCGAAATCTTGGTGCAACCGCTCGAAATTACGGATCTCACCGTATTTCAGTTCAACTAACGAAGTGAAATGAAGTTACTCACCGGCCTTCATCTTTATTTACTTTCCGCGGCGCAGCGCAGAATTTAAAGCTGCAATCCGAAGGTTTGTAATATTTTGATGTACCTGATGTTACTATGATTACTTTATGTTTCCATATTTTAAATATCACAAACGTAGATAATTTAGACTGCAAAATATTTGTATAACCTTCATTATTTTGACTTTAGTAATGCATTTAAAGGTTCGCTTAGGCTTAGCTGTATTATATTTAGAGCTTTGCTTATAGTAAGTGTGTGCCTGTTTGTAGACTCATGGTTTGAACAGTGGTTGGAAAAACTACTTTTATTTCGTAGAGAGAACTACAACTACTTTATTACAAATGTAGTTAACTTCAACTACAACTACTTTTTTCAAAATGTAGCAGCTACAAACTACTTTTGAAAAGTAGTCGCTACTTCGCTACTTTTAAAAAAATAAATAAATAAAAGCATACACATATACACCGTTTGAGGATTGAACAAAAATATTCAAAAAGTGGTTTAGATTAATAAAGTGGCTCATTTGAACATGGAATATAACAAAGAATTATTTATTCTTTCATTCCTTTATTGAGCCAATACTGAGCCACTTTGTCATTCCAAACATTTTCTACGATTTTTACAAAAATTCGCTGCAAGATAGGATTGAAAAAGTTGAAGGAATTCAACCTTCAAGTTTTTAATCCTTTCCTGACAGTGAATATTTCATTCAAGAAGTGCAAAGGAAATGTAAATAAATGCAGTCATAATTTGATTAAAAAATGTTATGTAGGCATACATACTATATTTACATAAAATTGATTTAGATGATGAAAAACATCTTTTAAAAGAGAAAAACATTAATTTTCATTATAGGAGTTAATTTTATAGGAGTTTATATTTTGCAGGAACTAGTTAATTGATTTTGAACTTCAAGCTAGGGATCCGGACCTGGACACCATCTCCTTTCTTACGCTGCTGATGAAATGAAGTAAGAGCAGTTTTCAATTTTACTGAATGACCTCAAAAACTGACAATATTTAATTCACTTTTATTTAGCTGATATATCAACACTCCATCAGTAAAAAAGAAAATAAAGAAATAGGAAAAATATCCCGAATGGTACCAGTGTTTATAATCAAATATTAATAAATATACGAAATATGAAACATAACTAAGAATGCTTATTTTACTTCAATGTGCAATTTTAAACTGCAGTGGACTCTCGCTCCAATGTGATTCGACTTACGCGAAATGGATAAATAATGAACTTTTCTCGAGTAACGAATTTCAGAGCAAACGCGAATTCCTCATCCCGCAACACGAAAGTTTTCGGAAGGGAATCGCAAGGCTTAGGTATCACCTTCTTTATTGGGTACTAAATATCAGTTTCGTAAATGGACTTTCCCTTGACCATCACTGAAAGCAAAAGTACCCCGCACTGTACTAGTCGAAACATCGCTTTGTTAATTTACAAATCGTCACTCCGCATCTTTTTCATTTTAAATATGAAGTTGATGAAACATAATTCCACATAAGCGGCTGTTTATCTAAATTTTTAAAATGGAAGTAAAAATAAGAAGTTTCCGACAACTAAAGAAATTTAAAAAATGTCGATATGCTTGAACAACTAAAAAGTGCGTTGAATATAATTACTGTGTCTACTGTACAGTACTATTGTAGTACTGCATTTTATTCTTGCTACATACTATATGTACCGTCTAATTTTATGCCAGTCTCTCCCATTGATTTTGTGCATTCTAACCTTTTTTTAATTCAATAACAGAGCATTAATTTAAATACAGTAAAAATTATATAGATACCCTTTTCCACAAAGCAAAATTTCAACCTGCGTGCACAGGTGTATGAGGGCCGAAGAACCTTAAAATAAATTCAATTATTATTCATGATTAAATTATCGCCTTGAAAAGGCTTAAATTGCTGTACAAATGACCTTCAGTTGAAGCATTCAGATTTCCGTATTGTCACCTCGGAGAACGATGCATTTGAACATGTCCAGGGACCATGGGAGTCATGTTTAAGCGGAACATATGGTCACATTAGTCATACCTGTTGTTTTCCAACTTAGCCCTTTTTTGCATTAATATTTCTTTTTTTTTTCATTATCTTTATCTGAGTTAAGTGATTTAATTAGCTACTCCATTTTAAGATACATTTTATGTCCAAATGCTGCGCTAAATATGTTGTACACCTTTATGCTTTTCACAGAACCTTACTCAAAGTGGCCCTCGACAGGATCCCGACTTTGTGGTCTGCTGTCTCAAAAAGATAGCATCCTGTGCAGAAGATGTGCTTATGGACAAGGTCAACCAGTTGATAAGGTCAACCAGATGGTCAAATATTAAAATTAAGATTTCCAAACAAATGAGGTGTCACTTTAAAGGTAAAAAGTTGTATATTTTGAAATGCCTGTCTAAAACTTGTTCACTTCAGTTATAAATAAGTTTCAGGAGGTTAAAATATTTTTAAACTGTATTTGGTGACTCTCAAAGAAATTCTGTTTTTCCCAAAAAATACTTACTAATATTATGAATTGAGATAAATCACCATTTAAAGATACAATGTGTTGCTGGTGATGTGGCAAAAATATAATTCATTTTGATTTGTAAAAGAATTCCTGTGGGGTACATTAAGTGTTTTAGGTTCGACACCAAAATGTGCAGTTAATTATGCTGAGCCAATAATTTTAAAACTACATACATGTATTTTTGGGTACAAAGTAAGATTTTCAATCTCATTGATATAACATATTTTTATTTTGTAACAAGTGAATATTTTTTACTAAAATCTAAGCGTCGGACGTAAAAAAATTTTTACGTCCGACACTGTTACATTCCTTTAAACGTCATATGTTTTCAACTGTGTTTCTCCTTTTTTTGCCTTTGATTTCAAAGTTAAAGTGAAACATGCATAAGAAACAACTTAGTGAATTTACTGTATAACATTTAGGGTTGCTAGGGGTAAGTAGGACCCCTTTTGAGAAAAAGTGTGTTGGATGAATGTAATACAGTTGATTAAGTTCAATTTTGGCAAATTTGCCAAAACTATGATTGGAAATTGCAATTGGAAACACTAAATGACTACATCTATGTGTAGTTGGCTAAGGAAGAACCATTATCAACATTCAATCCATATAAATCTTGATGGTTTTCTATCAGTTAAGTTTCACAAATAACTAATCCCAGCTTTTGTAGCTGAACTATCAATTCCTACTAAGTCATCATAGTTGTCTTATATTTCATTAATACAAATGTTACATCAGAGAGTTGCTTTTGATTTTCATATACTCACTGTTATGGGGGAACTACTTACCCCATAGTGTTGGGACCTCTTCTAGTGAAATTTTACGGGATAAGTGGGGCTTCTCCTCTAAAACAGTTTTGAACAATATTTTATTCAAAAATTCTAATTGCTGTATGCACTCTAAGTTCAGAAATGAGATTTTTCCGGCTTTTGCCGGAATTCCGGCTTTTTCTTGACTTTTGAGAACCTTTCCTCCTTTTCCTGTCTTTTTCAAGCCTTATTTTTCTCAAAAATCGGAAAAAAATATGATTATTTTCAAATTTTCGGTCCCAGATTTCTTATTTTTTCTATTTTTCTATTTCGAATCTTCATTCTCCGCGATATCTACTAAAAACGTATGTTTTGGAATCATGCCAACGATGTCAAACTCGTGCTGCGCCGAAATTTGCGTGCCTCGTTTGAGATTTCAATCATTTTGCATCCTGCAAGTATTTCAATTATTTTAAATGTTGGGTGGTTTTTCACTATATGCTACCTTATATCTGCTTATTTTATTCATGATTTCAATAATATTTTTATTTCTTTAATTTATTTTGGAAAAAAATTCGAAAGTCAATCAAAAAATGTGGCATAGCCCCCCATAGTCTCGAATTTTATTGAAACTTGACATGGTTACTTTTTTTGTATATTTAAGAAAGTGTAAAAAATATTTATGGTGAATCTCAAACCGTTTAGGCTTTACAGCCTGTGAAAAGTTTTGAGATTTCATGATTAAATGAGGCGGCTGCAAGTTGTTCTTTTGATTCAGAAATCGTATTAGGAAGTTTTTAAAGACGAATTTTGGATTCCATTGCAAGGAAAAAGATAACCAATCGTTTATATACATATATATTTATTAATTTTCAATTCTCACTATGAAAAGTATGTTCTACCACATAAAGAAATTTTAAATTTTTCTCTCCATTGTAAATTTTTACTTTACAAACAGACCTAATTTTAAAATTTATGTTCTCACTCGTTTAACACTATAAACTCAAATGTTTTTAATGAAAAAAAATGTATTTTTCTCTAAAAAAATATGAAAAGTTGACACTATAGTGTGATGCAGCCAAGATTGACCTCTGACTCCCCCAACCCTTTGTTCAGTAACTCAGGGGTTAGAATTTGTTGCCTCTTTTTCGAAATTTAGATTTATAAACACACTTGCAAGAAATTGTACAATGCAGCAAACTGTACAAAATTATTACTTATACTTAATTAAATATGTATTACCTTTAAAACTGGTAAATTTGCCATTTTTTATTGGATTTTCGAATATCATGGCTTCCAGGTTCTATTTTGATGCAGTTTTGGATATCATCATTTTTACGAAATTTTTTTGGATTTCCTCCTTTTTGCTCTCTGACCACTCTCATCCCTGTAAGTTAAACTGTACATGAATGTTTAATGATCATAAAAAATATATGCTAACCGGGAAACACTTTGAAAAATTCTGCTTAAACTCGCCAAAAAAAATATTCCGATTTTTTTTTTTGACTAAGTCAACTGACCTAGAAAAAAAATTCCACGTAACCCAATTATATTCAAAACTAATCACTGTGATGAAACATGACATGATCAATGTAAAAAAGTATAAAAACTATATACATATTTCAGTTTTAGGGGGTGAACCACTTACCCCAGTGTCCCACTTCCCCAATCAACCCTATTTTTGAATTTATTTCATGAATTTTGTTTCAGTATATGTAACCTATATTATATATTTATAACTGTAATCATTGTTATGTATTTACATTTAAGAGCAATAGTTTACGTCCAATATGAACAACTTACGTCCGACACCAAGCTAAAAATATTTTTTAAATAATTTTATTCCTTATGATATCATTTGAAAACTGAAATATGCTTCAATAATGAGTATATTTTATAATTATGCTGTTTTTAAAATTAAAATGTAAGCCAATTCACAGACTTTTAATAAATTTTTAAGTGAACCATCAATTTTGCTATTTGTGTGTTTATGTCCGACACCAACTCTTTACATTTTTTTAATTTATACTTTAGGGATCTATTGTGAAAAACTAACATGATTTTTACTCTGTGGGATGTAGTAAGTATCTTGTAAATAAATTTGATCATTTTGGAACAGTTTATATTTGGTAAGTGGAATTAAAACTGAGAAAATTTTCTTCATTTTTTACGTCCGACACCATGGAATTGCCCTTATTTAATGTTTATTTATTTTATATTGTTTTATTCTTTTGTTTATTTATTGTACATTAATCTTTTTTTTTTAATTTATCTTTATTTACTAAATCATTGTTACTATTTTCATGGCTTAATGAAGATAAAATATCTATTAAACCATGAATGATTGAGTGTGGTACCACCATTTCTATTCTGTTCGGACTTCCAATATTTACACAAAGGGTCCACTCAAAGCAGATAATGTAAAAAAACTGATTCTTTTCTTTTTTTTTGGACATTAAACATCACTAATCTAAGGAATGAATAGAATCGTTTTTTTTTTTTGGAGATCAGTTTTCTTAAGCATTTAATAAAAAATACATACTGGTATATTTTACTTAAAATACTCACAACGAGTAATAAAATATATATCACTCTCATTTTGTTTTTAAAATTTGTTTTAAAAAATAAAATGCAGGTAAAATGTCATTTCTGTACCTTGTCCACAACATGCATTCTATCGATTTTCCAGCAAGTTTACTGTATAATGATGCTGTGTTAGAAATGTATACGTACAAGTATTTATACGTAAAATAACATAAATCTAATTAAATGTGTCAAATCGATATTCCTAAAATCATTCCACATTTTGTAAATGTGTCCATAGATACTGCTATTAGTACAAAAGAAAAATAGATCTTAATATACATCTTAAGGTGTTAGTTAGCCACTTGAACTCCCCCCCCCTCCCCATTTTTTTAATCTTAAGTCAGCCATTCATAATTTTGTTTTAAATGTAAATCAAAATGTAAATTTTGAATGTGAACTATAGTTAAATTTTGATAAAAAAATAAACATTTAGCAGTTGATTTGTTCTATTGAGATCCCTGGTAATTCTTATTGTTAATTAAATTTTAAATGTCCTGTTTAAATGTTGTTTACTTAGTTCAGAATATTTTGTCTTATAAAAATAGTTTTAATTTTTAGAATATGTAGAACAAAACGGTTGTTAAAAAAATGTTTTTTAAGAGTAAACTTTTTTTTTGGTCCCTCTTAGCAATTTAATTGAAGTTTGCTATTCTCATTTTATCCTTCGTAAAATTTGAATACTATCAAGCATTTGCATAATTGTTTTTTAACTGAGTAGTGCTTTCATATTACATTAATACACTAAACTGTTTTCTAATTTTCTAATTAGTTTTTATTTTCAAATATTTTCAGTATACACTTACATATTTTTTTTGAACTTCTAATAAATAGAAATTTGGATACCAACTGCAAAAAAAAAACATTTTTTATGTAGTCTGAACCAAAGTTTCAGTTTACTACTTATTTCAGTTTCTTGACTCAAGATATGCTACATAAATGAAAGAAAGTCAATGGGGGAAAATACCAGTGTAATAAAATGTAGTATTTGTGAAGCCAAAAGCATAAAATTAAGGAAACATTCCTGAAAGCGAGATTATGTATAGCAACATAATAAATGTGCCATCGTGCCCAATTTATTTCTTCTTCTGTACAACAGACAAATAAAATAAGCAAAATATGTTCTGAAATGTTAGGGAATGATCTTATTTATAAAAAATATTACATTAAAAAAGTCTTGAAGTTAAAATTGGTTTAGTTTTTCTGTTATTTTTATGTAAACGTCGTACATTTCTTACTTTTATTGTTTTCATTTTTTGCTTTCTTATTTTGTTTTTGTGATTAACTAATTCCAATAAGTTTATCCTTCACTTTGTTTTTTCCTGCATTTCTCCATTTCACACATTGCTTCTATATATATAGTTTTTCCCGCTGGTAAATTTATTGCTAATTTATTCAGAGTGGTTTCATTTTTGGAATTTTCGCATTGTTTATGGGTTTTCTTGGAAAATTTATTACTTAACGGTTTTTTCCTGATGGAATTATATAATAAATTTTGCCTCCGAGTGTCATTTTATCTTTTTTGTTTCGTTTAATTTCGATTTTTTGATATGTATACTATCTCCTGTTCCACCGTGTTGCTTTTCTCGTGTTGCTTTTCTCGGATGACTTTTCATCCAGAAGCTCACACCTCTTTGCATTGAAAAAGGTGTTCCTTGTAACACCGAAACACGTGTCTGCAATTTTTTGCAATTTTTGTGCTTAATGACATTGGATTACTGATTTTTTGAATCTTCAGCACAAAGGTATTTATTCGTTATAAAGTTATTGTAATTTCTAACCCGTCCTTGCTGCTCCTTGAAACAGAAGTCGCAATTTAAATCAGCAACTTTTTCATTTAAAATTAAAAATATTATGTGTTTATTTACAAAATTTGATCCCCTTAAATGTGTTCACCTAGTTACTATTAAAACGTACAAAAAAGTTTTGCTAACGTACAACACCAAAAATTCTTGAGAATAATCAAAATTCAAAATATTTCTTCACAATTGTTGCCATTTTTTTAAAACATACTATTAAAATTTGAATCAACATTACTTAACATAAAGTCTTTTGTCTAACTTTTCAATTTTAATTACTTGAAAAAAAAAATTAATCTTTTCCTGAGTTTGTGAAGCATTCAATTTAGGACAGTAAACCCTCATTAATCCAAACCCAATTAAACCTGTCTTTGCTTAATCTGAACAATCATTTATGTGTACATGCTGTATAAATGAAAGGCCATTTAAAGCAATAATGTATTTTTGTTGGCTGTATTTCGTATTTTTATATTTTTCTCTTATACAGTTTTATATTTCATTGTCTTGAGTTCAAAATTTTACTGTGTACAGTAGTTTGTTTATGCACCTTGGCTGAATTTGTAGGTTAAACTTTCATTAATTCAGACGACTTGGATCACATATTAGTTACTACATTTAGATATTTTTTCGACCATTGCATGGTTTTCATATAAGAGTTAAAACCCAAAGGGTTAATGTATGAGATGAATGTTTCAACTTACCATAGGCAAAAGTTAATATACTCGTAAAATCGCCCATGTAAGTATTTTTTACATTTATAGAAATTTTATATTGTATCTCCTTTTGGTTATGAGAAATAACATAAACATGTTTAAAATTGAATATTTTAAAACTTTTTATGTACATTTGTGAATAAAGATATTATTTAATTTATATTTTGTGTTCATTTACTGATTTTACCATAATTTTCAAGTATGTTCGGTTAATTTTAAAAAGCAATGCTGTAAATGGAAAAAATATTTTGGGGAACTCAAAAAAGAAAAGATGGTGTGAAACCAGTTACACAGTATTTGCAATATTTTTGCAACAAAAAAACATTTTTTGGAGACGGCATGCCCCGTACTCTTGACTGCTGCCGCTGCTTATATGACATATCCGTAACACGCAAACAACTTTTTCTTACTTTAATTGACTATTATTAATGTGTCGCTATGTCAAAATAAATGAATGTGTTGCTTAGAAAACATTTTGATGTTTAAAAATACAGTGGACGCTTGTTAATTGAATCCGAAGTAAATTCAATCAAATGCGTTATTGAATCAAATCTTCAATGCCACTTTATTGAATCAGCCACTTTACAGAATCAAAACTGTGTAGAACAAAGGGGGGTTCATGTAAGAGGTGGTCACTGGATAAACCATAAAAATAATGGAAGGGGTTGCTTTGAGGGATATTTTTCTCTTTTTTGAAGGGGGAGAGTTTGTGGCATTTAGAGAGGTGCTCCCCTGCTTTTGGAGGGTATAATCATCCCTGTGCTATGTATAGATTATAAAATGGAGGGTTCTGTTGAGCGATCACGATTGCTTACTGTTTTCACTTGACAGCAGTTGATTTGTCTTAATTTTATTTTTCTATACTTATAATGTGGCGTTCTGTGCCTTAGACTCAAATTACAGTGGACGCCGCTTCATGTGATTACATTTAATATTCGTGTAACACAGTTGTTTATCAGCTGAGCCTTGTTTGGTTGTGCATATGTACATTAAACTTTTCTCTTTTATTATAATCAGCCAATTATTGATATCAAATCACTTTCGCCCAAATGTTATCACATTAGGTGGTGTCTACTGAATTTACAAACCACCACCTTGAGTTGACACAATCTTTTTTACGCAAAATCGGTATACACACATAACATCTAACATCCAGCCCCATGGCATTCATTTGAAATTTGACGTCTTGAATTCAAAAAATGGTTGCAATAAAAGCCATTAGTAGAAGCAGGAAACCCAACGTGTCGAGTCCTATCACAGTTTGTGATTGCAAAAAAACATGATTTTTATTAAAGGTCTCAAAATCCAATTTTTTTTATGTATAGTAACAATACACAATTTAAATGCTAAACAAATTCAAACAAAAACTTACTATCTGTTGTGTTTTTTAAACATACTTTATATTAAAACACTACCTGCATATATTTATTTATTTTTCTTTCTAAAAGAACACCTATTGATTACAAAGTCAGCTTGATTACTTCCTAACAATCTTTGAATTATTTTTTTTACTCAAGTTTTATAAAATTGTAATTTGCTTTTTCCTTTTGCACAAATACTCTTACCTGTCAATTTTATTAATTTTGATTATCAATTAGTTTATGCTATTCGGAGTTTTAATTCAATGAAAAGTTTGCCTTGCCTCTCCTAGAGGGGGGGGGTGATGTCCTTTTTCACCCCCTCCCACATTAATTTTTGAATCAATCATACATTATTTAAAAAATGAAATGTTTACTTGTGTGCAAAAATAGTTGAAGAAAGATTCGATGCATAAAGGAAAAAAAAAAACGTGAATTACTTGGAATACATTTTTCATCACACAGAAACGAAATAAAAGTTCAAGCACATTTGAAACAATGTATAATATTTATATCATGAGATTAATTCTTCCCCATTTAAAAGAGGTTCCTTTTAACCCCTGAAACACGTGTGCAGTGTCCTGCAAATTTGGACATTAACGGTGTATTATTTATGTTTTGTTTTACTTTTCATCACAAAGGCAAAAGCACAAATTTAGCTTTTACTTTTAAATCTGCTCATATTTTTCCTCAAAAGAAAAAAAAAGAATAATAACAACAAAAATAAATAAATAAAAAATCTCTGAAATTCTGTATTAGTTAAATGAAATATTAAAATAATAAGAATTGTATAATTTTAATATTTCATTTTAATAATTCAATAATTATTGAAAAAATATCTTTATGCCTAAAAAGAAAAAAAAAGTTCTTGTTTTACATTATAATTAATAATGAAATCGAAAATCGGCGTAGGTGATTACATGAAAGAATGCAATAGAACCAGAATTTTTTTTTTAGTCATTTAGATTTAAATAACATTGATTTTTATTTTATTTTCGATTTCTTAGAAATACTTAAAAACAAAATAATTTTATGTTAAACTACGCACTGCTTCTACTATTAAAATTGGGCGTAAGTACAGTTCGATCACGCTCCAAACCTTCGCATTAAATAAAACCATTTCATTGTTTTACCATACGCTATCCACCCGCGCTCAACCGATCAATATTTTGGTTCAACCTCGCACTAGTCTTTTGCGCGAGCGAGACTCATTCTAGGTTTCAGCTTTCACCATTCGTGCGGGAAGAAAACGACGCCGCTTTATGGTTCATTCTTTCCCCAAACAGAAGAGCCAGCAAATGTTCTCCCGATTTTGGTTCGATGTTTCACCGATATTTTTTACAGTGGAGTTCAGGGCCCGACTAACTTTCTTTAAGTCAACTCAAAGATGTGTTTAACTTTTTAACGCAGTTTAAGTGTTAGCTCTTAAAAGCTAGTAAAAAAATTTCAAAATGATACTGATTATTTCCGTGGAACGTTGCAGGATTTCACGGGTTTTCATCTATTTCCCCGTAAAATCAAGTATCTTTGCAAAAACCTTTCCTGAACGGCTTCAAGTTGCATAAATGCAGACTTCCCAGTGGTGTAAAAAATATATTTAGCAACCAGTTTAAATATTAACTGAGTGTATTTATTATTTGCATCGTCTTTAGTTCGATTACGGCCCGTTGAGGTTGACTAAGCTCCTCAATGAGAGCGAATAAGTCTCTGGGTAGCTAGCTGCAGCTTTGCAAGAAAAAATTGTATACGCAAGGGAGATGCTTGATTCTTACTTGCAATTCTGCTTTGGCCATGGTTGCATTGATGCTTCTGGAGCTTTCTTAAATTAGTAACTCTGGAAGGTTCTAATTAATTGTGCAAAACCTACAGAATTTCTCTTGAAGGCTCTAGACTGACTTTAACCGGTAAGCTCTCCATATTCTTCATAAAGATTCAAGGATAGTTTCAGAAAGGTTACTGATATTTAGCGGAAAACGTTCCTGGTTTTTGCAAGATATGTTACTGGCAGAAATTGGGTACATCAGCTACCCATTATTTTCCAGGAACGTTTCTGAATCGCTTTTACAGTGTATACATCAAACTAAGAACACGAATAAATAATTTGTTGCTTATAAGTAAAAAATGTATTTATTGATGTAAATTACATCAAAATCAAATTTCCATCTGGACTCATCCAATAATTCCTTTCAAGAGGTTTTTTGGTTTTACTTCTACCAATTTACAACCAGTTTTCTACCTACCAGTTCTACCAATTTAAAAACAAATATATTTTTTCTCATCAAATTTTTGCAAGTTCATAGGAAAGCCCCCCAAATATTCAGCAACATCGAAAATCGCTTAGAAATGCGTTTTGGGGGCTTTAATTTTGAAAAATTACTGGCCCTAATATTACAAAATATGGCCTTACAATTGCATTTTTAAGACTTGAGTTTCAGAAACTTTCTTTAATATCACAAGGAATGGGTTTTTTTAAACGACACTTACAAAAAATTTCAGTGTAAGTGTGAGTTAAGTCCCTGAATGTAAAACGTTGCTTAAGTTTTTGAACCATAATTTTCTAAATTTTTCCAGGGAAGGGCTTCAGATCCTCTTTCCCATAAATGTTTAAAGTTTGTTAAAAATGTGTTCTTGAAACTTCAATTTCATAAACTTGCAGGAGGGAAAATGAATTGTTTTAATTTTTTTTTAAATTTTAAATCGATCGAGGATAGTCCCTGAGTTCCATCCCTTAGCATAAAGTTAATAAACGTGACCTATAATCGCGTTTTTAAGGCTTCGACTTCTAGAACTTTCCGCTGTGACCTTTTCCCCCCGTAGCATCTGCAAAAGTCTAAAATTGCGTTTTTAAAGTTAAAAGTTTCAAACTTTTGACTGGACCCCCCCCCCCTGTTTCCTATCAGATCATTTTTTTCCCAATGTGCCCCCTTAAAACTTTTTTTCTGGTTACGTCACTGCACGCAGGCACGCAGGGACAGAATTCCAAGAAATGTGGTAGAAACTCAAGAAACTAGACAAAGGAGAAGGGCCTTTTGTTTAATTTTAAACAGTTATAATCTCGGAATTTGCGTCTGCTTCAATGATACAAAGAAACGAATGTTTTGGATACTGGGAGAGAGGAATATTTTCGTGCATTAGGAAAAAATAGAGAATTATTGCATTATCTGTTTTGTGTGTTTATGACTGTATCTATGATACACGAAACGAGGGGATGCACTGCGGTGCCCCCTCATTTCATGGCGCCCGGGGTGATTGCCCCGCTCCCCCCCCCCCCCCCGTTTGGACGGTGCTGATGACTAGCACCGTCACTACTTTTTTATATCCATTTTATAACTTATTCTTTTCAAAGCTCAACTAAATATTGAAGAGAATATTGCCCCTCCCCTCCCCCCACACTCATAAACCTACAAAATAAACAATAAGGACATTTACTAAACGATTTGACCTAAAAGTCCCTATATTTATTTTTTTGAAATTCTCAAGAAATAAAGCTTTTTGACTCAGTTTAAACTTACTAAATGAGAGAAATACTTATAAGGTATCTAAACAGCTTTTTGTTTCCACCCAAGTAATATTTTTTTTCTTAAAAATAAATGAATTTTTTCATGCTATGCATAAAATTTTAAAAATTTGGGTCCCCTTAGGAAGATGGGGGCATATGCCTAATTGACCTGTGCTATAATCGGGCACTGCACGAGTTCCGAATTTCCACAAACAAATCCGGCACTGGAAAGCATCTATCCTTTCATTACGCCACTGGGTGAAGAGATTAAAAGTTGCGGGCCCGCACTAGCTCGGTGGGCTGCTCTCTCCCCTCATATGAAGGATTCTTTTGGAGGTAAAAGCTAGGAAATTATTTGTGAACCAAATTTCGTTTTATTTTAAATTATTTTCTTGATTTTTGGAGAACCCAGGGCCCCCTAGGTCCTCCCCTATATACGCACGCACCTTCTAACTGCGCAAAAAGCAGATTTTGTGACCTATTTGCCATTTCATTTCTACCAGGTGCATAAAATGAGCATTGAGCAAATCAACAACTGCTTTCAATAGCAGCATTGTATTGAGTCACTTTATGATCGTACTTTTAAGACACAAACATCTTGTTACTTAATGCTTGACCTTGGACGAGCTCATTAACGCTTAGAATGAAAGAGGAGAATTTCATAGACTGGAATAACGCCAATGATAGTATTACAGCAAGCAAACCGGCTTCTCTCACTGCTATTTTAACAAATGGGATCATTTAAGGCAAACCTCAGCGGATCCGAAGTAACTTTGTCAGAGTACACAGCAGTATGCACTATACAGGGCTTTAGGCAGAACTAATCAGTATACAATTAAATAACTACAGCTGCTTACATTTGTTTTAGGTAAATTTAAAGTCAATAATACTCATATTTTGGTAATTTAATAGCGGAAAGTAAAATTTATCTCATACACTTGAATATTTAGAGACTTCAAAAACCACTAATTGAGAGTAAATGTTTATGCAGAACAAATTTCCTCAAATGCAATTCCGCTGGGGATTCAATTCCCTTTCAAAGCCCTTTTCCATTACACGAATTCATTAACGAACCTTCGAGTGACCTTGAAAGTATCTCAGAAACCTCTCGGAAATGCCATAAGGAAAAATTTGTGGTAATGAAACTAAACATTAAGCAATATTTAGTGTAAAGCCAGCACACTTAAGATGCTTAAGGTAACCATTTCTCTGCCAAGAAGAGAAAAATTTATGCATTACGCCGCAGGGGTGGAATTCACGACCATCCATGCTAATATATCAAAAGTTACTATAATCCAGGGATGCCCAACTTGAGGGGAGGTTCATGATGCAGACTGGGTTTTTTTTTTTCTTTTGTTTTAGGGCATTTTTCCTTTCTGGGAGGCACTTGTTCTTGGAGGAGGGGGGTTGTGCAATCGCTTTAGAGGGATGGTCACTCCTGCATTCTAATTTTCCATTAAAACACTAAGCATATGATTTTTTTTTTTTTTACACGTATAATGTAACTCGTCTTGTCATCAGTCTGCCTATCATTATCACATAAAAAAATAACAGACTTTTAAAAAAATAATAAGCATTTTCCATAATGGCACTCAAAAAGATAAAATAATTTTTCCAAGCCAGAAAGGACTGTTTCAGTATTTCTGTAGTTTTCAATTATTCCAAGAAAATGACACTACAAACGAAGAAAAGTGCGGTTCATGTCCTGTACAGAAGTTTTTTTTTTTTTTTTTTATCATTATCTAGCTTTCAATTATAAATTTGAGTGTTGACACATGCATATTTTTCTTAAAGGGAAAACTTGCTTTCAAATGACTTGAGCCGCACTTTTCTTCGTTTGTGGTGTCATTTTCTTGGAATAATTGAAAACTACAGAAATACACTGAAACTGTCCTTTCTGACCCAGAAAAGTTATTTTATCCTTTTGAGTGCATTATGAAAAGTGTTTATTTTTTTAAAAAAATTCTCTCTTATTTTATTCTTTTTAGTGTACATGTATTTCAGAAACAGGGCCGATCCTAACAGGTGTGCAGCGCGTGCACAGCACACGGGCGGCCAAATCAAGGAGCGGCCGTAGTCCACATACAATTCTATTTATCAAGCAAAATTTCTTTAAAAAAAAAAAGGTAAACAATCAGGGTTTAAAAAAATTAAGGAGAAAAGAATTTTTGGTTTGAACTAAAACTCCAACATTATTTACCCCTAAACTTTCCAAAAAAGTTCCTAAAATTTTTATTTTTAACGATAATTTTGAAAGTTTTTCCTTGGAAGGACTCTTCGCTCCGGGGGGGGGGGGAGATCCTCCCACCTCCGTCCTTCCTTTTATGTCACCGAAGACAGACTAAAACGCATTTTTATGACTTGTAATTTTTAATACCTCTTACTTTCTTCAAAGCAATGAATTGTACACTACAAAGACGTTTCTCACTATAAAAGTTTCCTAACTTTTTATTAATTCATCCTTTTTTTTTTTAGAATTTGAACTCGATACAGAAATTTGAAAGGAAAGAGATGAGAAGGTTAGGTACTATAGTCAAACTATGCGAAACTCTGTAGAGGGGCGGAACATTAGGTTTTTGCACGCGGGCGGCCGGTACCATAGGATCGACCCTGTTCAGAAATAGATTGTTACCATCACGAAATTTCACCTCATTTTTTCACATAAATGCTCCATACAAAAAGAAAACGAATGCTATATACGTGTCAAAAACTTAAAACAATTGGCCCTAAATATTTATTCTTGTTCCTCTCTAAGATTTCTTTCTGTGCAAAATTAATTAGAACCATTTAAAAATTAAAAGGTTTCCCCAAAGTATTTTATGTTTCACAGCGTACAAGTTACTAGCGATAAACATCTTATTATGTCTCTTTACTAAGCCCCATAATCGATTATCGGCATAGATGAGGCAAGGCTTCACTCGATACGCGTCTTATCTTGATATAGAAACACGTATCAAGTGAAAAGTCTTGGATGAGAATAAAATCCTAAAAAAACAATGATATTGAATACATTTCATGCTTGCTTCAGAGAAGCCTGGATTCAAAATTTTCATTATGATTACTATTAACATTACCGTTGCAAGGCAACAAAATTTGTAACAATGGGTTTTATATTTAAACATTTAATGGGGAAATTACATGAAATTTGCTGTTTTGCATCATAACTTTTTTAAACTAAGTTTTTTAGAATAAAATTATAGCCTATGTTTCTCCCTGATTATGTAGCTATCTATGGTGAAAAAAATGTTTAAAATCGGTCCAGTAGTTTTGAAGCTTACCCCGGACATACATACACACAGAAGTAGCCATTTATGTATACAGATGAGGATATAATTCCTAAGAAAGCAATAAATGTCATGCTTGCTCCAAGGAAGCCTTGATTCAAAATTTTCATTTTGATTACTATTAACATTACAGTTAATATAGGCAACGAATTTTCGTATAACAATGGGTTTTATATTTATTTATTTAATGGGGAAATTACATGACATTTACTGCTTTCTATCATAACTTTTTAAAACTAAGTTTTTTAGGAATAAATTATAGCCTATGTTGCTCCCTGATAATGTAGCTATCTATGGTGAAAAAAAATGGTTAAAATCGATCCAGTAGTTTTGAAGATTACCCCGGACATACATACAGAAGTAGCCATTTATATATATAGACTAGCAGTACCCGCACAGCGATGTCCGTGCTAAAAATTTAATGGAGATCCGTTCAATAAAAAAAATTGACGCCCCCTCCCCCTCTGATGTGAAATGATCATTTTTCTTTGTATAAAGTGCGTACTCGCCTTTTCAAAAAAAAAAAAAAACTATTTAAGTTTCTTTGGAATTTAAACTTTTTGTCAAATGATTAAATTAGATTTACATTTGTTTTAAAACTCTATTTAGCGAGTGAAGCGGTTTTTACTGCAATATAAAATATTTCGCCATATAAACAAAAAAAGACATCAAATAATATCTTTCAAATGTAAAAAAAATTCCATAAGTGTTGTTTATCGCCAAACTTGCCCAGCAACCATGCTATCATAATCCATGCGTCTAACAAAAAGAAAAAAAAAACATGCCGTGAACCATTCAAAAATCATCGTCAGAAAAAAAGAAAATGTCGTACATTTCACTCGGATAAAAACAAATCAAAAGTTTCTTTTATTTCAAAACAAATCCCCAAAACAATGAATTTCATTAACAGTTGCCTTAAAACAATAATCATATTAGACTGAACCTGCTCAGCGCCTAACGCGCCAAGCGACCACGCTACCGGAACCCAGTCCTTTTGCGAGTGAAGCGGATGTTTTTTCTTTGGCAATAACAAATGTTTCGCCAAACAAACGAAAAGGTATATGATCACATTAACAGTAGCTTTCAAATCTTAGAAGACATTAAGAGCTGCGTTTCCCGGCTTTGCCCGGTCTACCTTGAGAATAAAAATTGTGTCGAGTGACATATATTCAACAATCAGGCTTAAATAATAATAATAATAATAAAAAAAAAAAAACACCATGCAAAATTACCCTTTCAAACATTGACGACAGATATTCGCAACTCCAACGAACTATAGGGGGCACTGAAGTCACTGTCTAATGGCAGACTTAAAAACTAAAACAAACGCACATGGTAACGAAGAAAATGCTAAAAGTGTTGTGATTTTGGTTCGTACGTATGATTTTTTCGCTTTATTCTTTTTAAATTAATTTTCAAAGTCTTGTGGATATTCTGGCCCACGTAGAAAGAAATGAGAATTCAAGAAGTATTACTAAACGTCAAAGATTAATGCAAACTACGTAGTTCGTAGTTCTAAGCAGCTATTTCCACGATGTTGAATTCGATATTTATCAATTCTTGATAAAACTAAATAATAATTGTAGCCTGACAAGAATAACAATTAATGCTAGAAAATTCAATATGACATTACAAATTATTATCGAAAGAAGATACTTTTTTGCCTTGCTTGGCTAGCGATTATTGTTTTCCATTTGTAGCTGAGTTATTTCTCTCGAATTCCCGAATCGGTTAATTTAAAAATTTTCTGTTTCGATTTTTCTAATTTCTGAGTTACGATTTAATTGTGTCATGTTATGCAAATCATCAACAAAATTCTCACGGATATCTGGTGGTAGTTTTCTTTTCAGTTGATTGACCATTATTTCTTTTCATTTATCGAATTCTGTAATCTTACTACCATTTTATTCCACTCATGATCAAAATTAAAAATGGTTTAACTAAAAACGCGAAATCTCGCCAAGGCTACTTTGCTCGCACTATACTAAAACTATAACCCTAAACAAATTTGGCGAAACCTTTCAGCTGAGAATAAAAGGAATAAAGTAAATTCTTTCTCGGTTATTCATTTTGTTCTACGATAATATATTCAAGAAAATATTTTGCATACCCTCCATTCCAACTAAATACTGCTGTAAAATATGGTAAGCTTAATTAATTTAAGATTAAAAAAAACCCCATATTCTTACAAATTCATACAAAACAATAAAAATTTTTACCTTGTATAACGTTATCCAAGTTTGTTAATCCAGAATTTTCGCTTTCACCAATTATTAAGGAAATAATGGAAACTAACATTATTTTGAGAAGCTCGAGAATACTACTAAGGGACGAATTAATTTCTGTAGCTGAAAGCAAACTAAGACACATCGATTGCGTTAATAAATACTCGGAACAAACTGCCTGTGTTTACGTCAACAGACACACGTGGAACGCAACGTGGCAATGTTTTAGTTTCATTTGCAGTTTTGTAAATCACCGCAAGGTAACGTATTCGAGCGCTGGAGTTCCGAATTAAAATACTTTTAAGAAATTAAAATGCGAAAGATGGATTTTGAAAGCGTAACCATGGAAACATGAAATAAAATAAGTTTAAGATATTAAAATCAAACAGAGGAAGTAAACAATGGATTCAAAAAGCGTAACAGTGGAAACGTGAAAATAAAATAGTTGACAACCTGAATCAAAATGACATACCTATTTCGAAATTGATTTAAAAACGCTTGTAACTTTTTTTTCCTTTGAAGATAGAAGCTAATTTTTTCGACCATAGGTCGAGATATTTCTGGAGTAAAAAATGTCGCATTTTTCAATGGTGTCAAAAAGAAAACTGTGGGACAATTCCTTCGCTTTTTATTGATAGATTTAATGAAGAAAGTGGTGCCTAAATTTCAGCTAAGCCTAAAAAAGTTCGAGCTAAAAACGCAAATTATTCCCGTCGTAATAAAGTTGGAGCATCGAAACAAATTTCTTAGAACGCGGAAAATTCGGCCCTTTTCAACGATATATAATATTAATATGTGCAAGTAATTTTTCACCCCTTTAATAGCCAATAATAGGAAATTTACGTGAAATTTGGGCCTAAATTGGAATTAAAAAAAAAACTATTTATCGGATTTTTTTCGAATTATAGCCTATGTTACTCAGTGAGAAGGCACCTTTCATACAGTGAAAGAATTTTTCAAATAGGTGCAGTGGTTCCGGAGATTACCTCGAACATATAAACACACAAAAATTCGTCCTCTCTCTTTATAATATTAAGTATATATTATCAACATTTCATTCCAAATCTTTCAGCAAAGTTGAAACCTCTTTTACAGCTTGTTAGAAAAGAATATTAAATGGAATTTCGATTCGAAATGCAAAATAGCTTTCGAAAAAAGCAAGACATTTTTGTACCATTACAATGTGTTAGTTCATTTTGACATGTCAAAACCTATTGTACTACAATGTGATGCTTCTGACTACGGACTTGGTGCTGTTCTACGCCATGAACATCCTCCAGGTTTTGTTGAGACCAATATTTTGTTGCATTAAAAACATTGTCAAAGCTGAACAAAACTACGGTCAAGTACATAAAGAAGCTTTAGCCATATTTTTTGGCATCAAACGTTTCAATAAGTACCTTCAAGGTCAGAAATTTGTTATTGAGACCGATTCGAAACCTTTACTTATATTATTGGATCATAATAAACCAGTTCCTGAAATGGCAAATGCAAGAATGCAAAGGTGGTCAATAATTTTATCAAATTATGACTATACTATGAATTGTAAATCGAATGAAATAAAATTTCGAAATTCTCCGCCATACCATCCTAATTCAAATGGAGTAGCAGAGAAGAGTGTTTACAAATATTATAAAAAACATGTTAAAAAGCAAAATTTTCAAACCGAAGATATGACAGATTTTAACATAGAATTGATTGTGCTTTATTATTAAGCACTTTTATTATACTTGCCTGATTGTCACGGAGAAATCTGAGGCCTGGTTTTGCTTATGACTCAGCAACTAGACCACGGTTTCGGGATTTCACTAAATGAATTGCTTAATCTTAAGGTACAACTTAGCGCTGAAGAATTAAAATTCTAGAATAAAATTATTATTTCAGTTAGGATGGAAAACAGCAAATTTCATGTAATTTCCCTATTAAATGTCTAAATATAAAATCCATTGTTACAAATTTTGTTGCCTTGCAACAGTACCGTTAAAAGCAATCATAATGAAAATTTTGAATCAAAGCTTCTCTGAAGCAGGCATGAAATTAGCAAGCATAAATCCTACAGAGGAACAAGGATTAGATTTTAGTGCCAACAGCTTAAAGTTTTAGATACATATATAGGTCTTTCCCTTTTAGTACCGAGCATTTATATGAAAAATTAGGGGAAGTTTCGTGAGGGTAAAATGATTCTATTTCTTAAATACATATACACTAAAAAGGATTAAATAACATATTTAAAAAAAAAAAAATACTAAGCACTTTTCACAATGCACTCAAAAGGACAAAATAACTTTTCTGGGTCAGAAAGGACAGTTTTAGTGTATTTCTGTAGTTTTCAATTATTCCAAGAAAACGACACCACAAACGAAGAAAAGTGCGGCTCAAGTCATTTCAAACCAAACTTTCCCAATAAGAAAAATATTCATGTTTCAACACTCAAAGTTATGATTGAAAGCTAGATAATGATAAGAAATTCTCTTCATGACTTGAGCAGCACTTTTCTTCGTTTGTAGTGTCATTTTCTTGGAATTTTCGAAAACTACAGGAATTCTTAAATTGTCCTTTCTGACCCAGAAAGGTTATTTTGTCCTTTTGAGTGCATTGTGAAAAGTGCTTAGTATTAAAAAAAAAAAAATCTGTTATTTTCTTATAGAAACTTGCCGTGTTCCGTCACATTAAAATTTCCTGCTGAACTATTATTTAAATTTACTCCTCAAACAAAAATCACGAAACTACGGTTTGATCATTTGATTCGCGAAAGAGATTATCGATATTAATAGCAATCACGTACGAATTTGCATTCCGCTGTACATTTCCCTATTAATGACAAAGTTTGGACAAAATGTGTTAGAAATAATGAAAAATTTTTAAAAAATATTAGCGCAAATACATATTTAGCAGATGTGAATAAGCAAATACGATTTGTTCACGCTGATCACCTACGAAAGAAAAGATACTCCATCAACCTTTGTTCCGATCCCTAGCGAGCCAGCTAATTTAAAATCTGCTTTACTGAGAAAGATGTATCTACTACTCCAAAATTGGAATCTATTGTCGTAGACCAGCATTTCTTAAATTGTGTTCCGCGGAACCCCAGGGTTCCACGGAGCTCTCTCAGGGGATCCATGAGACTTGCATGTTTTCTTTTCACAACTTTCAAATTTGTTCTTTAAAAAATCGAAAAACTAACACTTTTTCAAAATTAAAAATAAATTTACTTTTACTTTCTAATCTGATCGTTAGTTACTATAGGAATAATTTTATTTGTTGCATAAAATAATGCAAATTTTAGACTATCAAAAGTAGCTTGAAATTGTGCCTTCAAGATTTCAACTTCACAATTTTTCCCAAGATCAATCCCAAAACACCTCTTTCTCACTTTGTCTCCAAAGATAGGCTAAAAGTGCGTTTTAAAAATTTCTATTTCCAGGCA
The DNA here is from genome assembly GCF_026930045.1 of Uloborus diversus. Lineage (NCBI taxonomy): Eukaryota > Metazoa > Arthropoda > Arachnida > Araneae > Uloboridae > Uloborus > Uloborus diversus. Next base: position 157,128,397 of record NC_072735.1, read on the forward strand.
TTTCCGGGAGAAACTTCTGATCCTCATTATCACCAAAGATATTTTAAAAGTAATTTCAGTATTGAAAAATTTTTGGAAGTGCACACCAAAAATTACGATTTTTGTCGTCAGTTTCATATATATTCTGCTCTTGATAACAGCTTTTCTCCCTATATCTCTGACAGCATTTGAGAGGACAATTTCAATATTTAACGAATAAGGACGAATTTAAGGAGCAGTATGGTCAAGGGCATCTACATTTTCTGTTAACACATAGTAATATCGAAGAGTTTTATTTTTAAGGTTTAAAAACTTTTTCTGAGTAAATTTAAGTAAATTATTAATATTATTGCTTGCTGGTAAAAAACATATTTATTTCTTTTCCAAATTAAAAATCTTTTTAATCGAAAACTCATTCATTAATTCTGAGTCCCTTTACAAAAAATACAAATAATAGTGTATGTATTGGTATTTTACAATAACAAGTTATAACTAACAGTTATCAATAATTAGCACGATCGTTAATGAAATATATTTAATTAGATATTAAATGACAAATACAAATAGTTAATGTGATTGTTTATTTGAGGTTTGAACCTGGGCCCTCTCCAAAACAGAATCCTGGCTACGCCACTGCAAACTGGTGACGAAAAATCAGGGGTTCCATGACAAAGTGAGCATTAAAAAAAGGTTCCACTAATAAAAGACATTAAGAAACGCTGTAGTAGACAAATGAACTGTGCCTAAATCTCCAGAAGCTAAAACAGAAAAGATAGATGTTGGTTGAAATGCGTTTTTGCCAAGCCAGCGAACTGTCAAAACACTGAGACCAAAAGAAAAACTAAGCCGCCAAATAGACTAAATTATTCGTGACTTTTCAGCTACAAACTCTTAAACTTTTGGTACTTTAAAATTTAAGGGGGAGATTATTATAATTATAACAATAATGTGCTAAATAAACAATATTGTATGAGTGGCGACAGATGTAGATGAAGATTGGAATTAAGAAAATGGTTATTTATGGATATAAATTGTGCGTTAAATAAAATGCATTACTTTTTATAATTAAGTGCATTTCCAAATATTAATTCATTGTACATACAGTACAAGCCGTGGTGTAAGCAAAGTTTCCTGAAAAATATATGGGATATTTTTAGTGAGCATTTGTTGCGAACACACCCGACAGTTTACTAAGAAAAGAAAATCCAGGATATTTATGTCCCTTGATCATGGTTCATGGCAGGCATGGAATGGATCCACCTTTACCTATCTCTCCATCTCTCAAGAAAGAACTGTGCATTGCAGGGTTCACCCATCGGAGGAAGATTTTAACAGTTCTGATATCTAACAAAAGCTAACAATCAGTGTCTGGACTACCCCAGTTAGGAAGTTTTTACGTTCCAAAAAAATACTAAACATTACATTATTCGTTGAGTAAAACTTTTCTATGTGACTTTAAAGGAATTAAATAAAAGATACTGTTCTCTTAAAATGCAACAATTTTTTGTTTAAAAATACGTATTAATTTGATTTAGTTATTCAGAAATGTAAAAAAAAAAAAAATTGTTTTTTTTTCTCTCTTTTTAGATGAACAAGAGAAAAATGACAGCAAAAAAAAAAAAAAGTGTGGAAAATTGTGTGATTGATACAAGAAATGATCAAATCAACACTACTATGCACACTGATTTAACTATGGACACCGGTTTGTTTGCTACTGGTGATCATCAAAATAACACTACTAAGGACTTTAATTTTCATGCTATTATAGATGACAATATTATTACTATTATGGACACTTTTTTGATTGGAACTGAGGATGGTCAAGTAAACTTGATTATGGACAGTTATTTTCTTGCTACTGGAGATGACCAAGTTGACACTACTGTAGACACTAAATTGATTTCTACTGGAAATGATCAAGACCACTAGACACGGATTTGTTTGCTGCAGGATATGATCAGATTAGCACTACTGTAGACACTGATATTATTGCTTGTGGTGATGATCAAGTAAGCACTTCTACGGAAACTAATTTTATTACCACTAGAGATTTTGATACAAATACTACAATGAACATTGATCTGATTACCACTGGAGATGATCAGGTTATCATTACTTTGGACACTGATATAGCTGCTAGCGGAAATGATCAGGTTAACATTACTGTAGACACTGATATTATTGCTTGTGGCGATGATCAAGTAAACACTACTACGGAAATTAATTTTATTGCTACTAGAGATGGTGATACAAATGCTACAATGAACATTGATTTGATTGCCACTGGAGATGATCATGTTATCATTACTGTGGACACTGATATTGCTCCTAGTAGAAATGATCAAGTCAACACTACTGATGGAAACTAATTTCATTGTTGTTAGAGATGATGATACTATTAACACTGTGAACACTGATTTGATTGATGCTGGTGATTACGAAGTAAAGATTATTGTGGATATTAATTTGATTGATGATAATATTGATACAACTACAAAAACTGATTTCATTGCTAATTGCAACTTTGAGTCTCGTACTGATTCTACTCTGAATTCTAGCTCACAAATAGGAACAATCACATAAACTTTGAAGACACACCTTTTTTATTTTTCACTATATTTATTGCATAATGTAAGCAGTATCATTTAATACGAATACCCAACCCACAGAGATTTGAATGAAGATCAAAATGAGAACATTAAAGGAAAAAAAATTAAGCATACAGCAAGCGAAACAGTCCAGCTTTATCTATAGACAGTTTAAAACCTTTGACAAAACTTCCATCTCTATACGCACAAAAGCAATAGTTTTATATTTAAGATAAACACTGTCCTGGGGATTAGGGCTCCTGGCGATACCCCTTAACAAAAACGCATTGCAACTCCTACCCCAGAGGTGATGTGGAAACGAAATTGACGATCTTTCTGAGACGGGAGTCTGCTTATTTTGACCGTGGACCACTTATAAAGTTAATAAGTTCCAAATAATTTTTTTATTCAATTAAGAGTTATCTGTCAAAATATTTTAACGAATTTAAAGAAACACTTTTCCGACAAATTTGTTCTTTATAAAGCAAGCAGCTTTTGTGCATATCGGTTGACTGGAGTTTCCATTAGAAGCTGTAGAATAACAAATTTTTGGCATAATTAATAATAATTTTAAATGAATGATATATATTTAATGCTCAAAAAGTTAATTTTCTCTTATTTTCATGTACCGATGGGTATGCTTAACCTGGCAGCGTCGTAGTGCTACAGTTAAGATCTACGTAACGTTCACAATGCTGCCAGGTTAGGTTTGTCCCACATACAAATATTTATTTTTTTTTCCAGCAGAAATTACGCAAAATAGTCTGATTCCAAGCAAAGAGGAATCACGAGCCCTTTTTTTAGGTATCCTCTAGTTAGAGTAGATTTTTTTTCTGTTGCTTTAAACCTCAGCTACTGTTAATTACAACACTTTTTAAAAATATAAGTTGTTCGTCTGGTTGCATTTTCAAAAGTTCATTAAAATTGACTCCTCCCCCAAATGTTCGAAGTATGATGACCCACCTGTTGCACGTCATACGTCCAATCTGCAATCCAAATCGTTATACACGCCGAGTGTCTGTTTCTTTGAGTGGTGAGGGGGTTACTTCAGAGACTCTGAAGAATAACTCGTGCCGAAAACGCTTCAATAAAGTATTTGTCAAGCATTAAGGGCACTGTGGTTCATTTGTGCAGCATCATGAACCAGTGACACAGGGGCGGACTGCCCCGCCGGCCCATCAGCCCGCGGGCCGATGCGCCCTCCCGCCTATGCACCCCTGCGCTCTCAAGTCTGAACACCTTTTTTATTTCTTATTTATTTATTTATTTATTTATTTATTTTGATTTAATTTATTTTTTTATTTTTTGGTGAAACTTTCTTATGTTTTTCTTTTATTTTCTTTGAACTCATAAACCTGTGTATCATCTTTTTCTTCTTTTTCTGTCCTTTATTTTTTTTATTTTTCTTTCTTTCTTTTTTTTGCACCTCCCCCCCTCCTCTTTTCACCTTTGTTTTTCCGCCTTTTTGCACTATTTATTTGTATCTTTTATTTTATTTAGTTTTTTTTTGCGCCCTTTTGAGGTCAAGGTTGGCGCCCTCTTGCGCGATCCAGTCTGCCCCTGCAGTGACAGATGAATCATTTCAGCATTTCGGTCCATTAAAGTTGGAGAAAACGTATGGTGCGAACTGGGTAACAGATTAGATTATTATCGCGTAACAAAACGTTTAGACATTTAAAATTTGTAACCGAAAAAAATGATACATTTTTAAATATTTTTTTATTCAAATCAAATTTTCATCAATTCTTGTAACATGTGCAGTAGATTCAAAAACATGATTTTTTTTTTTTTTTTTTAAATCCGGTCAAACGTCTATACTTATCCTGTATTTTTTAAAATCAGTTCTTGATTTTTGAACTATTTTCCTTCATAGGACATAACTATTTGAAAAAAATGCTGGTAGAAGAATGCATTACGCAAACATTTCTCTCCGAGAAGATCTTATAATTGAAGACCATGTCCATCTTCCTGAGTAATCCACCAGTTTCACAATCACTGTTTTTATGATTAGGGATTGTAATACCGGTATCCGGTATTTTTTTGACGTGATATCGGAATATCAGTATTAATACCGGTATTAGAAATTTTACAAGAAACAGTCAAAAATATAATGTTTCGTTGCCATATTTTATTATTCGGTTCAAAAAGTGCATTATTTACTTTTTGTGAACAAATACAAAACAAAGGAACAAATATGATAATAAAAAACAATTATAACATAGAAACGCAATGCATCTATTTAATTTTCACTAAGCCCGGAGCTCATTTTAGTGAACAAATTTCTTGCAAATGAAAATAGTCTTTCTGAATTCACGCAGGTTCGTGGTACTGTTGATAATGCGCAACACACCTCCTGTAGTTGCTTGGAAGTCCTTCCTCTTGAAATAATTTGGTCTTTAACTTGTTGGTTTTGAAAAAACATTTTTCAGTTTCTCAACTGGTTATTTTAAAAGAATGCCAGAAAAGAGGGGGTCGGGAAGACGGGAAGGGAATTTCAGAAGGGAATTCTTGCTAGGGCTTGTTGGGTCCAGGCAGAGATTTTGGCTCTTTATCACTCCCCTCCCCTAGGGAAAATTTCCGGCATCCCGAATAGTAGGGAAATGTGAGGCAAAATGAAATAGTTACGATGACCGAGGTTTTTCAAAATGAACAAATTGGAAAGTTGATTTGAAAATTACAGTACATAAATTAACATTTTTTTAAATTTTTGGCAGTATACGCTCTTGCGCTTTTTTTTTTATTTATTTATTAAAAGGTGGAATATTTTCGCCTTTTTTAACGGGCCAAAGGGAAAAACGAAATATTTTTCGAATGAAATGTTTCATACTCGAATATAAGACATACTTTCGATCAAATCAAAATGACTCAGTAAATAAAAGTTTGAATGAATAAATGAAACAATTAACGAATAATTAATAAACTAATCAATTAAGATATGAAAAAAAAATAAAGGAGGGAGTAAAAGAGTGAATGAATAAGAAATAATGTGAATGAGTAAATAAATAAATGAATTACTAAGTGAAAGAATGTAAATGCACAAATTAATAAATGAATACGCAAGTGATTTTGAAAACGATGAAGTAAGCAAAATAAACTCACTTTGCCCCAGCAGCTTTGCATATGCTTGACTAATTGCACAAAATATTTAAAATACAAATAAGCTTGAAGTTATCTAAATCAATATTTCACCGAATATTAGAAGGTCTCAATTAATATTTAAAATATTAATAACAAGAACATTATCATTATCACTAAATAATTGCAAAACTAATTTTTGACTTTCAGCAAAATGTTACAATATGAGTATACATTTTTAAAAATACCTGTTTACCTGTATCTTCCTGTATCTCTGTATACCTGTATCTTCGGTGATATTTTTTTCCTGACTGCAATAGACTACATGTGCGACAACATAGTTGAAACACTACCATATAGGTGGCGTTAAAAGCAGAGTAAATATTTCAACTTTACACTTTGCCCCACATTCCCCTTCTAAAAACTATCATATCAAGCTACAGACCATGGGCGGAGTTAGGTTTTTTTGTCTGGGGGGGCTAAGCCCCAATCCCTAAAATATCATATCCCTATACATATATATATATATATATAAATATACACACACACACACACACACACACATATATATATATATATATATATATATATATATATATATATATATATATATATATTAAATAAAATGTTGGAAAGAAAATGTAGAATATGAATTTAAAAAAAAAAACCTGTTTTCCTTTTTGGATTGACTTTAAGAGGGGGAATGGTATCAAAAGAATGAGCCGAGACTCCCATTTAAGTGGAGTATAGACAATCCCCAATTGTAGGGGGTTCGGGGCCAAGGGGTTTCCCCCGGAGAAAATTCTGAAAAACAGATATAAAATTCTGCATTTTGAAGCCCTATAAGATGTGATTGAAACTACAAAAATATCAGGACGGAAGTAGGCAAACAAAACTTTTAAAAACTATATTCTCTTTCACAAATTAAGATAATACAGTAAAAATTGCTTTTGATTCCACAAATCAATGACAGCAGTTGACAGAGAGAAAGAGCGCTGGAAGAGAAAAGATAATGCATTGTTACTTGCTGACATTGGCTTTCGGTACAATTAGTTTTTAATCATCCCCCCAACCCACTGACAAATACAGCAATGAATTAAATATGAAGTAATCAATAGTAAAAAATGTTTTAAAAGACATGGTGTAAAAAGTTAGAAAACGGGTAACAAGAGTAACATTCAACCCATTTGGATAATTCTTAATTTATACACTTGAAAAGAAATAAAACTGGAGCCTACGCCTACTTTGCTTATCGGATTTTCAACGACTTATCTAATTATTTACAAGGGGGGATACTCTAGAACAATCAAAATTATTTAACGCACTTCATTTAACAGTTTGATATTTTAGTACTTGATTGTACATTTTTATACCCGGTTCTAACTTTGTAAGAAACGGTTATTTTAAATTTGAAAGAAAAAAGAAACTATGAATTTCTCATGACAACAACTTTTCTTTGCAACAGTTGCAAGTGGGGCATAAAACGATAAGGAATAGAGGTAGAGTACTTTTTTTTTCGGGCTAAACAGATTGACAATGTGCAGAAGTAAGAAAAAAGCGAGCAATAACAAAAAAAACTTTAAAATACTGCATTCGGAATTATATAAATAGCAAGATATGAAACATGCGAGTCACAAAAATTTGTAATGTGTTTCAAAAACGTGAGAACCATTATTCTTCCAGTTTTGTTGCAGGATGCAGCTAGGAGCTGAATTTGATATATATTGGCACTCCACCCCCCCCCCCTTTCATTAGTGGTTTTTTAGTCACACTTATCCAAATTTTCAAGGTTTTCAAGCACAAGAAATTAAAATATATTTTTTGAAGTACTTTTTCTTTTTATTGGAACGAATCATGCGAAATTCCGGGAGTTGGGGATCCCCAACAAAGCGGGGGCCCTAAGCTATAGCTTGCTTAGCTTGTACGTAAATCCGGGCTCGACTCCAACTAAATTATAAAAAATTACTATTATAACAAAGGGTTTTTTTTCTTCAATTTACATTTTTTCTCCATAAACCTACTTATCCTCTTATTTCATATGAGACCGAATAAAAATAACTAAAAAACATAAGTAGAGGTATGATGTATAGTTTGCTCAATTTGGAGTTTTACAAAAGATTATGTAGATATTTTCAAGCTAGAAAACATTTTAAAAATTTAATTCCTAAAGTTTGATATCAGTACTCTTCTATGTATCGTTAAAATATAAAATCAAAGTTACTTTCCTTATAATTTCCTTATTAGAAGCAGTTTTAAAAGATAGCTATACTAAAACACTTAAATAACAAAATCTTAAACTTACAGGTACTTCAGTTCCAGAAATTGTTTATTAGTTTCACACATGAAATCATGCCAGATATGCTTACAAGCAATAATAAAAAGTTAAATTATAATATAAATATAAATCTTGAATACATAATTCAGAAAAAATAGAGAATCTTGCGCCCCAGACGAAAAATGTGAGTCACTGTACCATTCTTCTCTAAATTTGATGCTTAAACGCTGTTTTCCCTATTTACATAGCAACCATTTTTAAAATTTCCGATTTTTCCGTGAAGAGAACTCTTCGAAAACTTCGTCAACATTAACATTTTGTTTCACAAACTCGTTTTCAATGTGAATGACAGATATATTTGCAAATCTCGCTTGAGTCATAGATTTCCTTAGCCACGTTTTCACTCGTCGCATTGCAGAAAAAGACCTTTCTCCTGTTGCTGAACTGATTGGTATAGAGACTGCCACTTTGAGCAATAAATAAACGTTTGGAAATACGTTTTTACTAACAAATTTTTTAAGTTCAGCGATTGAAATTTGATCATTTTTAAAGTAATTTTTCACCACTTTCATTTCTGCTTTTAAAAGGTTTTCGTCAATATTCAGGCATTTCTTATATGCATTAATGAAACACGTTGAAGTATCAAAATCTAAATTCAAAAAATTTTCAATTGCTAGGGCCATATCTTGGAATTCACCCGAAAAACGGAACTTAAAATTTTGTAATACTTCATCGAACACCCTGTAGAAAACAGTTCTTTGCCAATGCTCTTTAGCTGGAAGGTTTTCTTCGCTGTGCATACGACTACCAATCGTAGAATAGGTGACGCTATCGCTTAAACGACTGCTTTCTTTCAATTTACGTTTTTTTGTACTACTTCCTTGCAAAGAAATGTTTCTATCTTCCGCAAAATTATGGATTTTGCTCCATAACTGGTCAAAGCCTTTTTCTTGCCGAGATGACTCTAAGCATTTTATCGTGTTATTCACCAACGTTATTGCTTGCCCAATAGTTGATTCTGTGCTTTGAAAAAATTTATTTAAAACCTCTGTTGTTTCCAAAATATCATGCATTACAAAGAGATTCACAATAAAATTCGCCGTATTCATATTAGAGAGTATGCCCATGGCTTCAATAGCTCCTTTGTCTTTTCCGTCTTCAATTTCAACTTCCAATGCATCTGTAATCGCATCAAAATGTTTAATGATGGTGCTACAGTTTTTGTATCTGCATGACCATCTCGTGATACTCAGCGTTCCAATTTCAAAGTGTTTTATTCCCATTTTTTTCTGAATGTCAATGAGAACTTGATGCGACGAAGGTTTTGCAAAATGGTGATACAAACTTTCTACAATATTGAAAAATGTTTGAGTGCTTTGGATGTGTTTGCATGTGTCTGTAATTATTAGATTAATTTTGTGTGCACTACAATGGACGAATGTTGCTTCTGGATAAATTTCTTTGATGCGAGTCTGAACTCCAGAATAGATACCAGACATTACGCTTGCACCGTCGTAGGATTGGCCAACAATAGGAATATTTTCTAAGCCAAACTTTTTGATGGAAGATATTATTAAATGAGTCAAGTTTTCCGCATCTTGAATTTGAGAGCAGTCCAAAAATGTTAGAAATTTTTCTTGCGGTTCAAAATTTTTCTCATATCGTACGCAAATCGAAAATTGCTTTTCTTTGTAGCACCGTGCTTCATCTGCAATGAGTGAAAAGACGCCGCACTCTCTGATTTCGTGAGCTATTTTCTTAATTGTTAAATTAGCGATTATTTCCACAATTTCATTTTGGATTACTCCACTGCTAAAGTTGAAATAGTGTTGATGCATCAAAGAGAATTCGTTATCGTACTTTGAAAAGAGTTCACATAACTCCAAGAAATTTCCCCTGTTTGGAGAGTTTTCGGTTTCATCATTACCTCTCAATGCATTTCCTTGCCTTGTGAGGTATAAAATAAAATCAATGACTTTTTTCACATATTTTTTTCTTTTTTCTGCTTCCTCTCTCGCTTGAGAGAAAATTTGGTCTTGCACACTACCAACATTTTGGGAAGTTATATAATCTTCATATTTTAAATTAGAGGTCAAGTGTGAATGAGTTTTGCTATGCTCTTGAAGCTTTTCCTTTGCTTTCTTCCAATTATTGAAACCTGTTTTAACAAAAGGACTTACCGTACCATTTGAGTCAAAATGTCGACAAACAAAACAAAACACTTTATCTGTTTGAACGCTATACTCTAGCCATTTGAAAGAAGAAAACAAGCTGGAAGAAAAGGAACGATTTTGCTTCGAGAATTTAGTCAAAGGATATTTACTTAAATGAGGCTGCTTAGGGCCAGAATCAATGCTCCCTAAATCTTCAACTGCATTAGCAATCGCCAGGCCTTGATCCGTTGTTTCATGTTGAACAATTTTGGGATTAGATACTATTTCTCTGTCAATAAGCAAATCGGGACTTAGACTTGGCGCAGAATGGCATTCGTCTTCTTTTCTTTCTGCACCAAAAAAAGATCGTATATCTTTACTTCTCTGCATTCTAAAAGCAAACAGAAGGCATTTTTTTTTTAAGTTACTATTACAAAGTAACTAGCTCGTAAAAAACAATTGTTACAATAGAAACACAGGTCACTTTATGAATTAGCCGCTGGATCTCTTTCCATATGCAGTGTAATCTCTTATCTCTAACTTCTGTGTCAGCTAAAAATCAGTGATTATTTTCTTTAATATGTTGGCTTTTAGATTTTGCATTGTGCATCTAAAAATACGTTTTCAATTGTGCGTACAAGTTCCAGTTTTTGTTCTTCAAAAAGCATTTTCTATCGGTCAATTAGCACATGAACACAGAAACTCCCCGATTGGTTTTGATCCCGGATTGTATGCGTGCTTTGTGAAATACCTAATTGCACCAGCCACTAATGCCTCGGTTGAACCTTTGGGAAATATTTTATCATTCATTGCCAAGTTGAAGAATTTTTAAATTTTAGCTTTGTTTTACATTAGTTTTTTTTTTTTATTTCCTCACAGTCCAATTTAAAAAGGATTGATTGAAATGACCAAATTTGATTGAAAAAGGTTTTTCTACTTATGAAAAGTACGTCAGTGATCTAAGTTGAGAATTTCCTTTCAAATAGCTATCAAAAAGAAAGAAAAAACGTAAATAAGATAATTTTACTTTTTTTTTTTTTTTAAAGTTAAACAGCGATTAGATAAAATTGCTTTTTGTATACACTTTACTTTAACTTTTTAACTGCAGTTAGGCATAAGAAAGGAAGAATGGCGGGATAAGTGTCAGTCAGCCTCTAGAGCAACGGACTCAAAAACTACTAGAACCACTGGTCTAGTACTACCAACTTTTTATGCATATATTAAAAGAAATCCTAGGTGATCTTCCTAAACTAAACTTCTATTTTAATTCTCGACAAGTCTGCTCTTATTTACAATCTTCTATGGTGCCCCTGCCAAAATCAGGACTTGTACTAGATGACTTTATGTAAAGAAATGGAACATAGTATTGTGATGAGGAATCCAAATATTGACCCTTGTAAAATTGGTAGAGAAGTCAGAACGTTTTTATTTGGAGACGCAAAGTATTTTTAAGTAGTAGTTAAAAAACTTTAATATTTTGAATAGAAATTTGAAGTAGATACAGAGAAGATCTTCTCCAAATTATTATGTTATATTTTAAATACTTATGTTACCATATGGTTTTGGATTACATTTTAAATTGTTAATTTAATATCTCATTTGGAAAGTCAAAATATTTTAATTTACAAAAGGCATTAATTAAAGGTAATATATTAAAATAATAGTTACGTGCCTATGGCAGGGTTCGCCGATATATATCAGTAGAAATATATCAAGATATATATCCGATATCTATTTTGAAAATATCACGATATTTTGATATTTTCAATATTTATTTTTTCAACTACGGTATTTTCAATTAAAAAAGTACATTAATCATAAAAATATTGTTCATTCGTTATTAAAATTACCAAAAAGTTGTGTACTATATTTCTGTGATGTATTAACACATCATTAATATAACGAAGTAATAGAATAATCCCATTTTACTTGCATTTTATATTCATAAAATTATTAGCAATGTAACAATTTTAATTCATATTAGAAGTGCCTAGTTAAACATTAAATATTGCTCAGAAAAAACAAAATTTCTTATGACCGTGCACCGACTAATGTATATTATTCATTTCTGAATCATATAACTGTAAAAGTAGCTAACAGAAGAAAAATGAGTAATACAGCTCATGCTAAATTAACCCAATTAAAATTGGTAGAAATGTAAAATGGAATATTAGATATAAATTATGAAAGAAACCTGAATTATTTACGTCTGCACATTGTAATTATAATATAAGAAAATCAAGAGATATTTAAGGATGCATTATCTGTTTGGAAGATTTTAGTTTGTGCTAATTAAAAATATCGGATATTTTTGAAAACATCATGATATTTTCGAACCCTGGCCTATGGTAGTTTAGATACGGTATGTAAAAGAAAATATTTCAGCAGTACGAAATAATTTTTTCTCAATTTAATAGAGCTGAAAGAAATCACTTAAAAATCTCTTGCATGTGGTAAGATCTATTAAACGGTAAGCTATTGATACACATGTCTTCTTTTTTACCAATTGTAGATCTCCTTCAAACTCAAAATATCAGTAATAGAAAAGCACTTTTCCCATTATTCGTAAAATAATGAGGTTATTAACTATAAAAGTACTAAGCTTAAAAAAAATGCGAATAACGTACTGTGTTTTTTTTTTTAAAAAACTAAATATTTTATGTTAAAAATTTTAGGTTGAGGAAAGGTTTGGTTCTTATGAACGGGTAACTTTTGATGCTGATTGCAAGTCTGATTTACAAAAAAAAAAAAAATATGTTAGCTGTCCTCTGGCTCTTCATAAAAAGTTACGATAGATGATATTTTAATTTTTAATAAATACATTCATAATAGGGGAAAACATTCTGGGTTAATGCAAACTGTTTTTACTTAAATCTCAAGAAAGCATTTTGTACAGCAAATATTTCAAAATTTCATTAAATATATTTGTTATGAAAAATTGTTATTTCAGGTTACATTTAATAAAAGTGATGACTATTTTCAATCAATATAGTTTAGAGAACTAAACTTTTTTTCTTAAGTATCGTACTTACCTCAAAAAGAGAATTTCCTCCGTCAATTGAGTGGCATAGAGCAGGAAAACACATGTATCATAGTACGAGCTAAAGAATAAATGATTCACAGCCACAGCTCTCTTGCTAGAATGAAATCTTCAAAATAACCTAATTGGTTCAAAAAGTCATTGGTTCAAAGCGGTATGCATGTAAACTGATGGAAAGAGAAAAAAAAAAAGTAAACACGGCGAAAAAAGAAACAAAGTATTTGTTATCGGATGTTTTACTTGATGCAACTATGGCGCCAGTGCCTTTGAAAAAGAATAGAAAGTAACGATTTCTCAGACAGCCTTAAATAAAAGGGCCATAAAAGCATCCCTTCCTCCTCCATACTCACAAAAGATCCCTGGAACCAGGCAGGAAGTGGACATTTTAAACAGAGACCATGTACATGCTCCCAAGCCCTAGGGCTTCGCCTCGGCCGAATGTCCGATAGGTTCTTCCTTCCCAATCTAAATTTTTCCCACAGATTAAAAGGAGTAACACTGTTTTTGCGGTTTTGTCATTGTTAATGTCCGCGTCTTGGGGGCAGTCGGGTACTCCATGGATTGTTAGCACTGCCTTTGAAGGAGTTGTCCAAGCTGGGCAGGCGTTATTAATAAATGTGGAATCTACATTTGAGCAGTCAAATAGAAAAGGGAAAATAACAAACCAAAACATGTCATTTGTTTTCTTTTATCTCTGAAAGACGTGATCGTGCTTGAGAAAACCCACTAAAAACAAACAGTTTTGAACGAATTGGCCCGTAAAATGGAAATTTCCAAGATTTATTACACGGTCTTGGTCCCGAGTCAAAAAAAAAAAAAAAAAAACGATGAAACAATCGGAATATTTTTTTTTCATAATTTCAATAACAAATGATAAAATATTGGATTTTTTTAACTGCTACAATGCCACTGTAGCAGTATGCACCTGTAGCAGTAAAAAAAAAGTTTCTTTTCAATATTAAGAACTACGCAAATCATTTAAGGGGTTCCGTGAAAGTCGTAACTTTGAGAGGAAGAGGGAATAAGCAGTAAGATAAATAAGTGGGTGTATGGGGTCTTGTAGATTCCTTTTGGTGGGGGAGGGGAGGGGGCTAAAAATAAAAGAGTCTGGTCTAATTAAATTCCGCTCGTGCATTACTTTGTATTCCAGCAAAATAATTCGGTAGGCAGCACCGTTCGATATCCGTAATGGATGCACTATGAAAGAAATAAGAAGAGTATACCTTAAGTGAAAGAGGAAAAGTCTCGCAGAGTGTTTGATGAACAAAAATGAATCTTAACTGTTAAAAAAAATTTTTGGAAGAGCGAAAATAATTTGTTTTAGACATACATATATTAAAAAAAAATCTTTTAACCTCGCTTGATACTCTTATTTTCCGTTTGGGGGGGCTAATAGATTGTCTGGGGGGGCTTAGCCCCCTTAAGCCCCCCCTCAACTCCGCCCATGCTACAGACAAATTTTATTTATTTATTTTATAATTAAAATATCTTAAAGTAAAGGAAATACTATGTAGCTCTGCTCTTGTTTGACGCTAAAACCCTTTCATATACATAAACTACTACATTAGGATCGGCAATAAATGCTAAAACGAAGGGCTCTGGCTGGAGGGAGGGATGCCCTCCCTCCTCAACATCTTCTTGTTGCTCCACTGCTCCTCAGGGGCGTGCCCAAGGGGGGGGGAGGAGAAGGGACACCTGTTGCCCCAGGCCCGAGTCCGAAGTGGACCCAATATTTTTAAAATTACGGGTGAAATATAGGGGAAATATTTCACCCGTAATAATATGGAGGGGGCCCGGGACAGTCATTTGTGACGGGCCCCAAAATTTTCTGTGCACACCTCTGCTGCTCTTAGGGAGGGGAAAAGTGAGAGTGGATGGATTTCAGAACAATTAAAAATTTCGTATTAAAATATTAAATTGCAGCTTCTTTTATAATTTTATGTACATCATCTTACAAACGATATCGTAAAAAAAATTAATTAATCATTAAAAATTGTGGGATTTAGGCTTTTTGCAACTGAAAATTGATATTTCACCAGACTATTTTAATAGTTTGCACTGCAAGCAATAGATGGCGTAGCCGTTGTTGTTTTCTTTTCATCCAGAAAAGTTTGTTTCAAAATGGCGGGGTTGACAAGTGTAGGTCGATTACTGGAGCGACATAAGAATGATTTTAATGATTTAGATACTTCAATATTAATTCAAAAACTGGAAAATGCAGGTGTGATAACTTCCGAAGAGAAGAGGCACCTCGAAGAAGCTAATTCTTCTTCGAAAATCACAGATGGAATTGTTAGTTTAATTTCGCGCAAAGGATACTCCGCTTTTCAAGATCTGTGTTTATCTTTGGAAAGTGTGTGCCCTCATCTTCTAACGAAGTTTGCCCTGGATATAGCGGGTAAGTGAGATGTATTCTATATATGCATAATGAGGTTGAGATAATTTGTTGCATAGGTAAAAAATGTACATTATGCTTTTTTTTTGGCGCGAAAATCAGGTGTTGGCTTCGTTACAAAAACTCGCACACGTGTTCGGGCTGTTTACATGGTTGTCTTGGTTTCTTAGTTTCTTATATTGGAATCTGCAACTCTCAAATTAAAAATTTTTTTAGTGGGACCACAAATTGTGATGCAAGGTTTTATTTATAAATGAATCGTTTCAGGAAAAGTGTTATGGAAAAACTGTCTTTAAAGAAATAACTTTTTCTTTTTTAAAAAATATTTTTTGTATTTGATTTGTAGAATTTACAATTCAAAACACTGTTGTAAGACGATTTTTATTATTTTTTTGTGTTTAAAAGTTTTAAATTTTTTTATGTTGCATGATTTTGTAGTGTTTTTATCGTGTGAAATTTTTTGTCGGAACATTTATTTTTCCTTGTACAACTATTCACATTATTTACGAGACAATGCAATTGCTTCGCCTGACTACGAAAATGTCATGTATTTTTATCACTGTATTTTGTTGTATTTTTACATCCATGCATTGAATATGTTACTTTTGTCTCTCCGCAGTAAAATTTAAACTGACGTATGTGTCTGTGAGATGCCCATGAGGGGAGGAGGGGGAGCTGAAGCCCAACATTACGAATTTTTTCAGGGGGGTGGGGCAAAGAGTATATTTTCAATATAAATTGTCTCCAAATTCCGAAAAACCACGTCCACTTTCTTATTATACATTTTGCTTCCAAAGGAAGCGGGGGGGGGGGGGGGCAATTGACTCCTTGACCCCCTAAATGAGAGGCTTGTGAGGAAGGGATCGCAAACGGTGCAATTTTTAGAGGGATTGTGTAAGGGATCTTTTGGTTTTATGAGGGGGGGGGGGTGGCACCTGGAGCATTTAAATGGGTGCACCTTTCTTGGTGGAAGGGGGGGGGATGTACTCTATGAATGAGTACAACTATTTTGTGAATATACATAACCTACAGCACCATGAGGACCCTCTGGCTGCGCCCCCGCCCCTTTCAATATTTGATTCCATTTTCTATATCTTTTAAATTATTATACCCCCACTTGTATGTTTGACTGCCCTGAATTTTATTTCTTTTCCTGAATCGTATTTTCAACCTAAATAATAATAACGGAAAATGTTCCAATGTGGTGACTTCATTGTTTAAATCCATGAGATATTAAATTTGTTTTAGTTGTGTGGGATCTAGAGAAGCTTCTTTTATTATGCGGTATTATTTTTTATCACTTGAATGTAAATTGGTGCTAACTGTTTTCTTCGTAGTGATATCCTACCCCTCCTCAAAGAGATTAAGACCTCCAAAAAATTTCAATTGCGTTGGCGTAGTGTTTCATGACCCCGCCCCTTTTCTGTCCTTATAAAAAAATCAGGGTTCGCCGATATATATCAATTGATACATATCACGATGTATATCCGATATTTATTTTGAAACATAAAAAATGAACAATGTTGCTATGATTAATTTCATTTTTGCATTAAAAATACCGTCGTTGAAAAAATAAATATTTTCGATATTTATTTTTTCAACGACGGTATTTTTAATGCAAAAATGGAATTAATCATAGCACCATTGTTCATTTTTTATTACAAATATCCAAAAAGTTATGTACTATATTTTTATGATGTATTAATACATTATTAATATAACAAATTAATATAATATTCCTTTTTCATTTTATATTCATAAAACTATTAGTAATGTAACAGTTTTAATTTATATTAAAAGTGCCTAATTAAATATTAAACACTGGTCAGAAAGAAAAGAAAATGTCTTACGACTGTGCACCGATTAATGCATATTTTTTATTTCTGAATCATAACTAAAAGTAGCTGACGATGGCAAAATGAATAAAATAGCTAATGCTAAATTAACGCCATTAAAATTGATAAAAAATGTAAAATGAAATATTAGATGTAAATAAGGAAAGAAACATTAATTTTAAGTCTACATAATGTAATTATAATATAAGAAAATAAAGAGTGATTTGAGGATGTGCATTTACTATTTGAAGACTTAAGTTTGCGCTAATTGAAAATATTGGATACATATAAAAATATCCGATGTATCAAAATATCAGATATAATCGATAATTTCAAAAATATCATAATATTTTTCGACTCTGTGAGTAACACATTACAGTCATTACATTACATATCAAAATATCGTTTTTTTTTTCGAAAATATCATATTTTCGAACCCTGAGAAGAATCAACTGAGAATTAAAAACTGCATAAAAAAGAATGTTTGTATTGCTTCCCGGCGGTATCCGTCCACATTGTATTCTAACATTTATGAATCAAATGTAAGCCATTTTAGTTTTTTCAATTCATTAATTAATTTTGAAAGTAAATATTTTAAATACTACTTCTTTTCATCGCCTATGAAATTAATTTGTTATGTTTATTCCTGTTAGGGGCCTTATTCTTCGTTAATTTCGTGCTTTTTATTGACATCCATGCAGTTTTAAAAATGTTCCATATCCCAATCCGTAGGTTCGTTCATGGGGGGGGGGGGGGAGAGTTATTCTGTAGCATGACCACCTCCTCTAAAATGGTAGTCGGTAGTCGCCCTGTTGGGGGCTTCCTTCAAAAATGTACAATTGCACTAGCAAATTCTGCATAATGTGGTAATTTTAATTTAATTTATTCAATTAAGAAAAATGTGTTTGTTAATTTAATCGATTAAATAAGGCTTTTGTTTTAAAGTTTTAGTCATATCGCTCACTCCTTTCAACAATGTCATGTCTCAAAAAACGTGATTTATCAGGAGAGCGATTAAAAATTAAAAGTAAGATATCATGTAGGTAGTAAAACTTTTTTTTCAAGTCACTGATCGAACTTTCTTACACATAAAGTCGTTTTTAAGAAAATCTGATGTTTCTTCTTGTTTTATGAAGGATAAATGTAAAAAGTGGAAGTTGCTTTTCATTTATGACGTTCTTGCAACTAAATTTCAAAGATACCATTTGCAAAATCTCAAAATTGCCGAGCCGACAGTACCGACATAAATGCAAATGTGCGTTCTTGATTAAAAATTCAGAATGAAAAATGTTTTTTATTTTTGCGCCATACTGTTTTCAGAATAAATAATATTAGCTTTAACTAAACCACACAGATGTTTCATGCCTATTGGATTATTTATCAAGCACAACCCAAGATGTGACATTTTTGAAAAGAACATTCCGAAAATACTGAAAAATGCAAATGCGACACTTTTGCTCTCTGCGGCGAAATATTAAGTCACAGAAATTCTGGTCTTGCAGACATATGCTACTCATTTATGAAAGTTCAAAAAAAAAAAAAAAAAGCATTACTCAAAATCGCTAATTTTTGAAATATTACGTTTTTGAAAAGAGTGAGCGATATATATCGAAAAGCAAATTTACGCATTTTAAATGAACTTGAAAGTAATGATATTTGGCCAAACCTAATGAAACACCGTCGTTTGCACCGAGCTCCGTTTTAATTAGCATGCATAAAGTCATTGAGAAGGAAAATCTCTTGCCATTTTTTTCTCGACTGTGAACAAATAAAATTCTTGCTTTTGCTTTGAGGCTTTTTCTGTGTTATCGGAAAATTTAAATTTCCCCCCTTTTTGGTTATTTTCCCGCGATTTACTTTTTTTTTGTACTGCCGGTAGAAGATAATTCGATTCATAATTCAAGATTTCAGTAGTATTGATGGAGACTTTTACTATTCACTTAAATTAAATCGGCACTTTTAGATTTGCCGTTAGCGTTATTTAAGAATTGCTTAAGCTGATATGGATTTTGATGGATTAACGTGGTTATTCTAATGGAGACTTTTAGAGAATTTATTCAAAGAGACATTTTTTGAAGCTAGTATTCCAACTCTGATTAGGATTAAACGAGAGAACGTTGCTGTTATTTTGATTTTTTTTTCTCATTCTGAAAGGGGTTCTTAGTACTATATTTTGCTTATCCAGATTTTTTTTGAGAGTTTGTTGACGTTGTGATTGAAAACTTTTCTTATTCTAACAATTGAAAATCCTTATTCTAACAGGGATATTTAGAAACAAATGCCCTTATCGTATTAAAGAACTTAAAGGAATATTTTTTTTTCTAATGGGAATTGTAGTCCTTATTCTCAGATCTTTAAGGACTCTTGTCCTCACTCAATAAAGTGCTTTTAGGGACTAATGTCGAGTTTGTACGGGGGGGGGGGGGGGGGCGTTGCCATAATTATTATGAGAATTCAAAAGGCCTGTTGACGCTATTATGAGACTGTTTCATTTACTCAAATGATCCTTTTATCTATATCTATCCCAGTCCTTACTCATGGGGTCACTCGGGTATTTTGATTTTGGGGAGTGTAAACTTTATTTAGGAAGTGTTCTCATTTGAATGGGAACTTTTTGGGGGTTAGGTCCACATTTTTACGGGATCTTTAGGAACTGTTGCCATTATTCTGACGGAAAATTTTTACACTGTGTTGTTTTTGTCTTATAACAGGCGTCACTTGACAGAACTTTTATTTTCGGATGGGCCGTGCAACGCCGGGCGACGCAGCTAGTAGAATATTAAACTGCAACAGAGAAAATTACAAAAATTCAGAATACGGACTACACAAATACGTTGCTGCGCTTACTCGCCATTTATTTACACAGTATGTACTTAATGCCAAATGGCTGTCCGAATTTAGCGAAATCCAGTTTAATTGGGTCCGTATAAAGGAAGGTTTACTGTATACTTTATAGCTCTAATACACAGTAGACCCTCGTTTTACGTGGGGGTTATATTCCACGGAAATGTCGCGCGACCGCGTAAATTAAGACTTAATATTAGTGTTAAAATAGGTGTTACGTTCCGTTGATAAAAATAATTCTTCATTCTATGTGTACTTATATCGATTTCTATGCACTGCATATGTAAAGAAAACATAAATTAATTTCGTGCTCTGTATATAAAAAGGAGCTGGCTGTGATATTTTGGCAGTCATTAAGAATTTTTCTCTAGTTCTTTGCAGAGCATTAACGCACCCATGATCACTTGCGTCATTTCAATGATAGAATCTTCCTTCACTAACAAATCAGGAAGATCATTTCTATTGTCGAGGAATGGCTCAAAATTTTAAATTTGAACGTTTTTGGTTGTGCGTCACCGGGTGTCTGTATCCTCGTTAGTTTTATCCTCCTTTTTCACTCCTAAAAGTTCTTCTTCCAGTGAGTTCTGAACTGTGTGAACTTCTGGAAAGAGCTCTGGAACCAATCGCATAAAATGTTTCAGGTGGCCCAAGCTCGATTATGAGCACACCAAAATGCAGTTTATTATGTGTAATCTACAATCTTTAGGCATTTGGATTTTCAAAAGGGGGGGGGGATTATCTGTTTGCATTGCCGCATCCGCGAAAAACCGAAAATCATCCGCGTAAAATAAAATAAAAGTGCCAACTCCTAAACCGCGTAAAACGAGGGTCTACTGTATTAATTTCTTTTTTCTGCAGAAAACATACTTCGCATGAACAAAAAGCTCAAAGTTCAGACCAAAAAATACGAGTCCTAGTTGAGAGAACAGCTCCTTAACCATTCTATCAACTTGTATTGATTTTATTAAAAAAAAATTTCTTATACCGTAATAAAAGTGCATTAATTTGATATCGGCGAGCGAAGTGATATCGTGGCTCGGATTTGAAAGGTTCTTGACTTTTCTGGTCTAACCGCTGCTTTTATCTTTTTTATTGCTTCCTTACCTTAATGCGTAACTGGCCTTTTGTTTTCTTATTCCCTCTTTCTCAGAGACAGCTGCTTAGTATTCCGTGCGCGACAATGGGATGGTGGGAACTGGAATACATTTGAAATTCAAATTCTTATTTGTGCAAGCGGTGTCGCTTTTGCTCGCTGTTAAAAGGCGCTATTTTTAAAAGGTCCTGGATGTTTATGTGGGCTCAAATCATTTCCAGTTGTTATTTTTAAACTGATTAAAAAATAAATAAAAAAAGAGCTGATGATTTGCTGTTTTATCCTTAGAACAGGAATAAATGGAGGGAGCAGATCCAATCATAGGCTTAGCAAAAGATGACCCAAAGACCCCAAGTCACGTGACTCATCAGCGACGAATGGTTGGCACGTTCTGCGTGGAACAAGGGAAAGAAACCTTATTTCTTCCAATGCTTTAATTTAAAATATGCCACGTGACTTGGGGTCTGGGCTTCACGAATGAAAGTCTTCACTCCCTCCATTATATCTCTTCCCAATGATTTTATCTATAGGATGTTATTGTTATTCACAGCTTATTTCTGCGTTCCTTGAAATCTCACTGTTTTTTTTTTGAAAAAGATTTGTCAGCGTGCTTTTAAGTACAAATATGTAGTAAATATGTATGTTATGTGGGAAAATTTGGCCTTTTCTGTAACGTGCAACAGTATTCTATACAGGGGCGCGCGAATAAAATATTTTGGGAGGGTGGAAATTCTCAATTGGCCGAATGGAATTCCAAATTTTGCCCCGAATGATAAAATTCGGTCACACAAAAGTACATCCCTTGAAATTGACATTCGCCCACTTAAAACTTGCAGTGTTGCAACAATGTCCTCAATGTTGCCGAAAACAAGATTTGCCGGATAAGGAAAATATTTGAAAGGTCACACTGACCTCCCGTGACCCCCGTTTGCTCCCCCGCCCCTGATTCTGAATACAATGCTGTGTACTTGACACCACAAGGTAATCCATGCCGTGCCAACTACAGAGGTAGATATAGTAAAATCCCCAGAGACAGTTAAGCATTTTTTAATTTTGACCCAAAAGCCGCGTAACCTCCAATCCAGCACATCCTAAATTATTGATTTCTAATGAGAAATTGGAGATAAGGCCGTCTTGAGGTCACGAAAAGTCTCTGTTACCTGCCAAAGATGTCCTTATTCGACAATTTTTAGCTAACGATTCGATAAATCTGGGGACGGAATTGTAATACAGTAAACTCCCGATTATCCGTGGAATAGGGTGGCACGGTTAACCGCGGACAATCCGAATGATAGGTAAAAAACGATACTTAGTGTATGCAATAGATAAAAAATATTAATGACACTCACACATTCATTTAAATTATAGCTAAAAACGTTGCTACATTGCATCTACTAACATTGAATGTAAAAAATACATGTAAAATCTAAAAGCGAACAACATCACAATTAGAAATTTCAAAAAAAAAAAAAAAAAAAAAAAATCGACCCGCGGATAAGCCGACCGCCGATAATCAGGAGTTTACTGTATTATGTATTTTTACTTCCTTTTACAAAAAAGAAAGTATTATACTCGCAAAAAAATTTTCACTCAAAAATCGGCCTTCATTTCCATTTTACTCGCCCCCGAATGAATATTGATTTTTTTTTTCAACCCGACCACACGTGGATACATGCCTAAGAACGTATAGACACCCGAAGAATCCATTTTGACGATCCCTGAGTAAATTACAACGAGTTTTCTCTTGACGTCCGTATGTACGTATGTATGTATGTATCTCGCATAACTCAAGAACGGTATGTCCTAGAAAATTGAAATTTGGCACATAGACTCCAAGTGGGGTCTAGTTGTGTATCTTCTCTTTTGGTTGCATTCGGATGTTCCAAAGGGAGTCTTTTACACCTTTTTGGGGTAAAATCATTGTTAATTTCAATGTAAACTCAAGCGGTGCTATAACTTGGCAAACACTTGGCAATATATCGCCAAGTTTTGTCGCCAACTTGGTGACGGATTTGGCGTTTTTTTTTAAAATCTGGTTTCAGTTTGGCTATATGAGAGTTAACCATTGAATCTCATTAAAACTGCCAATGGTAGGAAAATTTATCTGTATAAAATGTTTTCTTTGCTTCAGTTCGCAACAGACTTGGAATGAAAGTATTTTAAGTGTTTTTTTTCCTCACTCCGAGGCACTATTATCTTTAAATTAGAGTAAAAGGAAGTCATGTGATGCACACATCAGCTCGTTTAATCTTCTCATTACAGGTAGGTAGTGTTCATGTTGTATCATTCGGTAAATTTTAAAGTTTCATCCGATAAACGGAGAAATTCTGCCTGCCTGACTGAACTGAATTTAAACTGAGAGAATTTTGCGAGTAAAATTCGGTGCGACCCTGCTTGGATACTTGCTACACTATTAGCGTATGCTGAGGGTCTTCGCTTCGCCCAGTCAGTATCGAATCCTTGACACTGTGACCGTCCCGAAGCCTAACCAATGGGACCACCAAAGCCCACCATGTTTCTGACTCACAGTATCTATTTTCAAACATTGTTTTGTTATCGACGTCTCATAATGTCATAGAACCAGAGGCGTGCACAGGGTTTAGGTGGGGGGAGGGGGGCAGAGTAGGAACACACACACACCTGTTGGGCCCGGGCCCGAGCCTGAAGGGGACCGAGTTTTTTTTTTTTCTAAATGAGGGGTGAAATTTCTGTAGGGGACGTAAGGATAAACAATATGGAGGGTCAATATGGCCGTAAAAGTCATTTGTGACGGGCCCCAGAATTTCTGTGCACGCCCCTGCAGGGGTAATATAGTGAAGTTTATCTGTTGTTTTTTCCCTAAGACCCCCTCCTCCCCGATGTGGTGGATTCAGAGTCATTTCAAAGGTTTGGGTTTCAATCTTTCCACCACCACGTCACATACCCAAATTTAGTCTCTAATCTGCGTTAGTCTGATTAGTAGCCTTTCGTACTGTCGTAGTTTCTCTCATTTTCCTTAGTTTCTCCCTCCTCCGATGCGGTGGATTCAGTCATTTCAAAGGTTAAGGGATTCAATCTTTCAATCGTTGCATCACATGCCCAAAATTGGTCTGTATTCTGCGTTAGTCTCAATGGTAGTCTCGTAGAGTCCCTCATTTTTCCTTTCTTGACTCTTTGATGACAAATCTAGAATGTTGCACTTCAGCCCAATCGCTCTGAGCTTGGAGAAAAAACTCTACGGAATAAAGAGCTCCAAGGTTTTCCGAACGAAAAATACTAGCATAAGCTTAAACTGCAACTTCATCAAACTAAAACCACTAGGGAAAAGAGAAATTAGGCATCATTACAAAAAAAGAAAATTGCAATATTGCCGAATCGTCAGTCGATTTTCCGAATAAAAAAGTTTTATTTTTTCTTCGTGGAACCCAGTTTCTTGTATGGTTTCCATCCTGTATTGTTAGGCTTTTTTTCTTGGAAAAGTATCATTTGTCCTAAACATATCAAATTATCCATAAATTGTCTTCAAAATTAAAAATCGACTTCAGAATCGGAGGAAAAATGGCCTGCTCCTACTCTGACTCCGGGAATTTTTAGCAATCGACCTCGGACTCTTTCACCCAAAAGTCAATCCGACTCCGCAAGCACTGGCAGAGTTGCGAACTTAGAGGGAAAATGACCGACTCCGACTCTTGGAATTTTAAACCTTTGACTCCCAACTCGTACTCCGACTCATTAACCCAAAATCAGTTCGACTCCGCTGCTCTGTTCAAAATTCTTTAGAATAAAAATCACCCTTCGGCACAATACAGCAATATATCGTTCCATACAGGGCTGTGAATTCGGAATCGGAGTCAAAGATTCGGATTCGGCGGATTTTGGAATAAAGGAGTTGGAGTCGGGAGTCGTAGGTTTGAAATTTCAAGAGTCGGAGTCGGTCATTTTCCCTCAAAGTCCTCAATTCTGCAGTGCTTGTGATGTCGGAGTCGGATTGATTTTGCGTGTGAAAGAATCGTAGTTGGTCATTTTTCCTCCGAGTCCGCAGCGCTGGGTCCTGGTTCCATATCAGTAACTGTATTGGGTCCATTGAAAGTTGTCGTGTCGAATTTTTTTTATATATCGCAGTCAAAATCTGTCACAATGAGAATCGTGCGCGCGTTTGACATCACACGAAGCTATAGTAAGCCCTAGCAGACTCCGCGCTGGCCGATCTTTCAGACCTCAGGTTGTTTACAAGGTCAAGGAACTCGCGACACTATTCCTTTTCGGAATTTGTTTGGAGAGGTTGGAAAGTTTCTGAAAGATTCCAGATGATCAGGGGGACGGTTGAGCTGGGGGAACGCTCTCTCCCTTGTAGCTTGTAGGCTCTGTTGTAGGAGGAGCACTGAATGGAAGGTTCGGGGTTCGTCTTCTCCCGCATTGCTGTTCTTGGAACAAGAATTTATATGGGGGAGGAGGTAGGTGCAGTCGAACTCGCTGAATGGAATAGCCAATTTGCCTCGAAACATTATTCTAATACGCGGGATATTCCATTATTCGGGATCTAAGTGACAAATTACAACGATTCGGTACTTCGAAAATTTATTACATTATGCGGTATTCTTTTAACCGATATTCCAATAAGCAGGCTCGACTGTATTTGTAAACGAAGCTTTTGTTGTATCAGGGACGTAGCCAAGGGGCTATTTGCGGAATTCATCTCTCCCTGAAACTCAGAAATTTTTCTTGATTTTCAAAGTGGTCAACTCTTCCCGGAGAGTTAGTTTTTGTAGTCGCAATTTCGAGAAATTGTTGGGGAGGAGACTCTTTTCCCTAAAGTCACCGAAGAAAAACGAAAATTTTGCTATCCAAATTTCTGCGCGAAAGCCCCCGAACTTTTCGTTTCCAAAGAAAGATAGCCTAAAACTTATTTAGATTTTTTTTGGAGGGGGGGGGGACGGAACCCACCTTTCCCTAATGAACGCTGCCAAAGCATTCCCTAAAATTGAGATTTTTGACATGAATTCCGAAAATCCTCTCACTAGTTAGTCTCT
Source organism: Uloborus diversus (assembly GCF_026930045.1). Classification (NCBI taxonomy): domain Eukaryota; kingdom Metazoa; phylum Arthropoda; class Arachnida; order Araneae; family Uloboridae; genus Uloborus; species Uloborus diversus. The sequence goes on from NC_072735.1 coordinate 157,154,683, forward strand.
GCTGACGCCTCCAAAGGTTGATTAAAACCAGACAAGCGGGGTAAGAGGGAAAATGACTGGCTTTGACTCCGATTCCTGGAATTTTAAAGTTTCGACTCCGACTCCTTTACACAGAGCCCAATCATTCTGATATTAGACATGGGGCTCATTTGTATTTCAGGGCTCCCCTAGGGCCCGACTAAGATTTTTGAAGACCTGGGCATGAAATTCATTTTGTCCCTCCCCCCTTCCCCCCGCCCCCTATATTTCCGCTTATTCTGAAGCTATAAAATATTTCGATACTTGCGTATTAACACTACCATGTTAAATTTGGTGGTAACATCATATCACAACGTTCAAAAGTAGAAGAGATATATAGTATACGATAATTATATAAGATAGGGTTAAACTTTGCCAGTTTACCGTAAATATCAAATTAGGTATTTATGATATAACTTTTAATAGTATATGCAGACTAGACTGAACTTGAAGTGGTTTTGAGATTTGCAAAGAGATCAATTTTTTAAGGGGAATTTTTATCAACAAATAAAGGGATTTTTTTCCTTGTCTTTGCTTTTGAAAAAATATCAATGACATCATTGTACTCTAGATTCTGAGTGAAATCATTATTTATTTTTAACTAGCATGATAAATTAAGGAGATTTTGGGCCCCCCTGAAATCCAAGAGCAGGGCCCTGTGCCCCGCATGCCCCTGCGGTAATCAGGCTCTGCCTTTACCCCAAAATCAGTCCGACTCCTATATTTGACAGACTTCGAATGTGGAAATTTTAAGCCTTCGACACCCGGCTCCGACTGACTCTTGTACCCCAGCAGCCCTATTAAAACTGCGATTTTAAAATATTTCATTGAGATAGATTTATTTTCCAACTTCTGCCCCCCCCCCCCGCCAAAAAAACAACAACTTTTTTTTAAAAACTTTTTACCATTTAAACTGATTTAGCGATAAACTGATTCTTTTTACGGATTTCTTATTTTGAATATTATTATTTGCTTTTAACTGTCATTTGTCAAAACGGCGTTTTTCAGTACGAGAACAATGCCTTTCAACCGCAACCAGTTTCCTTGAAATGTGTTATAAAAATTGCGACAGCTTACAATAAAATTTGAGCTAACCTGCTACGATGTCATTGTACCGTGACCAAAGACAGGTGTGTGCCTCCTGTTCGTGTGTTACCAAGGGTAGGCGAGACGACTGTTAAATGAGGTTGTGTTTTCCTTCAGATAGTCGTCTGCTTGAAGCATTAAACAATTTCGGTAATTTATGTTTTGATACTTAAAGCGTGGAGTGTTCTTCATTGAAGCGGGTCTTGAGTGGTGTTTTTGAAACGTAAGAGATTGTGTTTTTTAAAAGGCAGCTTGGAGCTTTGCAGTAAAGCATCGTTTCAAGGGGCCGGAGTGAAACGAATGTGAAAACAAAAGCGTCGTATAAACGAAACGTAACTTCTATTTTTGAGCCTTCGCGAATTGCTCTAGGGGGCCATTCATTAATTACGCAAGGACGATTTTGGCAATTTTTGCCCCACCCCCCTCCCCTCGTGTAAGGGTAAGTAAGAGTTTTTAAAACCTCCCCCCCCCCCCTGTTTCACGAAAGATTCCTTTTCGTTTTTCCCAATAATAAAGTAACGAATCTTACGTTATTTAATTCACTATTATTAAAAAAAATCAAACCTTTTTTGTCCAAAGAAATCTTTATATATAAAAATGGACTTTGGTAAATTTGTTCCCTAAGATCTCAGAAACTACCCGGCAGATTTGGCTGAAACTTTCACCGTTTGTTCTTTTTGGTACTGGGGAGGTTTGTAGACCAGTTCGATAAAAATCCGATTTTCCTTTTTTATTCTAATTTGTCCAAACTTTCGCATAAATGCCCCAATATGACGGTTAAAAAATACGTGCACATATTAAAATTATGTATCCATCGAAAGCGCTTATTTTTCTGCTGAAGATGGCATCTGTTAGAAAGTTCTAAGTTGTATGAAAAACGAGTTATGGGCTTTTTTTGTTCCATGTTCGAAGGTTTTCCTCAACCCAATTCATTATTTAGTGTATCATCTCAACTCTCAGTTCATAGTTAGAATTGTTGAATGTTTTTGTGTTTCGTCTGACTGTTTGAGGCTTTTCTCAAGTCAAATCTTAAAGTAACGTTTTTTCCCCAAGATTGGCTAATAATAACTATAGATTTGGTTGATTATTTTTCATTTAAATGGAACTTTAGTGTAATTAATGGGTTTTTTTTAAAATTATTTGTGCTGATTGGATTTTTTAATCATTATCCAATCTAACAGCAGAAACCTCGCCAAAATTTATGCAGAAAAATTTCAGTAGCGGATGCATTTAGCAGTTTTTTCAACTGTCACGGTTTTTGAAGTCAAAGACTACGTAATAATGTTTGTCAGCTTTCACCATGTAAACAAAATATCGTCAATCAAAGAATCTTTAAAAACTTTTTTTACTGTAAAATAATCCAGCAACTAAATTAGGCAAATCCATAAACAGCACAAAAACTTCCATTAATGTGACTTTGTGCACAAATTCAAACCATCGCCAAATTTTACTACTTATTTTGGAAATATTACGGATGAAATTGTTTAGCGCCATTTTATGGTGACCAAAAGTATCTTAGCATATGGCGACAATATCTCTTTAACAAAAATTAGTAACATACCGTTTTCCAAACTAAGGAGGGGGAGCATTATCCAAGGTATCCCAAAACGATTCCCGCAAATTCGGTAATATTTTAAATCGCACCTAGAACCCACAATAATTAAGACTTTCCAAAATAACTAAAGCAAGTTTAGGGGGATCACGGGCGCGCGGCTACATTTTTTAAAACAGTTCGTTCTTTAATAGACATACAGAGAAGGTAGGACTCAATGTAAAAAAAAAAAAAATAAGTATTAACTGATAAATCTTTTTAAACATGTGAAGTTTATTTTCATATTCCGGAAATTCTTCAAATTTGTATACGCTTAAATTTCGTGTTTTCGTTTCTAAATGAATACTATTTTGCTCTTTTTACTAACTGCTACTTTAGTTTTATGAGTAAGGAAGAAGCTAGATTTTAAGTCACGTCAAAAAGGTGTGTTTTAAGTTCTTTCACTTAAAACAGAAAACAAATGCAAGTAACGATTGTATCTCATAATTATTGCTAACCCAGGCAACGCCGGGTATTTTTGCTAGTATTTACTAAAAGTAGGCTTGCCAGATTTCTGAAATGCTCAACCGGGACACCAGCCCCCCCCCCCCCCAGCGTTGCGAGTATTCCAAAGAGTATGTACCCCTGACTGGAATTTAGAGTATTTTACAGGACTGTACATTTTGAATGCTATGAGTCAATGGTTACTAATTAAATTTTGAACTTAAAACGGGTGTTAAAAATGACACCAAGCAGATAATTTTTAAATTTTTGCGTCTTACATGTTTTGCCTACAAGTTATTTTGTAAGAAGAAACACTTTAAATGAGGAATAAAAAAAATGAGCAATATTTTACATATACGTTTTATTGGTAGGGACTTTTATTAGAAAGTCTTTTTTTCTTTTAATCTTGTAAAAATCCTCATAAGATATTCCGCGATATTAATTTTTCAAGTCATTGTTGCAAATGACAAAGTAATAATCCTAGATAATCCTTACCAGTTAATTATTTTTAGACTTTTTTTGGTCATCTGTAATCAAATTTATATTTTTCCGGGACATGCAGTAAACCGGCCGGGACACCGGGATTTTCTCTGAAAACCGGGACTGTCCCGGTCAAGCCTAACTAAAAGGAATCTAGACTGAATGTTTTTTCTACAAATATTTTTTGGTATATGATGCGATACTAATTAAAAATAAGACATACCGTACACAGTGAGATTCTTTTATTATATTTTACGCTATTCATTTTTTAAAAACAAGTGAAAACAGCTGATTCTAATACTTTTTTACTTTCCAGAAGCAAATCAAATATGATCCCTGCCAAACCACTTGACCGCGCGATTTCTAATATAAAATATCGACTTGGAAAATATTACGTAAGAATAGGCCTGACCCCTCTCCTCCCAAGTAAGGTTATGTAGAGATTTTTCTCAACTTCCCTCCCCTCTGCACCCATACGTAATTAATGAATGGCCCCTTAGTTTTGACGCGCAAACAAAAACGTCGTACAAACGAAACGTTACTTCTATTTTTGAGCAATCACGAATTGCTTATTGTCCTCACTTTATCGTAGTTGATGTTCCTTTGATTTTTGAGATTCCCATGTCGACGGGAATAAGTCTAGCTCGTTGTTGTTTAATTAGAGAGACACCTTAAAACAACAGAACAAAAGTATGAAACGTCATTAGCATGGATGTCCACAGCAGCTACGTCTCGTATAATGTCTACATTTTTGAAGTTCTGGCAACATATTTTTTGACCAAAAAAGTAATTCTGTGTTTAACTGAATTCAAGAGGTTATTGATTCAAAAAATTCATTTTAAAATGTAAAATTATTAAGCTTGGCAAAAGATCTTAAATTTATCCCCCATATTTCATTTCTAAAGCAAATGAAGAATGAGATTGTTTCCTTCAGTCAAAAGTACTACTTTTAGTCACTAAAATCGATAGAATAAGCAAAAAAAAAAAAAAAAAAAAAAAAAAAAAAAAAAAAAAAAAAAAAAAAAATAGAGCGAGGAAAAAAACTTTTTAATTTTCCCAACGCTTGATTTTTTATTTAGTTTTTTAAAATGTCCGATTTTTAAAATAAGGCGTCGCCTTTATGACGTCACAAATAATGCACTTTGTCACATCTGTCTACCGCGTTTTCCACGTTATAATAATCAAGAACGAATTGAATATTGCACTCTACGCTTGCTATCAACCATGTCGTTGCCAATGCACGTGAGGTAAAAATGTGAATTACATATTGCGCTCTGTGAATGGGATTTCATCATTTGCGATGTCATCGGCAGAAGCGTAAACAAATGAAAACACACCGATTAAAGTAATGTTTTAAAAATTTTAAACTTAGTCAAATTATTTACAAAATGGTCAGATCCTATGTTTTTATGCATGTTCTTTCAGAAAAAAAAAAAAAAAAAAAAATTCTTTTTAAATTTTTGGAAATGATCCCATTAGTTATTTACCCGAATTTCATTTTTGCAAACAACAGTCTAAAAACACAAGTTTCTCCTTGGCAACAGGTAACCATTTTTGGTTAGTGGTCAAATAGAAGCACTTGCGGTATTTTGGGAATAACAGTAAAAAATTAGACGAGTGCACCAATGCTATGTCATTAGAATGAACGGTAATTTTCACAATAAATTTGTATTTAATTAATTTTTATTTTACTGATTTGCATGTAACTTTGGTATCTTTAAATGCCACGGAAAGGAATTTTGTTTTGTAATTATTGTTAAGTTAAAAATCTCATTTAAGTTCAAGTTTGTCATCAGCATGGATTTTCTTGTACATGCCAATGATGAATGACTAAGGAAAAATTATTATTATTTTTTTTAAATGAAAAAAATATTTAGCTCTACTGACAACAAATCAAGCTTTATTAACAAATCCCATTTTCTTCATAAATTTTATTAACGATAATGTTTTAGGGGCATTTCACGGTATTTTTGACATTTATGTAGAGTCCGTAACGTGACCTTTTTTGCCATAACTTTTTAATTTACCGTTTGATTAGCATGTTATTTTAATTTGAGTTGGTTTGTTGGTAGGAAAAGCTCAAAATAAAATAATATGCTAATCAAACAGTAAATCAAAAAGTTATGGCAAAAAAGGTCACGTTACAGACTCTACATAAATGTCAAAAATACCGTGAAATGTCACTTTAAGATTTTATTTTGTTTTTTTAAAAGTCCTATTTAGAAAATCACCCATAGATTAATTTTCACTAGCAGTTCACTTGCCCCAAGAAAAATGTTCGCTAACCACTAGTGGTTCACGGACCAGAGGATAAGAAGAACTGGCTGAATTGAAGCTTGAAATCAATTAAAAATTGGTAAATTGAGGGAGTCTGATTGGAAATGGTGCTGATCAGTGCTTGGCGTCAATCGTCGCAAAGGAGTGCTGCATCCAGGGCCGCGCCAAGCCTTAACGGCGCCATCGTGCAAATGTCTTTTGAGCGCCTTTATGCTGTAGCGTTCAAGCAAAATATAGTGAACTCTTGGGGTCAGGTTTTGTAGACAAACGTAATATGGACAAAAATACGTTTGGCATATAATTTATTAAAAGAAAAACAATCTGTACATTTTCAATTTTGGAACACTGTACGTTTCTACTTCATATCTCGAAGTTATTTCGAATATGGGCGGATGTAAGGGAGGGGTGATTGAAATTGGCTTTTGGAATCTGACTTTTTCTCTTGGAAACCTTGCATTGATCTGCCATTAAAAAAAAGAGATTGCCAGTTAATCAAAGCATTTTACCCCAACAATTAAAAAAAAAAAAAAAATTAGAATGTGATCGAAAAAATTATTGCTTGCTAGTATGCATCTCAAATCTCTAATATTTAATATACTGTCCTGAAGGCAAGGTGTCTATTTCTGGACTTAACATTGATCAATATTTAGTTTGTTTCTGAAGAAAATGTTTCAAAATTTGGAAAATTGTGAAAAACCCACTTTACCGAGATAGTGGTATTCTTCAAGTATGCCTGCTCGAAAAAAAAATCGGGTGGGCTTTTTCAGGCTGTTTCCGGTTTGACGAACTCTGCCTTTGATATGCTAAAGCGTTTTTGGAAAAAGAAAATATTTTAAATGTCAAAATGAATACCGCTCTAAATGTCTCTCTAACTGATAAATAATGAAAGTTCAAAGTGTTATGCCTGTCAAAACTTGACAACAGAGTACTGAATCGATTTCTAAATGGAAGTAGAAGATATTTCCCCTTAAAATCTAAAACTAAAACCATTTTGGTAAAATTAAAAATTCTAAAATACGGAACCATTACAAATGGCATTGAATTTAAGGTCAAAAACAAATACATAGTCTCTTCAAAGTTTTTTTTTTATTTAGTGCACAAATAGTTAAAGGAATAAATGAAGGGAGGAGAATCGAGTATATATGGTTAACTCGTTTCTTTTCGGAACTAAAAGATTAACCTAAATTATTGTCCACAATGTATAAATAATACGTACATCTTAGTAGTACTATGCAAACCTACCATATTTTTTTTACGTATGATAATATGAAGCAGTGGAATTACAACGAAATTAAAAGTCACAAAAGAGCTATGATTGCACAAATTATAATACAAGATAACAAGATATTCACCGCAAGAACCGAAATGGGGATAAGCAAATTTCTTGCTCCTCGTATGCTCAACCTTGTGTAATACAGACGTACCGAAATAGCATTCACGGCTCCAAATCAAAAAGGAAAATACTAATGTAAGCTAATTAAAGTCATTTGTTTTCAGTGTAAGATAGTGCTTTTGAATAGCTTGTTCAGACAAACAAGTCAATTTTTCCTTTTAGATTCTCAGCGATGCGGATTAATTGCTTGAATGAACAGTATAATTTCACTGCCTCCATTAGATAAAATGAAAAATTCTATTTTACTTTTTGGTTAGATTTTACTTTCTCTTCATTTGAGAATTTTTGATCGGTAGAGCTCAGCGCCTTTTTGGCTCTGGCACCGTTGTGCACGCACGACCTTGCACATAGAGACGGCCCGGCCCTGGCCGCATGCCAACATTTTTTTTCTCGCTGCATGATTGCTGTATTTCAAGCAGCAATGCAAAGGATGTCATTAAAAAAATGTTGGCATTCAGAAGGCCCTTGATAGACTCTGATGCTAATTTGTTTTTAGTGTTAATTGCTCACAACTTCTTTTGATAAGCCCAGAGAATTCCTATGAAAGATATAGAAACAGTGATGGATACAAGGTACTAGTTCTGTAAGCCAGTATGTTGTATCCATTTTCTTCGCCATGCGCCGCTTGGTAGTACAAAAGGATTAACCTTTAGATAGTGATGCCTATAATAGACACCTTTCTGCTCTACGATGGAAAAGATTTCTACGCTTCGTTTGGTAGAGGTTTTGTTCCTACATCGTTTTTATCGGAAAATCTCGGATTGACATCGGAGGCACGTGCCGTTGTTGTCGAGTTGGCAGAATGATTGACCGACTCGGCTACGTTTGCACCGGTGCATAAATATTCGAGTGACAATTGTTACCGTATCTCGAACTGTGATTTCGAAGACCGTAATTCTGTTCTTCAACTTTTTTTTTTTTCACATTGCATCACGTTGCATATAATTTTGTTGGAGTATTCTATTAACTTCTTGAATTAAATGACGGTTTCGTGTTTGTTGATTCGCGCCAGAAGTGAGAAAATAGTTTGGACTGTGCGATTCTCTGTACATAATTCGTGGTTCAAAATAAAGTTTTATGCAAAAATTTTTTCCAGAATAAAACGAACCCCCCCCCTTTTTTTTTGCCAATGTGAATTGGCTTCCAAGATGACGTGAGTTGTCACCGCTGAACATTTTGGATTTTCGTGAAAATCAAGCTGTAGTTGTGTTGCTGTTTGCAAATGTCGGGGCACTTTGCCTTTTAACGCCACAAAATGGATGGTCATTTGTGAAGGGGCGCCTAGTAGATAGGCCATCATTTCCTCGAACACAGAACGGCGATAACTGACTTAGCCATCGATAGATGGCGCCATCGGTCGTTTCCACTTCCATACTTTGGACACGAGCTAAAAAAGGGGGGAGGGGTCTTCCAGTCTCCTGTATCCGTGGTAATTGCTGAACAACCCACAGACAGAACTTTCGGCCCCACAGATTTTAAGCACTTACCCCGCGTGCACTCAATGAGATACCCGGGTCCTCTGATCTTGAGTTCATCGCCCTAACCACTAGGTTTCCCACTTCCATAAAGTCTCATCATTAAAACGCGATTGGTTGAGAAACTCTTAGAAGACATTTCGCACATTATTACCAAGATGTTCTTATAACTTTTTTTTCTCCAAGTAGGAGTTTTGTTTTTTACACTTTTTGTTTTTTCTAATTGACAATTTGTTTTTGTTTTAAGTAAGTCGAAATTTTCAAGAACTGGGCAAGTTTCAAACCAGCGGCTGAGAATCACTCCCCTAGCACAGGCACACAATAAACACACACACACACAGGATGACTGAAATAAGAAAAAAAAGAAAGAAACCTATGCCTGTTTTCTTTGTGCTGCCAAGAATGCATGTCCATTACTTCAAGATTTACGCATGATGGGAATGAGTGAAATGAAATAATTCAGTTCACTTCTTAGAACTCGTGGTTTCCGGTAGCTAGCTTATTAATTAAATTAAAAATTGCTTTTCTGCTGAACGTGTGCGAAACAGCCTCTAGAATATTACTCGGTGTCAGAGATATAGCTAGGGTTATTTATTTATTTATTTTTTTCATGGCTTGGAAATAATTCTTGCTATAGTATTTCGAGGAATGAAATTCATTTTGGAGGGGGAAAATACGAAAACAGTAAAGGATTGCAATTGTTATCAATTCCATTTAAATAAATAAAGAAGTAAAACGAACTTTCTGAGGATGAATTTGTAGATGTCAGAGAAAAAGAGATGTGTACTGTAATGCGTTGCTAATTAACATTTACAATCAGTGGCGCACACAGGAATTTTGTAAGGGGAGGGTTCAAGATCAAAAGCCTCTTTCTCATCTCACACCCTAATACGTCATTAAACATATTGACTTGATTTTTTCGATTCTCGAGAACGATAAACAATAAAAAAATAAAGTATTGGGTTAATAATTAGCATTATTTCTTATAATAAAAAATGGATTCAGCAAAGCAAACTCATCGTTGCTGAAGCACCATATGGTTGTAGAAATTCATAGAATCTCAGTTTAATCTGTAATTACAAAACTAAAAACATGGTTATTACAGTGTATTCAATTATAATCACCATTCTGCTTCGTATAAGCAATTCGTAATGGGAAAAGTGCGCAATGTTTTAAAAAAATTCTTTAACATAATGATTGTATTTGTTCATTTATTAGAACTGAAATTTTTGTTACCTCTGAAATTATTTTACGTAGAAAATACATAGATTCGAAATCAATCGGGGAAAAAAACCAAGACTTATGGGAGGGGTCCGGACCCCATGGACCCCTCCCTTGTGTGCGCCAATGTTTACAATGCTTGACACTTTCAATTTTAAATATAAAAAGACATTGAAGTGTAATATTTTAGAAATTCTATTTCCCACTAATTTTTTCTCGAGGCTTACTTTTTATTTAAAATACAACGCTTGAAAATATACTACTTGACAAAATTTTTGACGCATATTTCTGATTTTTAGTGTGTAAAGGGCGTAAAAACATCTTTGCTTTGTATCGTTTATTTCTTACTGTATGTATTAAAAATAACGGTTGTACAAAGAAAAAAAAAATCGAATGCTCTGCTATTTTAACTAAAATGTTATGGAACCTAAGACTTAAAAGCTATCACTACAGAGTGGTAAGAGCTGTATTACGTGGCAAATCTGGGGGGCGGGGAGGATATCCCCTTCCCCGAAACTCAGAACATTTCCTCTTTTTGACCACAGAAAACGATGAGTCCCTTTTGGAGGACTCCTCCTCCGAAATGTAACCATCCTCCCTCTACCCTGAATTTTTTTCTTGGTACGCCCCCACCCTAAAAAAATATGCTATTTATGGTCAGATAAGAGAAAAAACGCAGTTATGTAGCTCCCCAGAAATTTTTTGAAATTAAAGTCCTAAAAATATAATTTAAAATTATCTTTCTGCGACATTAGTAGGAGGGATAAGAGTCTTGGGGATAAGAGACTCTCTTCTAGGGAGGGGCAGCTGTTCCCTGTGACTACGTCTATGTACGCCACTGACTATTAAATTCTTATTCAGGGGAGCCCATACCTCTAAGAGCAAGGGCGCACCCCTCAAATATTGCGAAGACCCCCCTCCCCATAAGCAAGAACCCCCAAAAAGAAAAATACTCATAAAAAAAAGCCCTCATAAAAATTTCAGTGGCGCAGTCTGTGCTATGACCCCCCCCCCACCCCAAGTGGGCACCCCAGTCTTATTTCATGAAGACGAAAAGGAATTAACGTTCACACAGAAGCTTCGGCGTGAGAATTAATGAACCGCGACGGGTACAGTTAATGGAATGGGCGAAAATGAACTGAGGAACAGTTCAAGGTTGGAAAGAACAAGCTGAAAGTTTGTATCAATTGTTTGATCGGAGCGCCTTTTGTTGCGCCTTCGCGCTTCACGTCCCGTTGAAGTCCACGCTAATTGAAATGGCACTTGCGCGCCTCCGATGCAATACGCGAAGGCGGTTGTAAATCATTGCTTGTAACACCGGTTTTTATTACTTCTCAATGGCGGATTTACACATTTGAGGGCGTTCTTATGCATACAGAGTAGTGAAATTTTATATGGACGTTCTCCAGATCAAGATTTCTCTATCTCTTTGGATCGTCGGACCGGTAAAAATGTATAAAAAAATTTCGCGAACCGGTGAGAGTTTTTTTTCCCAAAGGAAAAAAAAACTTTTTCGAATTTTCAAAATTAATTTGAATTCTGAAATTTTGAATTGAAATTATGTGTTTCGCAATCACGATTTGCAACAGGACCCTACTCATTGGCTACTACTCTACTCGCTTGTTTCTAGAAAGATCCTGTCCCTCCTCTTGGGCGTTACGTGTGCATAGTTGTGTATGTGTAGGCTTGTGCAGGGCCGTGTTTGGAAGTGTGGAGGCCCCGGGGCAACGAAAGAGTAGAGGTTCGAAAAGATCATATTTTCGTAAATATCCGATATTTTGATATATATCCGAATATTCTGATATCTATGTATATATCCGATATTTTCGACCCGTGAAAGTTAGGATATTTTGTAAAATTTTTTTTGTGTTGGGCCCCTTTGTAGTGGAGGCCCCGGGGCAGTAGCCCCGCCTGCCCTCCCTTAAATCCGGCCCTGGGCTTGTGTGTGCGTAGACCTGTGTATATGCACCCTGGCGTGTGTGTATGTGTGTAAAGGCGTGTATGTGTGTGAGTGTGTATGAGCGTGCCTGTGTGTATAGGACATGGACGCCACCGACCAGGAGCAGCGGCTACCGGGAGGAGTCGCGCCTGCAGAGGAAGTGGGGTTGAAAAAGGAACCAAACATCAAGGGGATGGTCAAATGAAAACAATTAGCAATCGTGATTACTCAAGAAAAAAAAAATGTCGATAACCCGTAAGTCCCAAGTTACCTTAAAAACCTTCGAGCTATGAGCAGTTCCAACGGCCTTCTCAAAAGTTTAAGACACATTAAACATTTCCGAGATTAAATAATACTCGAGTTGTAGAAGGCTTCGAGTTATCGAGAGATGATTGAATTAGGTATGGAAAAACTGTTTCTTTAGTTATAAGATTTTTTGGTATGATATACTTACAGTAGTAATGAAATGCAATGGTAAATATAATAATTATTGCAGAAGGATTTTTTCCCGGGGGGGGGGGGGATCTTCCGATGATTTTTATATATCATGTTTGCTCTGCATGATTTTTTTTCCCCTGAAATGTGGGAGAAAAAGTTTAATGATCAACCTAATTTTTCTTCAATGAAAGGGGGGGAGGGGGAGTAAACCTGGATACGCCACTGAATTGTTGTAATTATACCACATAAGTACAGAAACCCTTAAAGGGAAAAAAAAAGAAATTTGTGAAAAACAATCGAAATTAATGTAAAAAATATCGCATGAATAATTATTAGTATTTTTTAATAAAGATCTTTATTCAACACTTACTGACTTACTACAGGTGAAACTGAAAAATTCGGTTAGTAGCCCAGTGGCCGAAAGACTCAGTTATGTTAGTGGCCACTTTTTAAAATTAACAGCCACTTCTTGAAATAGTGACTGTTTATCGATATGTAAATGAACTTTAGAATAACGAATTTTAACACATTTTTCTGCAGAAGTTTTCTGCCAACTGTTCATAAGATTTTTTTGGTAGATATTTAGAGAGCACATAACCCAACTTCGTCCTCGAACCTTGATGTCCTTTTGGCCCAGCGGTTAAAGCTCTGGGTTAGCATCATAAAAGTACGTGGAATTTGTCAATTCCCATAACTTCGAACAGTTTCAAAACATTGTGTTTCAATTATTATTTTTAGATTTTATTTCAGAAAGATCGCATGGGAGAAATTTTTCCCGTGTTTTTCACGTGAGTCGGGGAGGGGTTCCCAAAGTGGGTGCCGCGGGTAGAATTGAGGAATGCCGCGAAATATCCTTGGCATTAATGTATAGGACTCGACCGATGCATCGGCGCCGATGGTTCAACAATTTAGCCATCGGCATCGGCGGCCGATGCTGACTTGCAGGAAACATCGGCCCATCGACCTTAAAAAACACCGAAAAGCCGATGGAATCGGCCGATGTTTTTGAAAAAAAAAAGGGACCTTGGTTGTTTTACTTTTTAATACAAAGTAAAGGGAGTTATTGTTCACATATATAATTGTTTACTTAAACTTCAGTATGAATTTCTATTTTGTCACCGCTGAAAGAGTTTTTAATACTGCATTCAGGTACCACACAAGTTAATTATTGCGTTGTTTCTTGCGGCTGGATGTACGTATGTATCTCTCATAAGTCATAATTCAAAAATGGTAAGCTGTAGAAGGGTAAATTTTCGCATGTGCGGTGCGCGTACGTTCCAGTTGTGCACTTTTCCCTTTTTGTTTTCGATCGGGTGTTCTAAAAAGACTATTTACTCATTTTTTGTGGCTATTAATTACTTATTTAAATGCAAAACTAATATAGCGTCTCAGACTGACGATCATTTGGTGATATATTGCCGAATTGGAGACAGTGGAAACAAATATGAGATGGCGAAACCGGTTTTGTTTCATTTTGTTAGATTCCCGTTGAACTGATGGTAATTTTTCGATATTTGTAATATGATTCACAGTAATGCAGTCTTTTCTGGTTCGCTTCTGCGGAGCTACAAGTTTGGGGCCCGTCGAAATACATTTTGGGGCCCTATTTCTCTATCACAGAAGTTGTAAAACATTTATCATAACCATTTTTGTAACTCCTACGTTGCCCCTACGGTTATGGGGCCTCTCGTGCAATTGCAAGATTTGCTATATTTTAAATCCGCCATTGCACGTCAAAACAAACACGGCTGCAAGTTTTAAAAGGGTTTTTCTGCTCAATGCTTATGATTATTTTAAACTCTATTTTTTACGACTATTTTTTGTATTTCTGAGAACACTTGCGTGCCCCTCCTCCCACTCCCTCAATTTCTGAAATTAAACTCTAGTTGTACTTCTGAGTTGTTTAAAACTAACACCATTTATAAAATTAGAATTTTTTTTTTCAAGCTTTATCTATTTTTTAGGAAGAATTTAGAACATTAATGTAAGAAATTGATTAAAGACATTTTGAATGGTGGAATTCGGAAATCAAAGGACTTTTGAATTTTTTCTTCATAGTGCTGAAGTAGATTCAGAAACTCTTCCGAGGCGTTGGTGGTAGCGGTTCTGTACTAAAAAAACGAGGCCGAAGTTTAATGTAGTGAGTTACTCCAAAATCAGAGGGTGACCCCCTTAACCCACCCTCGTCGTTTCAAGCATTTCTTAAATATTTAGCGATTACTTATTTTGATCAAGAAATGTCATTTTACGTGTTTCTTATATACTTATATCACCTATATTTCGTAATGCGCCATCTTTTTTGCATCGCGATCGATTTTTTTTTCTGCTGTAAGTAACTATTTTTATGTATTTATATAAAATCAATGAATAAGTTATTTTCGATTTCATTATATTTTTAATAATATGTTATAGAACAGTTTCAAGGTTTTTATATTATGCAATTTTTTAAATTTCAGAAAATTACTGTTAAATTGAAAAATTCAATTAGAACGTGTTTGTAGTTCTTCATAAAAGATTAAGCAATCAAATTCTTCAATATTACGTGTGCAAACATCAGATCAAGTAGTATATGTATTCTGTTATAAACTTGGTGTAAATATTGAGTTTGTTTATTGCAGGGGTCTGTCCAGGATTTTTCACAAGGTCCGTTTTTTTTGAAAAATCAACAAATAATTTTGTGAAAAATGAATTAATTTTGTGAAAAACCAAATAATTTCGCAAAAAAAAAAAAAAAAATCTTTTTTTTTTTTTGTTAAAACGAAATTTTACAATTTAGAGATGGCACAAACTGCATCAATTAAACTTAAAGTTGAGTCTTTTACTCTTCTATGTCGAAAAAATCATTCTGGAGTGCTTATCTGATATTTGGCCGGGGTGGGGGGGGGGGGGGGGGCATCGCTCTCTCAAGTATCAATATTTATCTACCATTCTACATTATGTTAAATTATACTAGAAATATTTCTGTACAGTATTTAAAATAACTGTAACAAAAAAAAAAAAAAAAAAAAAAAAAATAAATAAATAAAATAAAATTCAGAATAGGGTTCAGCATTTAACTTTTTGACCCAAGACACTCTTAAAAAGCACAGAATTTCGTTTAAAACTTATAAATTTCGTGATTTTAACAAAAATAAAGAGATATTTTAATTGTTTATCTCTTAACAAAACGTAATAAACATCAAAAATTCGAAAAATCGGATTCCCATAGCGGATGCAAAGAGATCGCAATTCTCAAAGTGTAGGCATCAAAAGTATAAAAACGGCTTGTAAAAGAAATATTTTTGATAAAATTATTTTAAAATTGCATTTTAGAGTCCTTTGATAAACATTTCATTAATATCTGTGGACACAGTTGACGCAAAAAAAAAAAAAAAAAAAAAAAAATAAAAAAAATAAAAAAAAAAAAAACCATCTATTCAGCATTTTAATTTTTGACTCATAACAGAAAATTGAATTTTGCTTTAAAAACTTGAAATGAGAGTTCCAACAGAAATAAAGAGACTTTTCATTTATTTGCATCCTAATAAAGCGAAGTTAGCTTGGAAAAAGAACAAAATATGATTCTCATATCGGATGTTAAAAGATTGCATTTTTCAAAATGTAGACATCTAAAGAAAAAAAAACGGTAATTAAAAGCATTTATTTAAAATTAATCATCCTTGTTAGCATCGAAAAATCAAAACTCATATAATTTTCTCCCAAAATAACAATTAAACATCGCACCGCACCGCAAAAACGCAAATATTGACAAGCTGGTAAAATGATAAGAATATTTTCTAATCAAGTCATTATAAAGGTTCAACGCCAGACGCTAAGTGGTGATAATTTTGAAGTTGGTAACCCTATCTGAAGAGATCATATTTTTTCCCCACCCTTACTATCTATCCCTTCGCAGTTCTAAGCTCATTTCGCAGATATATATTATTATTGTTTATTAAATCATGAGCGGGGAGAAAAGTGCTTACCAATGCCTTTTCAGAAAAGTTTATTACAACACCGCTGCTAATTACCTGTGATAAAACAAACAACCATTATATTTATTTGGCAGTAGCAATTACTTATCACTTGCAGGAGCATCGCAAGAGTGCCGATATTTTTTTTTTTTTCAAAATTAGCCGGTTTAGTATATGATCCCTCTAATTTGACTTAAAAAAAGGCTCCAAAAATTATTGGTTTATACACAGAACTATGGTTTATACACTGAAATATGCGTTATTTTGCTTTTGCTCTTTCAATAAACAATTTGTGAAAGATCCGATCTTGTTTATCATAATTTTGTGAAGGGTCCGTTTTGTTTGATCGGGATTTTGTGAAAGGTCCGTTTTGGTTGATCGGATTTTTGTGAAGGGTCCGTTAACGGACCCAAATATCCTCTGGCCAGACCCCTGTATTGTAGCTGCGTTTTAAGAACCTCTCTCTTTTCATGGCTATTTCGTTTTTCTGAAAAATTTATGTCACTTTTATGAAAAATGCAAACTTTTCTATTCATAAATTTTAAATAAGTATAAAAATATTCCTATTGTGATTTAATATTGTAAATTATCTGTTACGTTTTTTAATTAATTTGATGACTAAAAATGTCTACGTGCAATCTTTCCACTTGAATTGCGTAATTTGTTGACGGTTTCATTGTTTTATTCTTAATTTGTTTTTTGAATGATTAAACACATAATTTAATGTTTTTTAATTATGTTTAGTGTACCTAAATTCATACACAATTACGATATTACTGAAATCTTAGTTATATGTTCAATTAAAAAAAAAGCAATTGGTTATTAAACAGTCTCTTTGTTCTTCTTCCTTTTTTTTCCTTCTTTCTTTCTTTTTTTTTTGGCTGTTTTTCTCTGCCTTCCATCATACAGCAGTCAAAAAAGGAGAAGCATAACTATAGATTGTACGTAGTACGATCCAAAAGTTCGGGGGACAAGCTGGATAAAACCTTCTACAGAATAGTTCACCTTATCGAAGCACATCCACCTTCAAAAGGTCACCTTGAGGGACTATGTACTTCAGCCAGTGTTCGTATAAATTTTGGAAATACTCCTGGAAGCCATTTTTCGCTACCTTCTGTGATGCAGCTTTATCTTCTCCTGACGGAAGAAAGCGGCGTCCATGCAAATGTTTTTTTGCTGGGAACAGGTAAAAGTCACACAGAGCTAAGTCCGACGAAACGTTATTTTATTCGTTTGTCACATCAGAGTATTGAGCAATCAAACCGTGCATCCTCAACACGAAAGTCGCCTTCTTCCCCACGATGAAGTTAAAGCAGCAGTGCAAGAGGTCTTACAGGAGGTTGCGGTAAATGTCTTCCAGGAGTCCTTCTAATAAAACCTATACGAACGTTGGCAGAAGTGCATAGTCGTTCTAAGTGACTATTTTGTAAATAGATGTACTTCGGTAATGTGAACTATTCAGGGTAAGGTTTTATACAACTTGTCCTCGAACTTTTAGATCATACTACGTACGTATGAGTTTTCAACTTACTATTTCATAACGCTTTTGAGCGACGCTAGTTTACGCGCATGAAGACATCACAGGAGAATTTGCGATAATTAACGAGGCGTTCAAAATGAATATTTCAGCCCTCTATATGTTCTTAGGTACATATGCATGTACAGATGTGCCGATAAAACTTGTGAACTTTAAATTGGATGATTGTAAAATAGAAATTTAGGTCGAAATCTGATTTTTTTTTTGTGATTACAATTTCTTACTCGTAGAAAGGAAGTAAAGTGAAATGAATCAATGATCCTTTAAATCCATTACAGTCTTATCAATTTATTTCTGTTAGATTTATTTATTTATTATTTTTTTTTTTTGCCTTCGGCAATCGGCCATTTGGAGGAAAACAATCGGCCATCGGCCATCTTTGAACAATCGGCCAGCAATCGGTATCGGCCCATCGGCCAAAAAATGCCATCGGTCGAGCCCTATTAATGTACTATATTGTGTAACACAGATAGACGAGGGTGCCGCGAGAAGATGGAATTCTTCAAAGGGTACCGTGAATCTGGAAAGTTTGGGAACCCCTTGATTGTTTTGTCACAAAACTTGTGACTAAACTCTTTGGAGGGGGGGGGGGAAGAATTTCGTTTTATCTATTTCAAGTGCGACGAAACTTTGTTTGGAACTTGTATTCACTGTAATAAACCTTGTTAAACATATTCTGCTATCTTTTCCATAGAATGGTCAGTTTTTGAAAATGTTGTTGTCCCCCTTTGGGACTGTCCGCAAATGAAGTTCCGCTTTAAGGGAGGGGGGGATTTCACGAAATTGAGCCAGGTTGTGACAAGAATGAGGGTGGGAGTTACAAGAAGTATGGTATCACCCTTTTTTATAGAAAATTTGCTTATGGAAAATAAGTGTAGCTTGTGACAAGGGGAGGGAAGGGGTAAGATGAAGTGCAGAACTTTTGTGACAAGTGTGGGGCAATTGTTGAAAAAAACTGTGACATTTATGGACAGCCCCTAAACGCCTTTTCCAAAACAAGCTCCACAAATGCTTTAGGTAGATTAATATGTAGTCTCTAGTTTTCATGATTAATTTACTCCAGGCTTCTTGCAACGCTTAGTTCGTCGGTAGTCTTGAATTGCACATTTTTCGCTTGAACGTTGTAAGGTTGAGGATCCCATCCATTTTATCACAATAATCACTTGGAGTGACAACATCGTAACTCGCACAGCTGTCGCCATTTATTTTTTTCCCTTTTCGTTTTATTCCACGAGACTGGTTTCTCTTACGCAGAAGCCAGCTGAGGAAAAAAAAAGTGAAGTTCGTGCTTGACTGTTGGGCGTTATGATTTCGAACGGAAGTACACTGTTTTTGCCTTTGTATTGCTAAATTAAGGTGTGGGGACCTTCCTTACCAAATTATTTTTAGTCGACAGTGTTTTTTTTGAAAAGGTGACGCTACCTACCCACAGAACTCTTGATAGAATTGAAGAACAGTAAATGAATTTCGTACGAAGAAAGAAAGATTGTTTAAATATTTGTTGTGAATGGTATGAAAACATTTCCAAATAGTGATTCCATTCCAACTCAACCAATGGGTGTTGCATGACCGACTCGGATTTTCTTTAAATTTGGTACACAGATTGATGATATAGAGGCATGAAAGAGTCCAAATGTTTAGGTTCTTGCTCCACTTATTTTTACTTCCTTTTACAAAAAAGGAAGTATTGTATTCGCGAAAAAATTTTCACTCAAAAATCGCCCTTAATTTCCATTTTGCTCACCCCCAAATGAATGTTGAGTTTTTTTTTTCGATTCGACCACATGCGGAAAAGTGCCTAAGAATGTATAGACACGCGAAATATCCATTTTGACCATCACCGAGGTAATTACAACGACTTTTCTCGTGACGTCTGTATGTATGTGCGTATGTGCGTATGTGCGTATGTATCTCGCATAACTCAAAAATGGTATGTCCTAGAAAGTTGAAATTTGGTACATAGACTCGTAGTGGGGTCTAGTTGTGCACCTCCTATTTTGGTTGCATTCGGGTGTTTCTAAAGGGGTCTTTTGCACCTTTTTGGGGGGAAATCATTGTTAATTTCGATGCAAACTCAAGTGGTGTTATAATTTGGCGGTCACTTGGCGATATATCGCCAGTCTTTTGGTTGCCAAGTTTTGTCGCCAACTTGGCGAAAAATTTGGCGATTTTTTTTATTTTTTAAATCTGCTTTCAATGTGGCCATTGCTAGTGATATTTAAAGAGTTAGAGAGAGAATCCCATTAAAATTGCAATAATAGGGAAATAGCATTAAATTGGTGTAAAAGGAAGTCATGTGATGCACACATCAGCTCGTTTGAGATACGAGTCCTCGAAGTTTGTCCACCAGCTCAAAATGCCAAGAAATTGATGATATTTTTTTTCCTTAAAAATTCTACTCATGCAATATAGAAGTGTTTGTTATCTATGAAAACTAGTCACTCCAGGCACTCAGAAAAAAAATACAATGTTTAAAATAAAAACTGTTAAGGTACAGTACTCTAAGAAGTTGCTACCACAAAAATTTGATTTTGCCGATTTCGCTGAAATTGAGACATTGATTTAAAAAAAAAGGGTAACAAACAAATGGTTTGCTCACTTTGTGGTAGTCTACTGGTGTTACCTATAAATAACTACAAAATAAATTATTTGGATTTCACACTCCTTCTTGGAAATATTTAAGATGAAAGACAACCCATAAAGCCAAAAAAAAAAAAAAAAAAAAAAAAAAAAAAACCGCAATTTTGACCATTTTGGCAGCCATTTTTCTCCTAAAGGAAGCATATGCATGTTTTTTTTTTTTTTCGAATACCCATATTCTTGTGTTCGTCCCCTCAGACTTGACAATAATAAAAAAGAAAAATAATGCATTTATTAATTGTACTATATCTAGAAGAATAGAATTAAAAAAAAAATATTACTGCATTTAAAAAAATATTTAAAAAAAAAATCTGCATTTTATAACAATATTAGACATTTGATGAAAACATAAAGTAGACTTTTTTTCTCAAAACCGAACAATTTGCATTCATAATTATAAAGTACTAAATATTTTTTTTTAAAAATCAGTTTAAAAAAAGGAATTATAAATATTTATCTCACAAGCAATATAAGTTGAAATTAGCATAATATTGAAAATTGATACATTAATAATTTTATTTAGCTGCAAGCGTGAGTTCCTGTATTTTTTTCTTCCCTACAGCTGACACTTTAATCTGATTAGATATGTTTGCAGACACAATAGATACCAAAAGCATAGATTTACTAATCGGAATAAATTTATGGTATTCTCTTGTACCCTCAATTGTGTTTACAAAACTAAAGCTGTAATTTATAGTGTCCCAAGATGGGCCATGTCCCAAGGTGCCCCACCTTCCCCTACAACAAGATGATGGTTTTTAGCTGCTCCTTCGCCCAGTGCTAGTTTTTGAGGAAAGGCAATAACTTGATGCTGTGGCTCTTACCCATCTTGCTTCAATTTCCTATATACTAAAAGAGAAATGACTGAATTTACTCAATGTATTTAACACTGAGTTATGTGCAAATTGTTGCTTTGAAGAAAAAACACGTACCAAAAGTTTTAAGTTCTTAAACGCTTTGAATAAGACGAAAGACAGAAATGAGGGGATATCCCCCGGATAATTTTCCAAATGTAAGTTTTAAAAACTGAGTTTTAGTAACTTTTGGTGGCGTTAGAGATGGCAGTGGAACAAGTTTTTAAAATTCATATCAACATTCGCATTTTCAGGCAATTTTAGTCAAATTAAGGGAAAGAGAGTTTGCAATTCATCCCTCCAAGTTAATTTTCAAAAATGAAGTCAATTGTAAGTTATCTTTAGTAAAGTCAAAGGTTTTTCCTCCTTACAAATTAGTTTTGAAAACGCAATTTTAGATTACCTTTGTTGATTTGTGATGGTAAGGAAATGAGGAAGGTTCAGATCCTCTCTCTTCAAAAAACTTTTTGGGAATGAAGCCCTCAGAAACACATTTTTGAACGTCTTTGATGGTGTTAAAAAAATGGTCAGAATTCAGTACCTGTTTCAGAAATTTTTTGATATCGAAGTTTAAAAAGCGCAATGTTAAGTTATATTGTTGAGACGTTTAGAAAGGGCCCTTCGGAATCTATCACCGGAAATCGTTTGAAATTAAAATCACCGAAACACCATTTAAGAATACTTTTGGTCAATGAAGAGAAAAGAACAGCATGGGTGTAAGACCTTCCGTCTCAGGACGGATTTATGTCTTGGACAAAATTTCCGAGACAGAGGTCGGGACGGAAAGAAATTCGATGACTGTCCTTCAGTTTTTACTTTAAAAAAAAAAAAAGAGTGTTTGAAAGACATGCTTTTATATAACGGGACGTTTCTATAACCACGAATTTACATCAACATTCTATCGATTTTCTGCCATGGGCTTGTTTTGTTTGCAACGAGCTTTTGGAGGAGTGGCTTTTAGACTCGCGCCGTTTGACTTTTTCTAGGTAGCTCTGTTATTTCTAACTCACTGCATAGCATACCGCGGAGTTTCTCGTTAATTTTTCGGATTGATCGCCTTTCGTCTATTTTTCACTTTCTATTTTCGATCATCCTTTCGTTTTTTTCCCCCCTCATTTGCTGTTTTTTTTTTTCAAAACGCATAAATGAAAATTATGTGTGCTCTTAAATTGTCTTAGAGTTGAATCTGAATCACCGATTGAGAGTGATTACTGACGGGATGAAATGTTTACCCCACATCAAGGGGCGTCCACCATACCAGATAAAAAGGGAACTCTCAGGGATTTTGAAGATATCAATAAGCATTCAAATTCTGGAAAGAATCGGAGGTAAATTTCAAGCTGGTTTGAAACACCAATGGGCAACTGTTCCTGCAGTTTTGACATGTCTTAAAAGGAGTCTGATGGATGGATGGATGGTCAAAAGCGATGGAGGGATAGTCTAAAGACCAGAACTTTAGACCATCTTTAATGAACATAGCGGCAGAGGATGGGGTTCGGGGTCCCCCTCCCCTTTCAAAGCAGTATTCAGAACTCTGGTTTAGGTAATCTATGGGAGACTTAAAAAGGAGGAATTCGAAGGCTTTCTCTCAATAAATGTTAGAAATTAGATTCTTTAAACTTCATTGATGAAAAGGGGAACCGTAAATTTAAGTCAAATTTAGTGAACTTAGGCGAAAGAGTTCGGGGGGGGGGGGGGTCTCTCTCCTTCGAAAATTTCTCCATGCTGAAGTATAGATGAAATACTATTTTGGCTATTTTTGAGTGATTTAAGAGTTGGGGAACTCGGGGGTCTTTCTCGAAACATTTTCGTAATTGAAGTCTTAAAACTTTGAGTTGTCTTTGGCGATGTGGAAAGGAGAGTTGCTCTTTCAATAGAAAAATAAATCTTAAACAAACTTACACTGCCTTTAGTGTGCCTGCTTCACACAAGGATAGGGGGCTATTTCGCCGTTCAGCCCGAAAAAAATTTCGTTTCTGGAGTTTTAAGAAGTCTGTTTTAGGCTATCATTGGATGACTTAAGTGGGAAGGGAGTTGGAAGAGTCTGTCAAAAGTTTCCGAAATTAAAGTATTAAAACTTTTAATTCTCATACGTCACGTATATAGGTAAAGGGGGTACTTGAAATTTTTTTTTTTATAAACTGAAGCCTTAAAAACTCAAATTAAAGGCGTTTGTGGTGATCTTAGAGGAATGGGTTCGGGAGTTCTCTTCCGAAAAATTTTTGATGCTGAAATATTTAAAACGCTTCTTTAGGCTGTATTTGACTGCCTTTTGAAGGATATAATTCGGGGGCCCTCCCTGGGGTGAGGAATCACTTCCCCCTATTGTTTTTCTTTAATTTAATCAATACTGGATAGTGTTCCTCGTTTAAAAAATATATCTACTTCACTGGGGCTTCGGTAGCGCAGTAGGCAGCGCGTCAGTCTCATCTACTTCACTGAAGCTGTTTTTTTATTGCTAACTTTACCATCTGCTATCTAAAAAAGAATTCTTTTACAAATGAAGACTGTGTGGGGGAATGGTGCCAGTTACCATAATCGCCCATACCTTCCCCCACCTTTCCTTCTTTTTTGGTTTGTTCGTGCTATCTTGGGTGGACTTTCTGATCAGAACTGATTTTTGTTGCAAACGTGAAAATCTTATGTCTCAAGCTTGCTACAATAAAAATGTTTATGATCGGCAAAGAAATAATGGCGGTGAGCCCCAAGCGCTTTTACCCCTAACATCAGCCAACATCGTCTAAAATTGCGTTTTTGGAACTTCAATTTCGAAATATTACCGAAGTAGAGTTCTTGAACTCCATCCCTTCAAATGCAGTCAAAAAGCGTGTATATGTTATGAAAGATGGAGTAAAATTTTATTTTTAAAGCTTCAATTTCAAAACCTTCAACGCTACAATTTTGGAAGAACCAGGCCCTCCCCCCCCCTCCACTCTTTCGCCAATATTTTTAAAGAACGCCCAATATTGTAATCTTTTGAGACCATCAGTTTGAAAAATTTCATGTAAGAGAGTCCCTGAACCCCTCCTTTCCCTGAACTTTACTAAAATGGCCTACCATTGCGTTTTTTGGACTTCAATTTAAAAAAAAAATCTGGTTGAGAGCCCCCAGACCCCAGACCCCCCCCCCCGTTATTTGCGGTTTTTACATTTTTTGGAACAACAATATCAAAATGCTTAAATACTACAATTTAACTGGTTCCATGTTTTTAGAAATGACAAGCTTAAAATTCAGATTTAAACATATTCTAAAACTGCCAAGGTTAAATAAATCTACAACATTTATACTCATAAATTTTTCCTTAAGCACGCATATGGGGGGGGGGGGGATCAAAATATTTTCCGTCTTGAACACATCACCTAACTTGCACTCATGAAGAACAGGTAAGCGACTTTCCCTCAGAATTTTTTTTGAAATTGAAGTCTCAAAAAAGAAAAAAAAAAACATTTTTTGAATATTCTTTGGTGACTAGGGAGAAGAGTGAAAAGTAAGAGTCTCATCTGGGGAGAAGCAATTGCCCCTTTCCTGCCCCACTCTGGCTACGATCATGCTTAGTAGTGATTTTTGAGATTTTCTTGGCTTTTTTTTTTTTTTTTTTTTTAAATGTTCAAAAAGAAATATATTATCAAATAATAATAATAAAAAAATGTTTTCTGTTTGTAAGCTTCAAACATGCTTGGCCCCTGCTTTAAGTTGACATAAATGACTTGTTCAAATTTTTTATCCTTACATATTTTTGTCATTAATTTACTTTTCACTTTTTATTTATTTATTATTTTTTTTTTTGGCCCTTTTGCCGCCCGCTGAAATCTGCCGCCCTGACGAACGCCTAATCTTGGTCCATTGGGAGAAACTGCCCCTGCCTGTGAGAAAAAATGTATTTTGCCAAGTTTCTCAAAACCGGTTGACCCGAATACTTGAGGCTTTCAGCGAGAGCGAGAATAAAAAGCATTAATGACAGCAGTGTATTTATTTCCATTTTCCTCTCAATTACACAACTTGGGAGACGATATTTACTCCGTGCCATGTTGATATTCTAACGGCAAACCGCCCCTGCTGGGGGGAGAAAAATGCTGCCGAACAGGTATACTCAGCCGACGTACAATGAACAGGAAATAAGGGAGTGATGGAAAAAAAAGAACGCGTTTTGCCTAAAACCACCCTGAATAATACGAACGTGGACATCTTCGAGCTGTCTACCTGCCTTTGAGGCAAAGTGCTTGTCGACCTGAGTTTTGTTTCCGATTTGTCAAATTGAATTGCTTTTAGTGCTGCCATCTAGTGACGGTATTTTTTAAGTAAGAGAAAAATATAGATACAGTGGCTCCCAAAAGTGTTTGTACATCTACGAACTTTCAATGAAATACTAACCCCTATCCATTGGTTAGAATTAATATTTCGGAATTAGGTAAGGTAAGGAAGGTAGGTTAGGTAAGGAATTAACTATAAGATCTACGATCAATTTTCAGCAAAACTACATGAATTTTTTTTTTATTTTTAAGATTAAAACTTAATTTTTTAAAAAATCAAAAACCAAAAAGTGCTGGAAATTTTTATCTCTCAAAAAATCTTCGTACACTTTAAAAAATGTCTATATATTATTGAATAATCTAACTTTTTATTAAGTTATTCTTTAGTAGAATATCATGCAGTATCAACAACACTTTTTAAACGCCTGGGAATACATTTCATTCTCTCTCTCTCTCCTCTCTCTCTTTTTTTTGCGTAATTTCTGAGTAAGTGTTCAACCACCACTTCGAGTCTTACTGTTTCCAACTCTATTTTCGTTTCAAAGCCGTATTTTTCGTAATCTAGCCTCCAGATATCTCTAAGTATGTTACATTAAGTTCAAATCTGGAGGTTGAAGGGGTATTTTCTAAATTTTAGGACAATTTTTGGGGCACTAGACGTAAACGTTAAAAAACCGTGTGCTTCTTTATCGTAATCTTGATAAAAAAATAAAGTTGTTTCCGATAAACCGAATTTTTGGCTAAGAGTTTAAAATTGGTTTTTAAAAACATTTAAATGAACAACATGATTCATTATTTCATTGAAAAATTTCCAAACTACCAAGTCCTGAAGCTGATACGCACCCTCACACAAGAACACTTTCACCGTCCTGAGTAACTGGTTCAACCAAGTTCTTAAGATTAAGTTCCTCATTTTTCCTTCCATTTACAATTATAACAACAATTTAACCAAAAATGTTAAATTCATTTTTATCTGTAAGTAAGAAGTAATTCCAAAACGTTTTATACTTATTTATCATTGATTTTGTGACGAAAATGGTAAGCTTTCTGTTTTTCGCACGGCCAAGAAAATTTCTGGGTGAAGAGGTTCCATTTAATTCGGCTAATGAGAGAACTTGGCGAACAATTTTAGGTGAAAATTAAATGTAAAAGTTTTCATTTAACTCTTCAGAAACTTTTACAGCACTCAAATGTATATTTTTCATATACAGTCGAACCTCCATATATCGAACTTCGACGTATCAAAATTTTCCACATATCGAAATCCTAGCAAATTTCTATGTTCATTATATAGAAAAATTGTTTCTATATATCGAAAAAATCTCTATATATCGAAAAAAATTTCGAGACATTCGTAGATTTTTTTTTCCGCTTTAGACTGTTTGTCTCATGAAAAATGAAGGTTAGAGGAGAAAATTACGCTCACTAAAGGTTGCTACGGAACTCATAAGAAATCTGAGGTTGAAGGGTGTGTAGTTAAGTCGTTGTTCCGTTCTGAAGTTCTTAATTTCCCTCAAGTTTATTTAAAATCTTAGCTGTAACCAGTAAACCTGTAAAATCAGTTTCTAGTTATCTCTTTTGTTTGTTGATTATATTTCTAGTCTTCTTAGCTTCAGTAAAAATCATTTAAGTTAAGTAGATTCATTTTTTACTTTTCTCTCGATCACATTGTTAAAACGAAAATCCTCTTATGTTGCGATCAAGTTGAATTGCCGAAGAATATGAAGATGTATGGTTGGCGTAAAAATGTAAATTCTGTTAATTTTTTAATTATTAACTTTCATTTAATCCGATACTCGTATAAATTATAATTTGGGTTTCATTCACGAAAATTAGCTTTTATTTTAATGTTTTAGGATATTTTTAAGATAAAATAAGATCGTTTCCATATATCAAAATTTCTATATATCGAATTTATTTCCGGAAATTTGCTACTTCGATGTATGGAGGTCCCACTGTATTTTTTAACTGTTAATCTCCGATCACGCTTTGTCAACTTGACCGGTTGACCTTTTCTTACCTTGTTTTCGGCCCTATTCTTCTATTTAAAGCATTTTATCAAGCACTTTACTATAGAATGGAATAAATTAACTAATTCAGAGACATTTCAAACCGATTTACCGCTGCTGTGAGGGAAAAACTCAAATTTCGTATGGTATTTGTGGTTTTTTTACGATTGCCAGTCACTTTAAAGTAACAAGTAGAGACGTACCGAGTAGCACTTTGGCCGAGTACCGAGTACTCGGCCTACACTACTCGGCCGAGTACCGAATTACCGAGTACTCGGCCTTACCGAGGTACGAGTTACCGAGTACCAATTATGTTTTAAGTAGAACCACTGACACACTTGTGATGAATTTTGAACTTATTGGAATAGTAGTATAGACCTCCTTGTCCATATAATAGTTTTTAAAACTAAATTCCTGCTGAAATTTAACTATGCATTACATAAAAAATTTTGTTTGTGTCAAAAATTTTACAATTTTTTTTAAATAAATAAATAAATAAAAGGTATGATAATCAAGTTGGAATTAAAACAAATTACAGTAAAATCCCTCTATTACGGACACTAACAGGACAATTTTTTTTTGTCCGCAACAGAGAGGTGTCCATAGGACAGGGGTTTAATAATGTTATTTGTATTGGAACTGGGGAATTGAAAATTGACTGCATAAGAGGGGTGTCCGCCGCCTTTGAGGGGTGTCTGTTAGGAGGGGTTTCACTGCATACCAATCAATTATAGTTCTAGTCTGCCAAGCATAAATAATTTTTAAAAGCAGATAAAACAAAAGTGCAGGAACACTGCAGACACGTGTTTCTGCCCCCCCCCCCGTTACAAGGAACGTCTTTTTCAGTGCATAACATGTGAGTTAAAGAATGTAAAAACATTCGACAAAAAAATCCGACTTTTGTCGGATGCCTTTAAATCCACGAGCTCCCATTTTGTGCATTGAAAAAGGAATTCCTTGTAACGCCAAAACACGTGACTGCAGTGTTCCTGCACTGTGCTTTTAACGTTGTTTTATTTCCTTTTATTTTTTAAGCCATGGTATTTTTATATTTTTATAACTAATTTTTGTTTGTAGCAAAAATACATTTTTAATATAAAAATTCCATATTTTCCATACTTACCTTTTTTGTATAATTTTTAATAAAAAAGTTTTATTTACTTTGGGGACATTAAAATAAAGATTTATTCCATTGAAGTATTACAAACTTCATTATTCTCAAAATTTAAATTTGATTTATAAATTTTAATTGTAAATGATTGCAGAATATAATGTTTGCTCC
This sequence comes from Uloborus diversus, assembly GCF_026930045.1. Classification (NCBI taxonomy): domain Eukaryota; kingdom Metazoa; phylum Arthropoda; class Arachnida; order Araneae; family Uloboridae; genus Uloborus; species Uloborus diversus. The sequence continues at coordinate 157,183,570 of NC_072735.1, forward strand.
TTTTTTTTTTTTTTTTTTTTTTTTTATTATAAATTTTAGTATTTGTCTTGGACAATATTCAATTTTTTGCAACTACTCGGTATTGGTCGAGTATCTGATCAGAATTTCGCCGAGTACCGAGTACTCGGCAAGTTGGCCGAGTACCGAGTGGAATGACGTGGAATGGGAGAGCGAATGAACATAGCCAATTGACGAGAAATTCGTCATCCATTATTTGTAAATATACAGGCGAACCGAATGATCTTTTAATTTTCAACTACGGGCAGAGCCGTGCGGGTACCACTGGTAAGTAAATAAAATAATAAAACACATTAAAAAAAATAAAAATCTAAAAATACAAAAATCGATAGAAAACATGAGTGCGATAGAAAACATCTTGGTTACAAGGATCTTTTTCAGTGGAAAAAAAAAAAATAGCGTTTGGATGAAAAGACACTCGACGTTTTGGGTTTTGCCGGATGTCTTTTTTTTCATTGATAAATGCGTTATTTATCACCCACTCTACCCCCTACTCAAAAAAAAAAAAAAAAAAAACCTAAAATTTCCATTTCTATTTGTGCAATTTGAACGTTATGGTTTTAGATTTTTTTTTGTCCACAATTTAAATAGTTTCCATTCATTAAACAAATTTCAGTTTTAATCACTGATATTATTGATTTTGAAATTATATTTTTTAACGGTTCCAGTCAAGGACTGATACAAGGGAGGAGCGATCGCCCCTCCCTTGAGGGTCCCTGTAAAAGGCAATTTTTCCGTATTGAAAGCTCTAAAACGCAAGTGAGGACGTTAAGAAGAGGAATGGGATTTAAGTCTCTCTCCCGGAAATTTTTCGGAGTTGAAGTTTCAAAAAGCTAATTTTAGTCGATCTTTGGCGATGTTAGAAGGACGCGTTTGGATTTCTTCACCCGGGGGGACGTTTCGTAAAATTTTAGTCTTAAACACGTGAGCAGACATCTCAGGCAGCGTTTGGGGAAAATGTGTTTAGTAACTTTCCTCCGGTAATTTCTGGGAACTGAAATTTCAAAAAGGGCAAATTTAGACGACCTTCGATTATGTTAGGGAGAGGGAGAAACATTTCCTCGTAATTATTACGAAATCGAAGTTCTAAAACGAAATTTTAGAATACCTCTTTCAACGAAAAAAAAAAAGGGGAAGTTTGAAGAACTCCTTGGTAAAATCTCTATATTTTAGATGTTTTAAATAAAAATGCTGTCGCACCCCCCCCCCCTTCCTCCCAAGCATGTCCAGTCTTATAAGTTGTAAAAGATGAAAATCAATCGCCGCCTCCTTGAAGCATTTCTGGATCTATCCTTGGTTTCAGTTTATTGCCAATATTTTTTTTTTTAAATTCACTTTTCCCACTAACGATTGAAAATTGACTCTTACGTTGGCATCTTTTTTGTAACAATTTCAAGAAGATTAAAAACTGTTTTATTATAAGTTCCACCCAAAATACTTATCTCGTTTCATGTGGGTCAAGTACGCTTACTATGTTTTTTTTCCTTCCAGGCTTAGAAACTGATGGTCCGAACAGCACCAACAATTTGAAACTTGGTCTCCAGTTGGCGTTGAAAGAAAGAGACTCTATGTTGAGGGAAAATGCGGCTGCCGTTCAACAAAGAGAGTCTGCTTTGAGACAATACAGCGAAATGAAAAACGAACGAGATCGGGCCATCGCCAATTTGGAATCTTTGTCGCCAAAACTTACAGCCAGGTGCGTATTTCAATTTTTTGAAGAACACGCATCAATTCTTGTTCTTGGTAACAAATCTACAGATTGCACATATTGTTATTAACCTTATTGTTATTGCATTGAACTCTCGATTATTCATGTGTGAATTATCCGGTTTGCGAATACAACATCAAATTGCTTGTTTATTCGCTGTCCTTTTATTTTCCTCGTATCTGAGGCAGGAGGGGGAGGAACCAGACCTTGAAAATCATCAACTATTATTGTCATGATATGAAATAAGGACTAGAAATAGAAAACGATCTAAGTACCAAAAAAGAAAAGAAAAAAAAAAAAAAAAAAAAAATCGAACATCTTTTTATCGGCCCTGAAAGCGTTCTTTCTTACATTCACTTACTGATATTTTATCCCAGTCCTTGTATAAGGATTTCTTTAGGGATGCCAAAGTTTTATGGGGTTTTCGTTTAGCACACACCCCTTTCTCCAAGATCTTCTTACATTGTTGAATGGCGTCAACGATCAAAATCTGTAATGGTTTGGGGTAAGATATGTGCCAGTGGGAAAACACCACTGAAGAAATATATCGCAAACTCATTTTGGAAGATGCTGTCTCACCTTGGTTGCAAAAGTTCTTTGGAAGCAAAAGATGGAACTTCCAGCAATATTTCACCCCTGCACACGGAGCGAAGACACTCAAGATTGGTGCAAGACACGTTTTCCGGACTTGATTGGAGTTAAAAAATGGCTACCGTATTACCCAGATTTGAACCCAATGGATTGTTCTGTTTTTGCCATCTTAGGAGAAAAGGGTGTGTGCTAAACCTCATAATACTCTGGCATCTATAAAGAAATCTTCATGCAAGGAATGGGATAAAATATCAGTGAGTTGCGGCTCATAGCAGATAATTTTGTGACACGTTTAAAGCTTTGTATTAAGGCTAACGGTAGCCACTTTAAAACGAAATAATGTATTATTATTTGTTTTTAAGTTTGATCGTAATATTTTCATTAGAATTAAAATTATAATGTATTGTGTGCAATGAAGGGGGGGGGGGGCGCAAACACAAGAAATGGGTCCAGGGGATCCGGACCCCTCCCATAGGTCTTGCTTTTTTTCCTGATTAATTACGATTCTATGTATTTTGTACGTAAAATAATTTTAACATAGGTGACCATAATTTCATTTCTAATAAGTGAAAAAAAAAAAAAAACTAATTGCTTTCAACAAGCAGAATGGTGATTATAAATGAATATAACATGTTTTTAGTTTTGTAATTATAATTACAGATTTTGGGCAATAATTATTTCATTTTTGCAACATCAACAAGGTCGAAATACATTAACCCCTTGCCTTGATCATCAAAAAATTTGGCGACAATTGAACATTTTTGTCGAAATTCACAGCAAAATCTTCCCAAAATTCTGGGTAGATATTCGCAAAAGCTCCAGTCGGAAAAAAGAGGCAAGTGGAGCCAAATCTTACTTGTAAAAAGCCGAAACATGATGATTAGCATGAGGTTACAAGAGTTCTATTGCCATTTGAACGCAGCTACTACAGTGGACGCCGGTTAATTGGATCAGTGGTTAATTGAATCAACCGCTTTAATTAATCAAGTTGTCAAAAACAAAATAAAATCCAGCTTTATTGAACCAGCCGCTTTATTGAATCAGCCGCTTTATGGAATCAAAACTGTTTAGAATAAACGTGATTCATACTAATCGGTGGCCACTATACTAGAAACTCCCGAAATTGAGTCGCGGGATTTGAGACGCATCTTCGGCAGACCATACAGGCAGCATCGTAATGCTTTGATTAGAATCTGCGTAGCTTTCGCAAAGCTGCCAGGTTAGATTTGGCCCAACTATTGTCTTCAAATTAGAAATCAGTTTGTGTCTGGGCTTGGCTGGAGTAAGGGAAGGGTATAGGGAAATAGGGGTAACCCATCTCTCCTAGAAGCAAATCGTTCCAAGGTCGACCTTTATGTCCTTGAACCAGAGGCGGCGAGTCGCGCTTTTAAGTGCGGGTGCAAAAGTTTTTTTTAAGGAAGTTGAAGACTATTTTAGGTTATCTTGAGTGACTGGAAGGGGGGGGGGGGCTTCTTATGTTCGTTTGCGTAAATGGTCTGGAATTGAAGTTTTAAAACGCCGTTTTAGTAGAGTTTTGTCTACGTTTGGGAATGGAGAGGAGTTTCCAGGGTTGTCCCCGAAATGTTTTTTTAAAAATAATGTCTAATTAAGAAGAAGAATAATAAAAACGAAGAAGTTTGGATTTTCTTTTGTAATGTAAGGGCGAGGAAGGCTCTTCCAGGGGGAAAAAAAACTTAAAATAATGTCTTAAAGAAGACGCAAATCAAAGTCATTTTTAGCAAACTTAGAGCAAGGGGCTTGGGGTTCTTTTTTTTTACTTAAGGAGGATCGAAAGGGCTCGGAGATTCTCCCAGCATTTATTTATTATTATTTTTTTGAACTGATGAGATCCTAAGAACTCAGTCTTGAATTTTCTGTAGGGACTTCAGAAATATATCTCAGGATCCCCCCCTGGGTTTTTAGAAGTCTTAAAAACGCAGTTTTACGCTATCTACGGGGATTCTCTTCCTGATTTTCCCCCTCAAACAGAAGTCTTTATAACGCAAATTTAGGACATCTTTGAATTTAAAAGAAGAAAGGAGTGCTCTCGGATATTTTCTGTCAGAAAAGTTTTTAAATTGAAGTTTAAAAACGGAAATTATAAACAACTAGCTGCGTCGCCCGACTTTGCACGGTGCACCTCGAAAATAATGGTTATATTTAGTGACGCGTGTTCAACAATCAGGCTTGGAAAAAAAAAAAACAATCAGTAAAATTTTGCGGCAGATTGCGGAAAAATACCCAAAAAGTAAACATTTTAAAACCCCCCGATTGCAGGAAAAGCTTCAAAACCAAAACCAATTGTTTTTTATTTATATTCGAGAAAAAAATGGCAACAAATCTTTCACATTTAACGATTTTCTTCACGCTACAGCTACAAATTTTAATAAAATCACTAGCTGCGTGCCCGGCGTTGCACGGGCTGCTTAAAAAATGAAAGAGGTGTCCAATTGATGTTTTTGTATTACTCTGACATCAGTTTCTAAAGCGCTAAGGAGTAAATAAATACGCGAAATGCAAGGTTTGCAGAACACCAGTAAAGCATATCTTTGGCAAAAATCTCTTTAACGTGATACAAGTAATGAGTATTTTCAATTAGCACAAAAGATGAAAATATATGCATTATCAACTATAATCTGTGTTCATGTTAAAATGAATTACATCTGATAGACTATATCTAAAATACTTACGTACAACTACAATCAGCCTTTTACATAAAATGACACACTTTTTGGTTGATTACGTGAAACTAAAGCACCGAGACTAAATAAATACCAGTAAGCATTAATTTAATACCAAGTCAGCAGACTCCAATTTAGCTTTAGTTAAAATCCTTAAAAACAATTTTTTTTGTTCAACTCTGTTTCACTTAAAGAAAAACCAAACAATTTTAATTTAACGTGTTCTTTTAACGATACAAACTGCATTTCAAAAATAGAAACAGGAAGGAAAAAGAGAGTTATTACAATTCGAAAACTCACCCATCTGACGGGAAAAAGTCCAACAAAATAGACATAATTAGTCGCACATCCTAAAGTCCTAAATGTACCAAAATATGAGGCCGGTGAATGATAAACTTACACTACAACCAATAAACATACAGTGGCTCCCAAAAGTGTTCGTATACTTTGAAATTTTTTAGTAAAACCAAAATAACTCGAAACTGAATTCGAATATGAAGTCCAATATTTTTTCACATCATTCCTATATCATTCTAAATACAACCTATTGGTTTTTTCAAAATATTGACGGATCTTCTTTTTGAAATGGGTCAGAAAACGAAGAGACAGAGAAATAACACGCCACAAAAGTCATCGTACACTCAAATATTTTCGAATAAATTCATGATTAAAATTATCATATGCCGTTTTATTAATATTTTTGCATTGTGTTGACACTTTAAAGTCATTTGGCTTTAATTTTTTGTTTCTTTATTCCTTAATATTGTGCTTATTAGTGTAAAATGGCTGGTATTCGTAAAAAAACCGCAAACACCATTCAAAATTTGAATTTTTTTCCCACAGTAGTGGTAAATTGATTTGAAATGTCTCTAAACTAGTTAATTTATTTGTTTGTATAGTAAAGTGCTTGATAAAATGCTTTAAAGAAAGAAATCGGACCGAAAACAAGGTAAGAAAAGGTCAACCGGCAAAGTTGACAAAACGTGATCGGAGATTTAAAGTAAAAAAATTTATGAAAAATACACATTTGAGTGCTGTAAACGTTTCTGCAGAGTTAAATAAAACATATTACATGTATATTTTCACCTAAAATTGTTGCCAAGTTCTCTGATTAGCTGGATTAAATGGGACCTCTTCCCGCAGAAATTTTCTTAGTCGTGCGAAAAAGAGAAAGCTTACGCTTTTCGTCGCAAAATCAATTATAAATAAGCTAAAAACGTTTTAGAATCAGGTCTTACTTACAGATAAAAATTAATTAAACATTTTTGGTTAAATTGTTATATAACTGTAAGTAGAAGAAAAAAATTAGGAACTTAATCTTAAGAACTTATTTGGATCAGTTAATCAGGACGGTGGAGGTGTTCTAGTGTGAGGGTGCATATCAGCATCAGAACTTGGTAGTTTGTAATTTTTTGATGAAATAATGAATCATGCTGTTCCTTTAAACATTTTAAAAAACAATTTTGAACTCTTAGTCAAAAATTTGGTTATTGGAAACAACTTTGTTTTTTTTATCAAGATAACGATAAGAAGCACACGGTTTTCAACATTTGAGTCTAGTGCCACTAAAATTGTCCTAAAGTTTAGAAAATACCTCCTAAATCTCCAGATTTAAACTTAATGTAACGTATTTAGAGATATCTGGAGGCTAGATTACGAAAATAGGGCGTTAAAACGAAAATAGAGCTAGAAACAGTAAGACTCGAAGTGTGGTTGAACACTTACTCAGAAGTTACGCAAAAGAAAAAAGAAAGAAAAAGAATGAAATCTATTCCCAGACGTTTAAAAGGTGTTATGAATACTGTATGATGTTCTACTAATTAATAACTTAACCAAAAGTTAGATTATTCAATAATATATAGACATTTTATAAAGTGTACGAAGACTTTTGTGAGATAAAATTTCCGGCACTTTTTGGTTTTTGATTTTTAAAAAAATAAGTTTTAATATTTTTAAAAAAAATTTCATGTAGTTTTGTTAAAAATTGATCATAGATCTTATAATTAAATACTTATTCCGAAATATTAATTCTAACCAATTGATTGGGGCCTATTTCGTTGAAAGTCGTAGGTGTACGAAGACTTTTGGGAGCCACTGTAGCTAAAGAAACAACTTTTATATGCTGAAAAGAGTTAAGAACGTTAAATGTAAAAAATAAAAAAAATGACAGACGATAAAATAAAGGCTATGTCCGTATAGAGCAACCAATTTTAAACTAATTTAAAATGAAATTCTAGATGGAAACGTTGTTTTAAGATGTGGACAGCAGCCAAAAAATCTCTTTTAAAAGAATTATTAGAATTTTACTTGCTCATCCATATGCAAAATGGCAACAGGAAAGAAATAAAAATTCCTGAATAACGTTATGTTAATTAACGTTTTAATTTATATCTCCGCTAATTAAAGTCGCACAATCACGAGATTGGTCCTATTGTTTTCTTTGGAAAATTCCGAATTGATGGGTATCTCGTTTGATTCTCGATTCGCAGCGGTTCTCGAGAAGATCGATCTTCAGACAGACAGACAGACGGACGCGAACAGATTTTAATATTATAGTGGATTTGACTCTCGATTCGCAGCGGTTCTCGAGAAGATCGATCTTCAGACAGACAGAAAGACAGACGGACGCGAACAGATTTTAATATTATAGTGGATTTGACTCTCGATTCGCAGCGGTTCTCGAGAAGATCGATCTTCAGACAGACAGACGGACGCGAACAGATTTTAATATTATAGTGGACTAGCTGCGTGCCCGGCGTTGCACGGGCTACTTAAAAAATGAAAGAGATGTCCAATTGATATTTTTGTATTACTCTGACATCAGTTTCTAAAGCGCTAAGGAGTAAATAAATACGCGTAATGCAAGGTTTGCAAAACACCAGTAGAGCATATTTTTGGCAAAAATCTCTTTAAAGTTAATCATAGTTATCAATAATGCAAGTTATGAGTATTTTCAATTAGCACAAAAGATGAAAATTTATGCATTATTAATTATAATCTGTGCTATCTTTAAACTGAATTAAATCTGATAGACTATATCTGAAACATTTGTATGAACAATTACGATCAGCTTTTTACATAAAATGACACATACTTTTTGGTTGCTTACGTGAAACTAAAGCACCAAGACTTAATAAATACCAATCAGCATTAATTTAATACCAAGTCATTAGATTCGAATTAAGCTTTAGTTAAAGTCCTTAAAAACAATATTTTTGTTCAACTCTGTTTCACTTTAAGAAATCCAAACAATCTTAATTTAACATGTTCTTTTAACGATACAAACCGTATTTCAAAAATAGAAACAGGAAGGAGAAAGAGAGTTATTACTAATCGAAAACTCACCCATGTGACGGGAAAAAGTCCAACAAAATAAACATAATTAGTCGCACATCTTAAATGTACCAAAATTTGAGGCCGGTGAATGATGAACTTACACTACAATCAATAAACATAGCTAAAGAAATAACTTTCATATGTTGAAAAGGGTTAAGAACGTTGAATATAAAAAATAAAAAAAGGACAGACGATAAACTAAAGGCGATATCCGAATAGAGCAACCAATTTTAAACTAATTTAAAATGAAATTCCAGATTGAAACGTTGTTTTAAGATTTGGACAGAAGCCAAAAAAATCTCTTTTAAAACAATTATTAGAATTTTACTTGCTCACGCAAATGCAAAATGGCAACAGGAAAGAAAAAAAAACCCGAATAACGTTATGTTAATTAACGTTTTAATTAATATCTCCGCTAATTAAAGTCGCACAATTACGGGATTGGTCCTACTGTTTTCTTTGGAAAATTTCGAATTGATCGGTATCTCGTTTGACTCCCGATTCGCAGCGGTTTTCGAGAAGATCGATCTTCAGACAGACAGACGGACGCGAACAGATTTTAATATTATACTAGCCTGCGTGCCCGGCGTTGCACGGGCTACTTAAAAAATGAAAGAGATGTCCAATTGATGTTTTTGTATTACTCTGACATCAGTTTCTAAAGCGCTAAGAAGTAAATAAATACGCGTAATGCAAGGTTTGTAAAACACCAGTAGAACATATTTTTGTCAAAATTCTCTTTAACGTTAATCATAGTTATCAATGATACAAGTTATGAGTATTTTCAATTAGCACAAAAGATGAAAATATATGCATTATCAACTATTATCTCTGGTCACTTTAAACTGAATTAAATCTGATAGACTATATCTGAAATATTTATGTACAATTACGATCATCTTTTTACATAAAATGACACACACATTTTGATTGATTATGTGAAACTAAAGCACCAAGACTAAATAAATACCAATAAGCATTAATTAAATACCAAGTCATCAGATTCCAAGATAGCTTTAGTTAAAATCCTTAAAAACAATTTTTTTGTTCAACTCTGTTTCACTTCAAGAAATCCAAGCAATCTTAATTTAACATGTTCTTTTAACGATACAAACTGTATTTCAAAAATAGAAACAGGAAAGAAAAAGAAAGTTATTGCAATTCGAAAACTCACCCATGTAACGGGAAAAAGTTCAACAAAATAAACATAATTAGTCGCACATCCTAAATGTATCAAAATATGAGGCCGGTGAATGATAAACTTACACTACAATCAATAAACATAGCTAAAGAAACAACTTTTATATGAGGAAAAGAGTTAAGAACGTTGAATGTAAAAAATAAAAAAAGAACAGACGATAAAATAAAGGCTATATCCGAATAGAGCAACCAATTTTAAACTAATTTGAAATGAAATTCTGGATGGAAACGTTGTTTTAAGATTTGGACAGCAGCCAAAAAAACTCTTTTAAAACAATTATTAGAATTTTATTTGCTCATACGCAAAATGGCAACAGGAAAGAAATAGAAATTCCTGAATAACGTTATGCTAATTAACGTTTTAATTAATATCTCCGCTAATTAAAGTCGTACAATTACGAGATTGGTTCTATTGTTTTCTTTGGAAAATTTCGAATTGATCGGTATCTCGTTCGACTCTCGATTCGTAGCGGTTCTCGAGGAGATCGATCTTCAGACAGACAGACAGACAGACAGACGGACGCGAACAGATTTTAATATTATAGTGGACTAGCTGCGTGCCCGGCGTTGCACGGGCTACTTAAAAAATGAAAGAGATGTCCAATTGATATTTTTGTATTACTCTGACATCAGTTTCTAAAGCGCTAAGGAGTAAATAAATACGCGTAATGCAAGGTTTGCAAAACACCAGTAGAGCATATTTTTGGCAAAAATCTCTTTAAAGTTAATCATAGTTATCAATAATGCAAGTTATGAGTATTTTCAATTAGCACAAAAGATGAAAATTTATGCATTATTAATTATAATCTGTGCTATCTTTAAACTGAATTAAATCTGATAGACTATATCTGAAACATTTGTATGAACAATTACGATCAGCTTTTTACATAAAATGACACATACTTTTTGGTTGCTTACGTGAAACTAAAGCACCAAGACTTAATAAATACCAATCAGCATTAATTTAATACCAAGTCATTAGATTCGAATTAAGCTTTAGTTAAAGTCCTTAAAAACAATATTTTTGTTCAACTCTGTTTCACTTTAAGAAATCCAAACAATCTTAATTTAACATGTTCTTTTAACGATACAAACTGTATTTCAAAAATAGAAACAGGAAGGAGAAAGAGAGTTATTACTAATCGAAAACTCACCCATGTGACGGGAAAAAGTCCAACAAAATAAACATAATTAGTCGCACATCTTAAATGTACCAAAATTTGAGGCCGGTGAATGATGAACTTACACTACAATCAATAAACATAGCTAAAGAAATAACTTTCATATGTTGAAAAGGGTTAAGAACGTTGAATATAAAAAATAAAAAAAGGACAGACGATAAACTAAAGGCGATATCCGAATAGAGCAACCAATTTTAAACTAATTTAAAATGAAATTCCAGATTGAAACGTTGTTTTAAGATTTGGACAGAAGCCAAAAAAATCTCTTTTAAAACAATTATTAGAATTTTACTTGCTCACGCAAATGCAAAATGGCAACAGGAAAGAAAAAAAAAAACCCGAATAACGTTATGTTAATTAACGTTTTAATTAATATCTCCGCTAATTAAAGTCGCACAATTACGGGATTGGTCCTACTGTTTTCTTTGGAAAATTTCGAATTGATCGGTATCTCGTTTGACTCCCGATTCGCAGCGGTTTTCGAGAAGATCGATCTTCAGACAGACAGACGGACGCGAACAGATTTTAATATTATACTAGCCTGCGTGCCCGGCGTTGCACGGGCTACTTAAAAAATGAAAGAGATGTCCAATTGATGTTTTTGTATTACTCTGACATCAGTTTCTAAAGCGCTAAGAAGTAAATAAATACGCGTAATGCAAGGTTTGTAAAACACCAGTAGAACATATTTTTGTCAAAATTCTCTTTAACGTTAATCATAGTTATCAATGATACAAGTTATGAGTATTTTCAATTAGCACAAAAGATGAAAATATATGCATTATCAACTATTATCTCTGGTCACTTTAAAATGAATTAAATCTGATAGACTATATCTGAAATATTTATGTACAATTACGATCATCTTTTTACATAAAATGACACACACATTTTGATTGATTATGTGAAACTAAAGCACCAAGACTAAATAAATACCAATAAGCATTAATTAAATACCAAGTCATCAGATTCCAAGATAGCTTTAGTTAAAATCCTTAAAAACAATTTTTTTGTTCAACTCTGTTTCACTTAAAGAAATCCAAGCAATCTTAATTTAACATGTTCTTTTAACGATACAAACTGTATTTCAAAAATAGAAACAGGAAAGAAAAAGAAAGTTATTGCAATTCGAAAACTCACCCATGTAACGGGAAAAAGTTCAACAAAATAAACATAATTAGTCGCACATCCTAAATGTATCAAAATATGAGGCCGGTGAATGATAAACTTACACTACAATCAATAAACATAGCTAAAGAAACAACTTTTATATGAGGAAAAGAGTTAAGAACGTTGAATGTAAAAAATAAAAAAAGAACAGACGATAAAATAAAGGCTATATCCGAATAGAGCAACCAATTTTAAACTAATTTGAAATGAAATTCTGGATGGAAACGTTGTTTTAAGATTTGGACAGCAGCCAAAAAAACTCTTTTAAAACAATTATTAGAATTTTATTTGCTCATACGCAAAATGGCAACAGGAAAGAAATAGAAATTCCTGAATAACGTTATGCTAATTAACGTTTTAATTAATATCTCCGCTAATTAAAGTCGTACAATTACGAGATTGGTTCTATTGTTTTCTTTGGAAAATTTCGAATTGATCGGTATCTCGTTCGACTCTCGATTCGTAGCGGTTCTCGAGGAGATCGATCTTCAGACAGACAGACAGACAGACAGACGGACGCGAACAGATTTTAATATTATAGTGGATGGATTGTTGCGGATAGTTGAGATGAAGCACTGAATAATAATTTGAATGGAGGAAAGCCTTCGAAACATAAGGATTTTATTTTGAAATCTAAGAGTCATAATTAATAGTTTTTAATTGATATCTCCGCTAATTATTATTGGAGGATTATGTTAAATAGCCAAACAGGAAGACGGGAAGATTACGAATCCATCGATACCTGGTTCGATGGTCAGTTCACTGTAGTTCGGGAGAAGAAGCTTGGGCATACATAGATACGCTCAGTTTTTAATTATATAAGAGATATTTGGTGACTATAATGTTTGGGTAATATCACCCAGAATGTTTTGAAATTGAAATCTTAACAATGAGGCCATCTTTAATGGTGAAAAAACTGCGGGGTAGTCCCCCCCGCTTGAATCGACGCCACTGCCTTGAACCATGACGAAAAAATGCACTTTTATTCATTGAAAAATTTTGTGGTTTACAGAGCCTGTGTTCGATTATCTGTTCCTATTCACTGTCAGGGGCGTCCGGATGTGAAATCACTGTGACCTTACAAAAATTTACTTGTCTAGCAAATTTTGTCTGACGATTCGGCACTAGTTTGAGACAACATTGCAAAATTGCAGTTTTCAAAAAAAAAAAAAAAAAAAAGCTGTGCTTATATTTTATTCTTTAGCGAAATTCGTAGTTTCATTTGGCAAATTGAAAACTGTCCTCCTCTCAAAAATTTTAGTGTGGAAATTCGAACATTAACTAGCACGAATAATCGTGTGTTTCGTGTATTGTATCAAGAAAAAGGACCTTTAAAATTTGTGTATTAGTTTAACAGTGTATGTCCAATGTATTTGAAAGTAAACTGTTTTCTTATTTGGTTTTATTTAGACACACGGCAGTGTGTCAGCCAAGTTCGGAAATTTGGCGACTCATCTGCCAGTGTGTATCTTACACGAACCATTTCAAGCTACTTTTGACTCCTTCATTTCTCAAAAACTATTAAATCTACGTGCTTGAAATTTTGTATGTCTAATAGGGCTGCCTAGCAGATCTATAATCCTAAATTTCATGAATATACCTCTTATAGTTATAGAATTATTACTATCTGAAAAGTGTCATTTTTTACACTCACTCACTCACTCACTCATCAAAATGTTTACAAACTTCCAAGTGTCTCACATACTTAAAATTTGGCATAAAGGTAGATTTTCATGCATATGTAAAGGGAAAAATCTAAAAGTCAAAAAACTACATTAAAATAGCAAAAAACTACACTATTTTTTATGAGCATCACGGCGCGATTGCAAAATATTTCGTCAAATAAATCAAAACAAATGGGCTCGTCAAACGTTGCCAAAACAAGGTTGTTGAAGTTTTAAATTAACAATTTAATTTCTAACCAAAACGGGGCTTGAAACAATACTTTAAGTTCCGCTAAAATGAAAAATGATCCATCAAATAACTAAAATTGCAAATCTAGAGCTAAGCCTTTAAAATCGAAAATAACCGACTTTAAAAGTTTTATAAAAACTTTAGATCTCAATTAAATGCAAAATTTTACAGGAGGAGCAAAAATGGCAGCAATAATTTCAACAATTGAGAAATATTTTCTCAAATTCCGCATATTTTACGATCTACGTTATGATAATCCCCTCGAACTATAAACTCCAGACAGATTTTGAGATGAGTCGAAGCAATTTTCCTAATTGTTGAAAAATTTGAGGAAGCCAAAGACCAAGAGCTAATGTACGTTGGCCTTGCTGATAATGGGAAAACAGATGATTATTGCGCAAAATTAGCTATCGCGCCAAATCCCCTGTTATCAAAATATCTTCATAACTTCTAATAAAAAGAAACCGCAAACCAGTGCACCGTAACAGCAGGGAAAAAAAAGGAAATCATACATTTGTAATATACGCTTTTGCATTTATAACTGTATAAATTAGAACATAACCTTTGATTTAGCATTTCAAAAAGTAATGATATCCCAACAAAACAGAAATGTGAAAAAAGAAGCCAAGTTCGGTTGAAATGAGGTGCGGGGGACACGGTGTCACCGACAAAAAAAGTTCAGATCTAAACAGTTACCAAGTTCCATAGCAGTTCCTCATAGAAATTGGATTTTCGCATGTTCTCCAATTCATTTAGAAAACAATTTTTTATTTTCTTTGACATTGGATTTAAAACTTGGCAAGTTTGAAAAAAAAAAAATAAAAAAAAAATAGTGCCGTAATTTTAAAATCCATTATCAAAGCAAGTAAAAAATTGTTTTCTAAATGAATTGAAGAACATGGGAAAATCCAACTTCTATGAGGAACTGCTATGGAACTTGGTAACTGTTTAGATCTGAACTTTTTTTGTCGGTGACACCGTGTTTCCCGCACCTCATTTCAACCGAACTTGGCTTCTTTTTCACATTTCTGTTCTGTTGGAATCAGAATATTCTGAATAGTTTTTGCAATTTATAAGTTGCAGAAATGCGCCTGTTAAATCACTATAGGTAGAACTGTAATGAGGAAGATCGATTCTGAATTAAATATATTTTTTTAATACTTTTGAATAGTTCTGTAACAAAATATAATTATTTTCAATTTTACTTTATGCATGAAGTACAGTTCTTAGCGTTAATCAAAGAGAAAACAAATATTTCATCGCCAAGAAGATTCGTTTAAAGTCATCCACAAAATTTGGGCTGCAAATTTTTATAAAGAATATCAAAAAATAAAAGGGCTAAACTGTTCATATTGAGTTTTAAAAAGATAATAGATGGCAGCACTAAAGCTTCGTATGTGAAAAATAGTTGTAGACAAGTTGAAGGGATCTTCTTCCTATTTTGCACACCAGTATTTGGTATAAAGGGAAAAAAAGCCAAATTAATTTCGTAGATTTATTTTTAATGACTTGCTTTGTCATTTTGCGCACCATAACACTTCGATGGGACGAATAATGGAATCAAATGTAGAATCTAAAAGATATGATGAAATATACTCGTCTACACAACTCGCAATCATCTAGTAATAAAATAACTTCAAGCATAAAATTAGAATATTTGAATTAGGTAAAAAAATCATTTTGTACAAAAAGTTGAAAAAAAAAAAAAAAAATGAACATTGGAACTAAGCGCAGCAGTCCAAAAGTAATGGAGAAGTTGGGTCTTCTTAATGACCGTCTGATATGTTTGTTTTCCTTCTTGGGGGCGCAACTTCGACTGTTTATCTCTACGTATTTTAACTGTTAACACACATACCGTTAATTGTTGCCACAAATGGAAGATCTGTAGCCTGACATCTTCCATCAGGATGACCCCCTTCCTTTATACGCATAGTCTGTTAAGAACACTTCGGACAACACATTTGAAATGTGACATTTCTAGGTTGCTTGTTTGCTAGAAGAGGGGTACCCATTTTCTGATCTAAAATCTCCGGGCATACCCCATCAGAGTTTTATTCTAAAAAACTTTGTCAGTGAGCCCTCTTTTCTCAAATCATTTTGGAAGGATTGGGTAGTTCCCCAAACAACCTTCAGTCTTTTTTTCAAACTCATGAATGTTTTATAATTGTCCTTGACATTTTTTGTTTTCGTTCTAGGGAGTTGAACCACTCTGCGGAGAACGGAGACTGCGATGCTGGTGGACTCTCTCCATCGAAATGGGGGGAGAAGAGCTGCTTTTCGGAGGCCTTCACGGATCCTGTTGAAGAAGTGGTGAGTTGGTAGTTTTATCATTCGGAAATCATCAATTCATCGTGTTGCAAATTCACAGCAGATCAATTCATCGTTCTCATGGTCGCAGTGAGCGAAGAAGTTGGGGGTAAATTTCCCCCAGAATCATGTTTAAAACTTTAATTGCCAATACTAGTATGCTAAAATATATACAGTGCGCCTACTACAGTATAACTGCTACTACTGCTACCCTTTCCCCCGGTAGCAGAACGGCTACCGCTGTATTTAGAAAAGTAGTGTTTAGGTATAGTAAAGTGGCTATGCGCTATTGAATAAAACCATCTACTACGCCACCCTGTGGAAAACTGCGGAGCTAGTTTTCCTATCGAGAAAACGGCATGAGATAGGGGAAAAAAGTTGCATACAAAGTTGAAGAGCGTCATTGCTTTAATACGAAAAGACACCTTGGGGACATCGATGCGAAGAATAGAACGGTTAAAACACACAATTGTTTTTTTCATGATTTCCTACACTGTGACGTAAAACTATTCGAGAAAGGAAAAAACAACAAGTTAAAATAATTTTCCTTCATTTGACATGGCGGCATCGTGCTTTGCCAGAAAGATAAAAATATTTCTTCTTCCTTTCAAGTTTTGTGTTTTGTGACGTCACTGGAGCGTAAATCAGGGACTTTTTTTGTTAAATCGTGAAAAACAAATGCACGTTTTTACCGTTCTCTTCGTTGCATTGATGTCCACAAGATACCTTTCCGTGCTGAATCTAGGATGCTCTACAACTTTGTAAATCACTTTTCCCCCTATCTCGTTGCGTTTTCGAGATAGGAGCTCTAACTCCGTAGTTTTCCACCAGGTTGCGCCATAGATGGTCTTATTGTTATTCAGTAGATCATGGCTACTTTACTGTTAATGAGTAGTGATACATAATTGTTTGAGTTGGTCAACTTGACAGTCTGTATCAAGTACCTTAAACAAACGCACACACATATCGAAAAGTCGATAGGGTTTGAAGTGACGTTAAAAGTGAAGATTTTTAACCAGATGAAATTGCTAAGTGACACTTTTGGGGAGAACTGGGCTTTCTGGCTCAATTTGAATGTTAACACCTTTGAAGGAGCAGACATTTTTCGTCGGTTAAACATTTTAAAGGGCATTTTTTGAGAAGTGGCGACTTTGGGTCGGATGAGAATGCTGAGTGACTTTTGAGGAGACGGGATGACTGGTGTTCGAATGGTGAGCATGTAGAGTGACTCGTTTGATGAAGCGTGGATTTTCGGTTGAATATACAATTAGTTCATATTTTTTGAGGAAGAGAGGATTTTGAGCGGATGAATATGTTGAGTGATTTTTGAAAAAGTGGGGATTTTCGGCCGAATATTGAGCAATATTTTTGAGGAATTGGTGATTTTAAGCCGAATAAACGCGTTGAATTTTTGCATTCTGGAAAAAAATCGGAACTTTGGCCAGATCAACGTATGAAGTGGCAATTTTAAGAAGTGAGGAGTTTTAGACCGGAAACTGAATTTTTTCTCCTGCCTTTGGCTCTTCAAATCGAACTTTTCATTGACAATATATGTTCTCTTTGAATTGAACAACTTATTTTCATTATCATCAAAGCGTCGTTACCCCTCTCCCCCTAGAAAAAAATAAAGATTTGGGCACTTTAATGGGGTTTTGAAAAAAAGAAAAAGAGCTAGACAAAAAACTTTAAAACGGATTTTCTCAGTTTAAGTTATTCATACAACATGCTTGTTTTCTCAAGTTACGTGTATTGTGGTGTTCCTGTAAAAAGAGTATCTTTGTCCTAACAGTAATTTCGGAAGTCGTTTTAACTCCTTGTTATAAAAAATATTAAAAATTCGTTGTTGTAGTTGTCCTTGTAACGTTTCATAACTTCATACTTGCAAGTTTGAAGTAATCACCAAACTTGAGCCATTATTGAAAATTTGATTACTGAGCTACGCATTTAAACGGTCTTCTATCATACAGCAGAATCCAAGATATACTCTTGTCCCATCCGATAAACCACGAACTGTCTAACAGAAGCATCGTTTGCACCAATGAGCAGCAACCGAAGGGTTGACAATTCGCTGGGTCGACAGGCGACGGGATTACGTGTCGCATCCATTGAGCTGTATAGTAACCCTGGAGAGCGGATGGGGTCGAATCGGATTGGGGTAGAGTGTAACCTTCGAATCTCGCCAATGTTCCCCTCGTTAGGCTTAGGAGATGGTCTTAGCATTGGAGTCTACAAGAAAGCTCGCAAGCTTTAAAAAATATTTAAAAATAACCCATTTGCTTTTTGTTATCAAATGACCGGTTTTTAACCACATCACGTTGTCGGTCTGCTGAATATGTACATCATTAAACTAAACAATTCTTTACTTTTATTTAGTAAAAGAATAAAAATTTGGCTCCTTTTCGGCAACCATTATTGCCAAGACTCGGGGTGACGTGAGATGACGTAGAAGGAGAGGGAGGGAACTTCCATCGCTCGGAGCGCTTGGAGATATGTTTTTCTTTTCCTTCGTTTTTTGTTTGTTTCGCTTAATAAGAGTAAGAATTAACAGATAATTTGTTAATTCAAATTTTAATTGTATAATTAAAAATTTTAGTATTTTTCATTGAGAATGTAGGATTATTTAACACAGTAACACAGTACTTTTTAAACAAATGCGGATTTATTTCAATTTATTAACCATTTACCTTCTGTAAAAACAGTTACACGAGTCGTAATTTTTGCGAAAATGAACGTATCGGTGACTTTGCGAGATAAAAAATTTAGTGAATTGTATGTGAATAGAACAGAAAGTTTAAATATTTCGCGTGGCTTAAATTTTCGCGATAATGATGAGCTAGCGAAAATTAAAGTAAAACGAAAACAAGGGTTTTCACATTCACAATATTGTTTTTGTTGTTTATCTCTTTTCTGCAGGGAAGTTTTAGGTTTTCTTTCTCAAATATTCAGCAGATATTTTGTAAGTATTGAGTTGTCTTCATAATATTTATTAAAAAAAAAATTTTTTTCAAAAACATTTAAAAAAAAAAAAAAACCTCTTAATTTGACTTTTAGCTATAACTAAGAGGTACATACTAATTTTTTAATCACAGATTTTTTTTTTTTGATCGTTAGAAAAGAATTTATTGAAGAAAAGAACATATCAATTTTCCTTTTACACAATTCCCAGTTTTTTTTTACAGATTTGTGACGTATCGCATCATATTTTCATCTTTTTGAGAACTATTTCTTTTGCAATGTAAAGAAATAGTTGGAAAAAAAGATATGTCTAAATTCCCAACTTTATTATTAATTATTTTAAATCGTTTATTCATTCATTCTTCGTGGATAGAAAAAAGTACAAATTATGTATTAATATCCTCTTGGTTTAATCATTATGAAAATGTTTCTAAGTAATACCGTGTATTTTTATACAATTATGGTGAAATTATATAAGGTTAAACAGTTTATAGGTATGAAATTTCAAAAAAAAAAAAAAAAGATTTTGCGACCACATTGGAAGAAATTAATATTGACTTTCTTTTTGAACACTCCGTAATGTGAACACCCCCGATATTCTGAACACATTTTGATGGCGAGTCCATATAGTAAGATATCCTGCTGTTGCTTTTGCGGCGACAATGTTTCATCCAATCCTCCTTTATGGTGCAACCCCTCCCCCCCCAATCAGAATATTTTTGTTCCATTCCATAAGTGTCCAGGTTAGAAATAATTTACTGTACAATATTTCTGCTCTTTAAAGAAGATTTATTGGCTTAAGGGCTTTTTGAAAACATTATTAAAAAACCCATGATATTGTTTATTTTATTTTTTAATTGTATGGGGGGGGGGTTTACCTTTCGGTGCCCCTCCCAAAAATTATTTCTGTGTCCGCCCTTGCACGTATGGGGGATTTTTGTTTGTGAAATATTTTTTTATATTTCTAAAATAGGTTTGTGACTGAATTGAAACTCATTATTTCAATCAAGTTCATGTTCTTGTATGCTATGTATAATAGTACAATTACTTCCAATTGTTCCTAAAAATGAAGATGAAAGAAAGAATAAAATTTCAACTCAATACATTTGTAAAAAAAAATATGTATTTCAGTTCCTGTTCGTACTGTAAATAAAACAAGTGTAATAAATCAACGAATTCAAAAATCGAAATATAAAATTCATGAAACCATTTCTTGTATACACAAAACAATACAAATGATAATAATGAAATGATACAAGTTTTCTATAGTAAGTCAAATATACACTTCTTGTTGACTTTGATTGCATGAGCAAAATATGTAGAAAGATAAATTTTTGAATTTTTAAAAACTGCGGAAAATGAAACAAAGATATGATTTTAAAGCAAAGAAATGTATTTTGTAGGGCAGAAAATAATGTTTGAGTAGTAAAATTTCCGCATTGGAGTAACAAAAAATTATTTTGGAGTGAGAAATGCTAAATTTAGGAGTGAAGGAAAGAAAAAAAAAAAGCAGCTATATATTTGCCCCGCAAAAAGGGGGGAAAAAAAGAACATGAGACGTAGAAAGTATAAAAGAGAATTAGGCAAAGTGAGACAGGAAGAAGAGTGAGACAGCAAAAATTTCTTTTATGTTTAGGCTAATTCCAGCCTGGTAAAAGTTTTGAAAGATCAATTCGACATTCTGTGAACAGTAGCGTAACTATGGAGTCTAGCTCCCCTGGCGAACTAAAGAAATTACGCCCCCCCCCCCAAACCCCAGTCGCCCACATTGCAACTCATTGTGTCCTCAAAAAAAAAAAAAAAGTTTTTTTTTTTCTTATTTTCTTTTTTAGAATTGTTTTCAACGATGCTCAATGTTCCAATTCAGTAGATGTTATGTATGTGTGTAAATATATATGAACCCCCTCTAGCTCTTTTTGTTGAGAATTTTTTTGCAATTTTTTAAAGCATTTTTCAATTTATATGATTAAAAAAAAAAAAAACTCTTAAAAAAATTTTTGTTTAATCAGCCGACATGCCGCCCCTCCTTCTGCTGCGCCCCTGGCGATAGCCACTCCTGCCAACCCCTAGTTACGCTACTGTCTGTGAACAATATTTAAACAAAAGGTTGCTTTCAAACCTGATGCAAAGTGATGTGTGCCTTGTTCACATGTTTGTAAGAGCAATTAACAGCGCAACAGCAAGGCATGATGTAAATTCAAGAGTCGGTGTGTGTATTATACGGACATTAAAGTACAAGTTATGCATACATACTTTTTTTTTCCTTACTGTAAACTTAAGAAAAAATTACTAGCGACATACAAAAAATAACAGCAATAAAAGGATCTGAAGGAGACTGATTCTGAATGAAACTAAGCATGAGTTTAACGTCAATAGAGAATGAATGGATCGTTGGAATAGACTGGATATGGATATGTTGTGAGAAAGTGGACGCTTTGAATCAATCGTGAGAAAGTGTTTTTCTGCAATGATCAATGCTTGTTTTTCTTCTGCTTTTTATCGAAAGGATCACTTTGCTGAGGGTGTGTGTTCTTCGAATGAAACCCCCCTCCCCCGCTTGAAGATAGTAGTACAAAGAAGACAACACTTAAAAGGTCCTCTTTTCCCCTAAAACCGTAATAAAACTGTCCTCTTCCTCCTTGCGTTGACGAATTGTTTTCCGCCCATTTCCGTGGGAAAAGTAGGAAAATGGTTAAAATTAAAGGCACATTTTTGAGCCTATATCCCCATCCTTTATTTTATTATATAAAGTTGAAGGAATAAGTTAATGAAAATGTGTACGCAAACGTAAAATGAAAAATACAAAATGAAATAAAAAATGCACTTTTGTAGCTGTATGAACTAAGAAGTAAAAAATAAATATCAGTAGCGAGATCCTCAATAAGGAACCTTCCTGTATTATAATTAATGTATTGTTATATTTTTGGAGTAATGCAACGCCCTCATAGTTTATCAAATTTTGCTGTAGTACCCCCCATGAGTGAGTACGGAATGGGGGAAGGGGGTACTCCCCAATGGGGGGAGGGATAAAGAGGGGTCCTTGCCACAAATGTTCATGCTTTTGAACGTTTTACCTCTCCTGCACCTCAGATGAATGTTCTCTTCCCCTCCAAATAAAATAATGAATATTTAATTGCCTAAATACTGGAAACTAATTATGGGGGATGCGACTTCGAAAAAGTTTTAAGTGAGGGGAGGGGGACAGTGGTCATATTTAGATTCAGGGGCTCATTTTTTCCACAAAAAAATAGTTACTGCAAATCAGCAAGTTGTGGCAATCGTAAAATAATTATGAAAACGGAACAAAACATAAAAAGAATTCGCTTAGAATTAGAAAATACGTGATAAAAGAAATGTATTTGAAATTCAGAGTGATGTTTCAGAATTAATATTTCAGAATCATTCCCCCATTGTATACATTAGTGAAGGGATGACAATGAGGGACTTTCTGCAATTTGGTTTCAATAGCCAGGACCCAGGCGTAATAAATTTCTGACTTTAAGCACACAAATAATCTTAAACAAGGAAGTAACGATGATTATTCACTTTTCATGCATTGTTTTATTATACTTTTCTTATGAAAACAGCGTGGGGGAATGACAAATGTTAAAAAAACGTTACCTGATTTGGTGAACTCGGATCTCTACTTTTTTCAGCTGTTAACTATACTAAAGGTGAATTCCAAGAAAAAGGAAACATGACACTTGAGTTTTAAAAATTAATAATCTGCCACTTGCCATATACCATTATCTTCAGCAATAATTGAAATTCTTGAATCTTAACCTGTTTTCCCCAAATAGTTTGATGACTTTCAGAAAATCAAGTGCAAAATCAATTTTTCTGTTTAGGTTTTTACGCAGCAAAAAATCTCTGCTTTGTTACATACTGTAATGTAAATAAACTTATTATCAGCATATAATATTTAGGGTAACTTTTATCCTTTGAAGTCTAGTTAAACTTTTTGGTAAGTTTATTCAAATTTCTTTATTTCAACCATGATATAGGTCCATAACTTAAGTGACAATTTGATGTCCTCCCTTTACCGAAATACTACATCTCAATTAGTTCACGAAGAGCCTATGGGATATAGAAGCTAATGTTTTTTTATGCAAAGAAGAATTTTGACCCTTGTCAAGGAGGCATAGTTAAAATTTTAATAAATATTTAATTTATATGGTTTTTAATGGTAACGGAAGGACAAAAAAATACGGTAACGGAAGGGCATTTATCTATAAGCTGATGCAGGGTAATGTTTATGAATGTTAGTAGAAAACAAACTATTTTTTAAAGTAAAACCTATATAAGTGATATTTGTGCAAACATTATAAGTGCTTTTATTTAGATAAACTTTTATTAAAATTTTTTAATGTTTCGTGATTTTATTTCTTCTATTGCATGAAATGAAAATCATGAAAACTACAGTTAAAAATTCCTAAGCATGTGATAATCATTTT
This sequence comes from Uloborus diversus, assembly GCF_026930045.1. NCBI lineage: Eukaryota > Metazoa > Arthropoda > Arachnida > Araneae > Uloboridae > Uloborus > Uloborus diversus. The sequence continues at coordinate 157,207,085 of NC_072735.1, forward strand.
GGTATGACATGTTTGTAATATGACGAGCCAATTCCAGCAGAAACATTTGCTTGCAAACTTGAAATTTATATTTTAACGATACAATATTGAAATTGCTTTCAGATTTGTTGCCACAAGTCACAAGAAAGGACTGTTGACAGCATTGATTTAACTGTTAAACGTACTATGAAGGGATCAGTAAATTCAAAGATCAACTTTCAAAAAGATGGAGAAATATCCATTCTCATCACAAAATACGCACTATTTGAACCCTGTAACGAGTTATGTTATTGAATATAGTAAGTACTTCAAGAAATCGAAGGAGATTTCACTTCAAAGTCAACAGATTGAGGATAGTTTAAATAATGTTAAAAATGAAGATCAGATCCTGATTACCGCAGGGGCACGTGGGGCACAGACCCCCCCTCTTTGTTTTCAGGGGGCCCAAAATCCTCCTAATTTATCAAAGTAATTAAAAATAAATGATAATTTCACTCAGAATCTAGAGCACAATGATATCATTGACATTTTTGCAAATGCCAAGACAAGGAAAAAAAACTTCTTATTTGTTAATAAAATATCCCCTTAAAAATTTGATATCTTTTGCAAATCCTAAAACCCACTCCCAGTTTATTCTGTATTTACTATTAAAATTTATATCATAGATAATTTTTATGTTTACGGTTTACGGTTAAGGGCAAATTTTAATTACATCTTATATAATTATAACGTATTATCTCTTCTACTTTTTAAATGTACCTTTATACTATATTGTGATATGAGGTACCTCCAAATTTAGCACAACTGTGTTAATACGCAAGTATCGAAATATTTTATTGCTTCTTTAATAGCATAAGGGGGAATATATTGGGGGGGGGGCACAGAATTAATTTTGTGTGCCAGTGTCTTCAAATATTTTGGGCCCCTCCGCGGGGGAAGGGGGGGGGGGCTGAAACAGAAATGTTCCCCATGTCCAATATTAGAATGATCGGGCTCTGATGAAGATACAGCTGAATCAAAAACACCAAATCATAAAAGAATATGCCAAATGATTCATTAACGTTTGGACAAGTTTTGCTAGCTGGATGGAAAGGAAAGAAATTAACAAAGAGAAATATTTTGGACAGGTACTTCATATAGAAGATAAAGTAATACAAATAGCTTGTTTGAGAATGCATAATAGTATGGGAATGTTCCTTGTGTTTCCTGAGAAAGAATATAAATGTTCTATGTATTCTGATAAAATTATTGAGTATTTAAAGAATTCAGAATTGTGACAGATGGTTCAGGCTTAGGCATTAGATATCAGTGTTTCAGACTGCTGTATCAGCTGAATAAATGTTTTTAAGTTGAAATTGACCAAGTTTAATTGCTTTGGACTCCGTGTTCTTCCATTACTGTTCTTCCGTTTCCCTTAACAAACGCATAGTTTATATTCTTAAAATAATTATTTTTTAAAACTAGCTTTGAGAAATTGAATGATTGAACACTCCCGTATGTTCTCTAATTTTTATAGAATTTTCCATTTTATAATTTTGCTGAACTTTTGGGGAGAACATGATAGAGTGAAAATCATGTCGCAAAAATGTCCTCCTGTTGCCGTTTTTTAAATTTGATTTAAGAAAAAAAAAGCAACAAACGAAAAATTCTTGGCTTTGGCTTTTTAAGCAACTTAGTATGATGTATATAAATGTCTACGCATCAGTTTTTGAAAAAAATATGTAGTTTGATAAGCTCACAGACAGAAATACATCGATTTTTTCCCCAAAAACCGTTCTTCCGTTACCGCTTGAATTCACCACCTCAACATTTTATTATTTTAATGCTATTCTGAGGGCTAATTTACTATTGTGATGGATTGAAGCAGCTCGCTGGAGACGCAAGCTTATTATAGTAAGCAAAAAATATTTGTGTGAAATTATTTTTACTTTTATTATCTTGTTAAACTGTAGCCTGAAAAGCATTTAAACTTCTAAAAATATGTGTAAATCATAAAATATTCGTAAACATAACGAGGGCATTTCTGTGAGAATGACCCAAAAATAGGATGTTTATGCGCTCATTGTCAAGGTTATTTAATTACATTACATTTTAAATAACTTTGCTGTTTAGATTAGACCAATTCTAAAATTTAAAACGATCTGGCAACTAGTATTTTTTGACCCCTGAATATATGTATTGTTGACACTAGTGGATTAAATTAACTTTTTTTTTTTTAATAGTTATTTACAGCTTGCTGGAATTCATGGTTTTATATTTATTTTGTATTCCTGATTTTATAATTATTTATACTGTCACCAATAATGTTTTGCAATGTTTATTGGAGTAGTTTACTGTTCCAAAGAAAAAATATACATTTTCAAAATCAATGACACTGTTACTAGAGCCGAAATCATTGATAAGTTAATTCCAATTTTTTTTTTTTAAGTTTCAGCCTTTAATTTTTTGGCTTAATTTTAAATATTTTCTATTTTTAAGGGTGCAGCTGCTCTCCCTTGCCTACTCTGACATCCGACAAAAGCTTTTCTCGGACATCTTTTCATCCATAAGCATTATCATCCATTTTAATCCTAAGCTTTTATTCATGCACGCGATTAGTGACGAGGGAAAGATCACCGATTTAAAAATTTTATCGGTTGCCAGTTTCTGTTAAATAAACAAAATACTTCTTATGTCAGCAAGAAAAAGATTTAAAATTTTCCCTTGATCCTACTTTTGGGGGTAGCAACACGTGAAAGTTTAGTTACGTTTTCTTTTCCGTGCTGTCCTCTGTTATTTAGAGAGAAAAAAAATCATTTAAATTTTGATATCTTGACGTTTCCGCAAACACGAATTGCGATAGGACCCTACTCGTTGAAGTTCATATTTCTACAGATGGAATGGAAATGGTAAAGAAATCTGCACCCGTCCTATTATGACTCATGATTTTCCAGAATAGATAATACGAGGCATATCCATGAAAAATAAAATAGTGATATGGATGCAGTAATTAAGATTGTGATTTTATGGCCGATATTCACCAGTACATTTATCATAAAGATTATTTACAGCGTATTACGTTATGTATTTTTATTTCTTATCAGTGTTAACTGATGGGAATGAGTAATCGGGAAATTTTGAATTTAGATAGTTTTATTGTTTATATTCATCCATACAGGTGTTTTCGCCTGAAAAAACACAATTTTTACCCAAAAAACCTTCTTTTTTAAATGTTAAGTCTGCTTGAGTTAGGCCCTGAAAAAAAAAATAATAACAATAATTTTAATAATAAAACCAATCCGCCGATGATTTGTAACTATGATGACGAAAATTTCGCTCTCTAAATAAATACTAAAAACAACCATCGTCATGGTAGTCTGTTAAAGGAGAGTAACATCCTTTTTGGTGAAGCGAGGATAGTATATAATTCGTTATTGCTAAAAAAAACAGCCCTGAAAAAAATATAAATAAAATCAAACCGCACATGGTTTGTAACTATGAAGGCGAAATTTTCCCTCCTAAATAAGTACTAAAAACAAACATTGTCATGGAAATCTGAAAAATCAGAGCAACATCAAACTTGGGAAAGTGAGAATAGTACGCAATTCGTGATTGCTCAAAAAAAAAATTATTATTTAATGTGTTTGGACTGACCCGTTGATAGCAATCGAAAGAACACATTTTTCCTGCTTATGAAAGCATTCGTTTGGGACTTTAGATTCATATTGAACTGAAGTTATAAATAACCTTTTTTTTCAAGTAAGTTTCAAGAACAATTCTAAACCTTTATTTACGCAATTGGTAACGATTTCATTATTGGCACACAATAGTAGAAAGCTCAATCATTTAAAATTCTTATCTACTGTCAATTCTTTTGAGTTAACAAACAAAACACTTGTAATTGGTTTTAGTAAGGGATTTTCAATTTTCTCTCATGATTCTGCTTTTACGACTAGCAAAACTCAGTAGTTGTGATTATCCTTCTTTTTTGCTTGTTTTTTTCATTTCTTATAAAAAAATTTGAATTTAATGCGCGCTTTTTCCCGCGAGATTCATCTGAAAATGAGCTAAGGCAATCGAGGTCGCGATTATTTTATTTTTTAAATTTAATATAAGTTCTTGTACTACTAACTACTGTAATATATTTCACGTAAAAGTGTCAAGTCCACCCTTTATGGTTTTACAACAGGATACGGTACACAACGCAACAATACTTTATTTAAGTTTCATTTGCATCAATTATTTCCTTTCAAGAGAAAAGCAAAACTGCCAGTCTTCCCAAAAAGCGCAGCTATTACATAACTGGTTGCATCCAATGAGATCAGCGATCGCATCCTCGTTAACACGCCCTCCAGTGCATCAGCAAAAATCGTAACGCTAGCGAAACAGCGATAATCTTACAAATCTAGTCTTCCGCTCTACCCCGTTCTCCCGCCAAGCGAGCTCAAGTTTCCACTATTGTAGGTTTTCTCCATTTTATAGAGCTCACTGGTCGCATCTTAAGCCTCGCCGATGAGATGTCATTACCGACGGCCATGTCGAGTGGAGGTGAGTTGTTTGGTAATGACGCACGCATCTGCCTCCGATTTCTCCCCAGAGTGGGATTTGCTGCGGGGTGTTTGGGCTCATTTGAGTATCTAGTGTATTGTGAGACCTGATTTTAATGAATTCTGGACGACGGAGAGTCGAAGTTTCGAAAGTTTCTGCATCTGTCATTAATTTTTCTCTTTTTTCATCTGGAAAAATTTCTTGTCAATAATTTGGATTTTATTTCTACGTGATATGACGGTCAGTCAAAATGTTAGTTGCTCTGCTTAAAAAAGTAAAACATGGTAAAATTTTAGTAGCTACCTTTTTTCCGACGTAAAATATCATTCAAAATCTAGTTTTCACCATAATTATTTCCTGCATTTAACCATTTGTCGAGGCGTCGGCGTGGTGCTAGTTTTTTGATGTCTTTTGCGAAGAAAACCTATCTAATACCCGATATAACCATTCTTTTTATAATGAAACACGAAACGATTTGGACATTCACTTAAAAATCGACTGCCATGTAGTCAGTCGATAGACATTATGCCCCTGTGGTGGCCTGATCGGTAAGGAATCGTACTTGTGACTGGAGGGTTCCGGGTTCGATCGTACCTGATCGAAGATCCACCATCTTCATTAATGGGTACTGGGGGACATTAAATATGCTCGTGGTCACAAAGTCCTCCAAGTTAAACGATACCTCTGAGGGTGCTGGGGTTGCTCGGCTCCTGGTCTAGATAAAAAAAACAGAGCTGTCTTCCTCTTCAGGATTCTATCCTAATCACAAACAGTGGTAGGTACGGGAGCCCTGGAGTGAAAATTGAAAACTGTATGACAATATAAGACCTCATGTAGCAAAACAATCGTGGAGACTTCTGATCTGATCACGTTTAAGTGAGTAGTGTGGGATCGCCCTCCTTGTAGCTGACATTTCGCCTTGTGACTTTCATATTTTTTGGTCGCATTGAAAAAGAACTTTTCAAGCGACGATACCACTCTGATGACGAGGTAAGAACTGCAGCCGCAGAAGACACACACACAAAACCCCTTATTCTACCTTTTGACGAATGCTTAAATAATTAAATAACGGAAGTTATTGGGATGAAAAGTAGATTTCGATTAGAGTTTTAAGGTGCAAAAAAGTTATTATAAAATTTCTGTCCAGTTTGGTTTTCTTGAGCAGTGCAACTGGTTTTATGACTGGCTTACCTATTTTGGCGTTAACGAATTTCATTGAAACATTTTTAATGCAATTATAATTTTCGTTAACCTAGCTGTTGGTTTTGTAGTTCTTTAAGAATTTCTACTGCATCAGAAATTTACTTCGTTATTTTCTCTTAAAAAACATCTTGGGTGAAAGTTGCCCTACTGGAGGACTTTTTTTTTATTGTCTTTGTTGCTGCGGCTTTACACCAGCGTTGCTAACTTTCCTCTTCCCTTTTACATCTCTACGCAATCAACAAATCAAGATCTTCTGTGTGAACGTAATTTTTAATGATCGAATAAATAGCAGCTAGCTTTATGACTGACGAATAAAGGGTCATTAAAAAAGCCAGGAGGGTGTGTTTTTTTTAAATAATAAACCAATCAGTGCAGGAAGACGGCGGCAAGTATTTCGTCGCAATAGCTGTAAAACCATCATACTTACAGACAAGAAATCGAATTCCCCGAAGAAACAGGAACAAATCACGATAAAGTACGTCCCTTGTTTTGAAGTTTTATGACTATTTGTACTCAGCTGAATCTATCTGCGATGCTATCTTGTGTTGCGGTGTTAATGTCGCCTTATTATTATTATTATTTAGAGATAACTATTGGTTAATTACTATTTTAGTGTTCTTATTATTGAAGCGTGTATAAGTTGTTTTCCCAGCATCGACACTATGTTGGCAGAGAAACAACTTTTACGGAATTCATTCATCGTTTTTATTCAAGTGTAGGAGGGACTTAGAGGCTATTTATACAAGATAATGCCTGAAAAGGGGGGGGGGAATTGAATTTTTGGCATTTTAAATTCAAGTTATGTTTTTCGCAATCACGAGCGTGTGTATATGTAGCACAAACCTACACAAAGACACACACGCCTACATTGTGCGCGTATGTATATGTAGGTGTGTGTATGTCTTTGCGAAGGTGTGTACGCGCGTGTGTGTATTTAGGCGTGCGTGACTTTGTGTAGGCGTGTGTGACTTTATGTAGGCGTGTGTGTATGTATGTAGGCGTGTATATGTATGCGACACTGAGTAGGCATTCATGTGTGTAGGCGTGTGTGTGTAGGATATGGACGGAACCTAGAGACGGTTTTCGCTATAGGAGCAGCATCGGGAGGGGTCGGTCGACGATGATGCTACAGAGGGAGGCGGGGGAAAAATGAAATCATAGGAACGTCATTTAAAGGTCAAGTGAAAACAATAAGCAATCATGATTGCTCAAAAAAAAAAAAAAAAAAAAAGGCGCCTACTTTACACTATAAAATGGTGCTAATTTTCTATTTGCACAAAAATATAAGTATTTGAATTCCAATCCTTCTCCATAAACTAGTGCTTCAACATTTAGAGTTCGATACCAGTTTTCATGGTCTGTCTAACTACTTTAATTGATGTATTGGCCGACCTACAGCTGCGCAGGAAAATAGATCGTAGATAAAGTTGATACTGTCCAACAGGTTGCGTGTTCGTAACCTACGACGCTGTAAAGCAATATGAATAATACTGCTGTATTTTATTGCTGTCTTAAGCAGGGTTAGAAATAAGAATTCAATAAATCTGGTCGTCATGATGCCCCTAGTGTTAGTTTTCAGGCGTCAAAATGAAAAACATGGGTGTTATTTTTAATGAATGAAATACATATAAGGCAGTGAGAAGCAAAGGGATGTAAGCAAAGTGTAAGTACTGAAATTCTAAATTTGAAGATACTACCAGTGCAAATTCTAGAAGAACCTAACTTCTATTTTGGGGCAAGATATAGTACAAGTACTCCTGCCATGTACTGCTATCAGTAGCGGAACTATGGAGTCTAGCGCCCCTGGCGAACTAAAGAAATTGCACCCTGCACCGTCGCCCACATGCGAAGTCACCGGGGATCATTATGACCTCCAAAAAAAAATTTTTTTTTTTGAACATTTTGATTAATTGATTCGACAAAGAAGGAGGCAGCATTGTAATTTTTTTCTTATTTTCTTTTTTAGAATTGTTTTCAATGATCTCCAATGATCCTTCTCAGTAGATGTTAAGTGTGTGTGTGTGTGTATATATATATATATATATATATATATATATATATATATATATATATATATATATATATATATATATATATATATATATATACACACACACCCTCTAGCTCTTTTATGATCAAAGAAAAAAAAAAAAAAAAAAAAAACCCTCATTAATTTTTTTTATCAGTCGAAATGCCGTCCCCCCTGGCTGCTGCGCCCCTGGCGAGAGCCACTTCTGCCAACCCCTAGTAACGCACTGACTGCTATAAAGCATGATTTAGAAAAAAATTTCAATAAAAGCGTTCTTTGTATCTGAACTTGAATCACGTTTTATTCAAGACATCTAAAATGTCTACTTACATCCTTTTCCTTCTCATAGCCTCATATGTTTCAAAACCAGAACTTAAAAAAAAAAAAAATAATAATTTGAATTTTGTCATCTTGAATTCAAATTATGTTTTTTGCAATCACGAGTGTGTGTGTATATGTAAGCGTGTGTGTTTGTGTGTGAGGGGTATGTGTGTGTGTGTGTAGGCATGTGTGTTTGTGTCTGTGTGCAGGCATGAGTGTGTGGGTAGTAGTGTGTATGTGTGTAGGTGTGTGTGGGGGTATGTGTGTGTGTTGGTGCATGTATGTGTATAGGTGTATATATGTATATGTGTGTAGGTGTGTGTATGTATGCGGTAAGTGTAGGATATTGACGAAACCTGGAGACGGTTTTCGCTATAAGTGCAGCATCGTGAGGACCCGGTCGACGGTGATGCTGCGGAGGGTGCTGGTGGGAAAATTCAAAGGAACGTCAAAAACAGTCAAATAAAAGCAATAAGCAATCGTGATTGCTCAAAAAAAATGTGAAAGGTTAAACACTGCCGATAGCATATTTAAAAAATATTTAAAATATGCTAAATTAAATTATTCTTTTAGCGACAAAATTAATTGCATATCAAAATTACTTTTGCAAATTCATCCTTCTGATCAATCATCACATCTTAATCACAATGAGTTAAGAAATAAAACTTTCAATGAGGTTTTAAACTTTATGCGGGTTCCTTGGGTTGGAAATACAGACGTCAAATCAAAATTTTTGATTGAAAAATGAGACTACCGATCACTTATTTCAAAAGTATTGCGTATGTTGCACAGTATTACTAAACTGAGCACTTTGTAGCTAGAAAATTGGAATTTTTTCTTTCTTTCTTTCATTCTTTTTTTTTTTTTGGTGCAGCATATTGCGATTTATTTTAGAGTAGAGATTGTTTCAGCAATGCCTTGGAAGAAATATTTTGATGCGATAAACGGCATCAAATTGCCATCGTTTTATCCTAAAAACGTGTTGTTTATTCAATTGGAACATTCGATTGTAGACAAAACGGAGTTTGCGCATCTGCACACTGTACAGGTATTACGTATAAAATTTTAACTTTCTACGGCGCTTAACCGTTTTCGAGTTTGGCGAGATAAAAACGCAAATATGCTACTGCAAAATTCATAAAGTGTTCTCGGGGATGTACAGAAGACAATATTTTTGTTGCACATGCGTGCGTGCATACGCACGTATGTACGGATCAGGGGTGAATTCTTAAATTTTTCAGCACTGGAAACGTATCAGAGACATAATTGAATTCTGAGTCGTACCGAATTTTATGCGAAAAGGGAATAGATTTTTCTGGAAAAGCAGTGCTGGAACGCCTTTGCAGTGAGTTCCGCTACCAATTCAACCCTGGTGTATATGTAAAAGAACTAATCAAGAATCCTTTAGAGGTGATTAAAATAAAAATTTTGGTTGAAAGTTTTATGGGGAATTTTTTAGGTAGTTAATCTTTTGTTTTTACTTTCTTATACGTTATCATTTTACTGTTTGACTTCCTTGATGCATATTTTTTTCCCCTTTGTTCGTACAAGAAAATAAAAGTGATAAAAATGTGTAATTTGAAATTAGCTACCTTTAAAATGCTCCAGTTTTATCCTCAATGCGTTATGCGAACCTCTTGAAACACACCATAGGAAAATGGATGTAGCTGAATATAATTGTGTTTTACTTCAACCTTGATACAAGCCTCGTTAGCGAGAAGAATTACCCCACTGACGCGCCCAGGGTACTTTCCCGTAATTTGGGCATAAGCCGTAAAAAAAAGGTTCTCTGTTACTGATCCGCAACATAAAAAACGTGTTGCTATAAAGATTTAGCATCGGGTGAAAGTGAAGGGGAAGAAAAAAATCTTGTCTCATCTTTCCTTATTTAGAAAGTAGAAATCGGCGCAAGGAAAAAAAAAAAAAAAACCCGTGTTATATAAACGGGAGAAAATGCCACAACCTCTGATTACAGGAAGAACCTAACGGATGAAATTACTTTTCGTGGCAAATGGTCTTCATGTCTCATTCAGAATTCATGGGACGCAATTAGCTTCGATTCGCCATTTTGTTGCGTGGGGAACTTTTTTTCTTTTCTTTTATCCCTGTCGGTGTGTAAATTTGTTACTTTGACGCTAGTTGGAGAAATGTTTGAATACAGCTTCTAGTTGTTTATTAGAAAGAGTGTCTGTTTTTATTGAGTTAGGGACATACCAGGCCGGGAGTTTTCCAGTTTTTCAAGTGGATAGCAGCAAGGAATTCATGTACAGAGAAATCCCATTTTACGTTTCTCAAGGGACTGGGTTGAAAAAAAAGACGTAAAATACGGGAAATACGCAGAAAGCAAAAATCAAATGGAGGAAAACTAAACGTAGTAAAGATGACTCTTTCAAGAGGTATAATATCTATATTTTGAGAAAAGAGCATTATTATACATACCATTTTGGATAATTTTAACGCTTTTAGTTGCTCATCCGGTCGTCTTTATTTTTTAGTCTCTGAGTTCAAAGTAAATGCAGAATCCTCCATTATTAAAAAAATTTGCAAGTCTTTTTCTTGGTCTTTATGAGAAAGAAAAGTCTTTCACTATTTGTATGTAATATTGTAGTGCATACAAATTGCGTGTTCAATATTGCTACTATTTCGATGCAATATTGAAAGAAGAGACGGGTTGTGCTTCCGGTTCTTCTTGCTCCCAAGGAAAACGTAAAAGCGGGAAATTCATAAACAACAAACTTACAATCGGTTTTAAATGAACATTATCTGTATACGGAAAACTGGGACCTGATGAAAAAAAAAAACGTGAAATTCGAGAAAAACGTAGATTTGAGGAACGTAAAATCGGGGTTTCATTGTATATACATGTATTTATAATATCAAATCACTTGTGATTTGGCATCCAATAAATATTTTTGTTTAGTAAACTTCGTCAAGTCTATACCTCCCCACATAGCTGTAGTCTACGCTCTGTAGCTCGATCCTACATGCAGCGACTTTTCCATTAAAGCTACCCGACTCATGAAATCCCATTTACTAGTGTTCTATTCATGAAAAGTTATTTTAACGTCTGTTAGCATGTCCGAACCGGTTTATTTCATTGTAACTTCCAAAATTAAATTTCAATCTGCATTCTGGGAAAAAAAAAATATCGAGGGCGAAAATAAGACGTTTAAACAGTTTGAGTTTTCCAAATAGTGGTACATTTTCCGTTAAAAGGAGTAATCTAATAGAAAAAGTTTGAAGAAGTGATAAGAACTACACACAAACAATAGATAGAATTATCTTTTTGACAGAAATCACAGAAGGAAAAACAGAATAAGGTAAGGTACTATATTTTGTAAAAAATCCAAAAAAGTAAAAACCAACCATAATTTCTTACCATCTCGGACGAAAAAGATTTCTGTAAGAATTTTAAAAATATATTTTGTCCCGGAATATATTAATTTAATATTGTGTGTTATTTGTGTCTAGTATTATAACATAAAAATATGCTTAGTGTTTATTACTTCTTAGTTTAATTCTTTTTCTGAATAACAGTCATTTTTATGTGACAAACAAATGACTGAGGAAAATACTTGATTTAACCTTTTTGCCCTACCTTTTTTTTAAGGGAGTAGGAGGAGTTGGGGAGTATTCTTTGCATATTCAAACCTTAATGTATTGTACTTACCTCCGCTTTAGAAGATTGTAATTATTTAGATACTAGAAAATCGCTCTTCAAGGTATGACGGGTGAAAATTGCTTCTACATTTGAACGAAGTCCTTGCCTGTTTGGCGATATTTTGATAGTTGAAATTATAACCCTAATTCCAGTGGATAGCGTTCATAGTTACCGCTTTTTAGCTTTTTCATTCCCCTGAAATGACACCATCTTACCAGTAAAACAGTTAAGTTACCGGATCGAGTTCAGCCTTGTCACAATAAAGCTTTTCTCTGCAAGTTAAACATTACCAAAACATATTATCAAATTATCATGCCGTGGCGCGAGTTTCATTGTTGAATCACGCGGGTTACTCGATCATCGGCTATTATTTATATGAGGATGGTCAAATAGTTTGTGTTGACCCTTACACTTGTTGAAATTAATAGAAAATTATTTCCTACTGCATTATAAAAGGTGAAGGTCCTTCGTATTGTATTAACATTACGTTCTCTTTCTCATGTTAAATATTTAAGTCAACGCGAGAGTTCTTTCAGGATTGTTCTTATGAGTTATGCCGAGAAGAAAAGAATAGAAATGGAACTTTGATGGAGAAAGATGAACCGATCTTTTATTCATGCTTCGATCTTTCTTCCATGGTGTGATTTCATACCGAATTATCTTCTGCAATTTTGACGTCTCTGCTTTCTACCAAAAAATCCCTTTTTGCTTAGAATTTTTGAGTTGACTTCGTGCAGGTTCTTTCCCGTTTCAGGTTGACTTTCAAGTGTTATAGGCGCAAAAATAATGTATGCACTATTACTTATTAGGCGCAAAAATAATGTATGCACTATTACTTATTATTATTACTGTTTTTCTTTAATATAATTGGGTTGTTTCCCGTTTTTCAAAAATATTTTTTTCCTGAAAGAGCATGATCGAAAATGTGGGGGGAGTTACTTTTTTTTTCTTAATTTTGACTTACTTTCTCTCTTAAAAAAATCTTAAAAGACGTTCAGTCGCTGTTTTCATTTTCGCTGCTGACGTCACAAATGAACAAGTCACAGCCTTCTATATATCAGGCCTACGTGCTGTATTGCGCAATCGATGTCACGTGACCTCCTAGAGGCGATGAGCGGTAAATTCCCTTTTGTTCAAACAGCGTTCGTGGACTAGCTGATCATTGCAAAACAACTCTTGTATTAGTTAGCAAAGTAATAATTATTCGAAAAGTATTTGTGAATGTTCAGTTTACGTTATCAGCAGTCTCTTAATGGAGACTTGGAATGATGTTCTTTTTTTCTTTCTTTGTATTATTGTGCTTAACGCTGCAGAAGCCGTTGGGATACTGTAGTAGTGAAAATTTAACGTATTAAATGTTTAAGATTTCCAAATATGTTTGTAAGCTACATTTTTTGACCAAAACATGTTTTTAAGAAGGTAAGTCTGATTATCAATGCTTATTTTTTTTAGTAGAATCGATAATAAAAAATAAATACTTGTTAAATAATTTTGTAATGATTTTTCCCTGTAAGGTACAAAGTTTTATGTGTGGTTTTTTTTCATGCTATACATTTTCATTACTTTCGATTTTAGTGACGAAGGTTTTATGGCCCCACTATGGATAATAATTATATTTTGTAAATATTGTTTCAAGGAACTTTAGCATGAATTGTCTGAAGAGTGCGGTTTAGTAGATACAATAGATAGCGGCATTTTAAAAAGATCAACTGTTTTATATTTTAAAGCAGCTTCTATTACTGTAAGGTACACATTTTTATGTATGTTTTTTTTTCATGCTATATATTTTTATTACTTTCGATTTTAGTGACGAAGCTTTTTTGCCCTCAATTTAAGCAATAATTATTTTTTTGTAACTAATGTTTCAAGGAACTTTTTACATAAATTATTTGAAGCGTGCAGTTTAATATATACATTAGACCGCGGCTCTTTAAAAGGGCCAACTGTTTTAACTTTTAAAGCACCTTCTATTTGTATAAATATGTTTCAAAATGTGGAAAATTTTTAGGAGGAATTCGTATCAAATGAAAGTTAATTAAAGCTTTTAACAAATATTGGCGAGCCATGCATTAGAAATCCGGTACATGACCATTACAAGCTTTGGTCTCACAACATTTTCTTGATTTTGCGAAATGTAATGCAAACGATTTTTAAAATACTGTTGTACAGTGATGTTCCCATCAATTTTTCTGAGGGTTTACTCCCAAGTAATCCATTACGCACAATTTGTGTATGTGATCAAATGCATAGTATGTCATAATATGAAAATTTATGAAGCTTGAGGGTATACGCTATATGTCTAAAAACTGTTTGAGAGTATACGGTGTATCGAGTATCCCCTATGGGAACACCATACTGTTGAATAACTTTTCAAAAAAAAAAAAAAAAAAAAAAGAATGAGAAGTAGTAATGAAAAAGTAGATATATATAAAAAAGAAGTTAACTCACAATAAATAGATTCCCAGTAAAAATTCATGATAAATCTATATATTTTTTGCTCTGAAATATATGCATCAGTATTGTCATTATATATCAATTGTTTGGTTTGTTTCATTTGTTTAGATGTTTTGTAATTATTATTGGGTATTATAGCGATTCATTTCTCAAAAATGTATGTTTTTATTTTTTATTTTTAACAGGTTAGAAAAATGTCTAAATATAGGTTTTTTATTCCAATTTATATTATTGTTTCATTTGTTTACATTTATAAGAAAGAAAATCAATACTACTGTTAATCATTCACGAGAAAAATGATTATTAGATTATGAATAACAAATATGCACTTCCCGTTTATCTTAACTCATTTTACAATTTAAGCAAAATTTATTCCGTACTTTCTTTTACGTTAGGATTTAAATTTCAAGAGTATTTTCTTCATATCCATACCAATAAATTTTCTTTTTCCTTTCTTATCTGTATATGTTGCGTAATATAGTATTTAATGTGTCATATGCATACAGTTTAATTTACTATTTAAGAACTATTTGTGTTGATATTAAATCTTAAACGATATAAAATTTTAATTGAGATATGTATCAGAGTACGTCATGTGAAAACCATTTACTCTCTCAATTCATTAAAAAAAAATCTTAAATTTTTATTCACGGTAGAGCTATTATGAGATGTAAACAAACCGCCTTCACGGGCGGCCATGTTGAATGAGCGCGCAGGCCTTGTGTTAAGACGGCTGTGGAACAAGTCTTTACCAGAACAAATTTTCAGGACATTGCCAAACTTCGCCAAATGAATATTTAACTAACCATTTTCGTTCCACTATTTATTGCTCGCAGTAAAAAGAATCACCTAAAGGCTTTTCTTGCCAGAATAGACAACCACGCACTCCGATTGAAGATGACTTCACTTGCGACGTCACTCGATGAAACATTTTGTTTTAGAAATTTTACATAAAAAAAAAATATTGGCTCTCAGGTTTTTTTTTTGTTTATTCTGTCGATTTAAGTGACTAAAAGTAGTACATACTTTTGACTGAAGGAAATAGACCCATTAGCAATTTGTATTTTCGTGTTGTTTTGGGTGTTAGAATGATTAATTTATAACGTTATGGGCTTTGAAATCTGTTAAAGAAATCCACAGTACTATTATTTAGTCAATAAGTTTTAGCAAAAGTTTATTTAATTTGATTAATTTTAAGAGTTTATTTTTGCTTTTACGTTATGAGTCAAACACACTGTAGCGTTTGTAGAAACATATCATGTTTTTTCAAACGTAGCAGTATGGAATGAAATGCTACAGAGGAGCTTTGTTATTCTTTAATTTTTAAACAGTTGATAATATTTCTTTAAAATTGTATCTCTTGATTTTAAGCAGTTTTTATTACCAACTCCTCACTCAAAACAATAGTAATGAAAATAAGTATGATAATAATTATAATAATAATAAATCGTTTAAAAAATTATATTTGAAGATAATCTTTTTTTTTTATTTTGCAAAAAACTCTTTTACTCATTTCTTTTTAATTAAAAAAAAGTCTTCCTATATCGGTAGAGAAAAGCTATAAAATTTATTTTTGAACATTAACTGATTAAAAAAAGTGTTGAACATTCTGGAAATTAGACTTGCAGAGATCAAATAATGAACTTTCTCACTGACATAAATCATTTCTTTATCTTTTGCTTCGTGACCGTAACTGTCTCCAGTTAATGAAGAGAAAAGTTCGATATGGAGAAGGAAAAAAATAGTGGATCCTTGATTTTAAAAACCTTAATTTAGTGCTTTCTCCTAATCATCTTTTTTTTCGATGGGATGTCTGCAAAAGTTTATTGAAAAATCTTCCGTACTTTTGAAGTCTTGCCGAAAAGAAAAAGTGACTTTGAATTTTATCGACAAAAGGATTTATAATAGTTCCCGTTAAAATGGCATTGGTTGTAAACAAACGGGCCAGCTGCTATTAAAATGGTTTCTTTCTCTTCTAATAATCGAATTTTGTTTGCTTGTTTGTTTTTTCTTTTCAATCTTTCAGTTGAAAATTCTTTTAATATCTTATCTGGCCTTTTTTTTTTATTCCAGTTGGTTTAAAACTGGGAAAAGTATTGATTTTAGTTTTTCATTTAGATTTAAATGCACAATATGTTTGATATTGTTTTTATTTTATGGTGGAATCGTGCGAGAAAATAATTTAGCTTACTTCGTTTTTTAAAGTACGCAAATTTAAGTAATAATTAAATGGTTTTTCTAATAAAATTAATTTGTTGAAGACATTTAAAAATATTGAAAGATGCTTTACAACAGTGCTGGATTTACTAGTGAGCTAAACAAGCTATAATTTAAAACCTCCGCTTTGGTAGGGGCACCAATTTCTATGTCGGGTGTCCATGTCCAAGTACCTCCCTGCCAAATTTGAACGAGATCCGACGCTAATTGCGGATTTGTATTGAGAACATACATACGCACATACATTTATATTCTGTTTTATTTATATACTCGTAGGTGCTTCGTCTTTTCTTGCGTCTTTTAGCTCTTATTCGAATGAATTTGTTCTTGACGTTACATCCCTTTTGAGTAATCGAACACAATTTCTTAATGCACGTCACATAATTTTAAATTTTGAAACTTTTCCGTTTGGCTTCGACAGCCATTTCCAATATTTCTCTCTTTTTGAACTACAAGTTGAAAATAGTGAACAATCTTTTCTATGAAGTTTTTGGGAATTATCCAATTTTGCTTCATTTGTTGCCACTATCTGATCTTAAACTTCTTACTGTCAAAATACGCACTCATTAAAATTGCTTTAATCTTGGCAGCTGAGTGCATGGCCTTTCTTTGTGTTCCCGAAACTCAGCCCGAGCAGCGGTTTTTGAGTTTTATAAGTGGAACGCTAATTATCTCCGAGTTGGCAGAGTTTGGAATATCGATTTTTGTTTGTTTTAGCTGGCACGCTTTTTTCTTCTTCTTCTTTTGTTTTGAATATTGAATTTTGTATTAAGTTAAACTTCATCAGCCTTCTCGAAAAATATTGCGAACGAGCTCCAGAAACTTTGAACAATGTTTTGTGTTAAACGTCAGTTGATGGGCTGTTTGAGAAAATTTCAGAAAGTTTAAACATTTTAATGTTTAAACTTTCTGAAATAAAAGTGTGAGGAAACTTATTTTTTTGTTTGGAAATCAACTGGAATTATTTTGATGTGAAATGTGTTAAAGGTTTTCGATCTTTTACGGTTATCCGCGTCTACTCTATATTTTCACTCTAATAAAAAGATATTAAACCTTTAAATTTTGTCAAACAAAGGTATTGTTTATTAATTCCCATAGAGAAATTAAGGAGAAACTACAAGGGTGATAGTTTTCTCATGAAATCCCGGAAATCTGGGATTTTGAGCTAAAAAAAGGTCGAAATTCCGATTGTATCAAATATGTCACTGAGCAATTCAACTGTACAAGTCAAGATTCTACATTAAAATTAAATATGTTGACTTTCTGGAATATACGTTGAAAACGGAGTAATTCTCTCCTGTAAAATGTTGGGCCTTAAAAAAAAAGGATCAGTGGTTCTCAATGTGGGTGTCGCGGCACCCTAGGGTGCCACAGGGAGAGGCAAGGAAAGCCGCGAAATAGCCATGTTGTTAATATTCATAACATAATAGTTATAAACTAGGGTGCCGTGAAAAAAATCAAATTTGTAAGACGATTAATTTTATCATTTTTCAATCGATCGTTAATTTTGACATCAGAAAAGTGGAGAGGTTAAGTCCCTTTGCTTTTGAAAGTGAGGGGGCAGTTAGTTGCTCCCTTTTCTTCCCGTACAGTTGCTTATGCCTATAAATATTGATTTTTGTACAATTCTTAAACGGGAAGTCGACGAAACAATCAGAAAGCCTCATAACAAGGGGATGGATATTTTTTATGGAGGGATATTCAACCTATCTCGAATTTGGATCAATAAAGAAATTTCGATTTGTGAAAACGTTAAGCAGGGTTGCCAACCTTGGAGGAACCTTTTGAGGAGCATCTGTGGTGATTTTGAGGAGCAATTTAAAAGTTTGCGGAGCAGTTCCGTATTTTGTTTAAAACTCAATAAAAATAACTAAAATCACGTATCCAAGGGCGCCCATATGGGGGAGCCCCCCCCCCCCCCCATAAATTCGAAAAAAATTAGAGAACTTTGAAATTAGAGCTTCCTTGCTTGTAGTACTTTTTCCTTTGCAAAAATGTAAAAACATTTCCTCTCCTGCAATTAATGAATGCAATTATTAAAAATGTCAAATTTTAATAACTCTAATCTGTACTGAAATCGGTTTCTATGGGGAAAATATCCTGCTAAACTATGGGGAAAATATCTGAGCCCCCAGCCTAAAAGTTTTGCATATGGGCGCCCTTGCATGTATCTGAAATTGTTTTAGAGGTTTAATAATAATTTTAATCACTACTATAAAAATCATTTTTAAATTAATAAAACAGCTTTATACACTATTTCAATCTTTGACTATAAGCATCTTTAATTTTCCATTTCACATGTTTGTTATGATAAAATAGCAAAATTTGAGGTTGAAAATGTTCGGCTGTAAAATGCGGTGCAAAACAACTTCTTTGCGGAGCCGCGGAGTTTCGCCTTTTTTGCGGAGCAACTCTGCAAAATGCGGAGCAGTTGGTTACCCTGGTTAAATATATATATTTTTTTGTAATTAAGATGTGTGTTTAATATGTTCTCTTTTCAAATTTAATGTATGTAAATCAACAAAAAGTTTCAGTGCAACTAAAAAATAACAATTGAACTGTAAGTATTTGAACTTGCGCGTGAGGAGGTCTTTAAAAGGCTGAACCATCTGTGCATCAAGATTTGCATCTACCCTAAATCGCCTTTATTCAGTCTTGTAGTTTCAGAAAAACCATTTGAAATTGGATTTTTAGACTTCCATTCAGGCTGATTTTGGGGTAAAAGAATCGGAGTCGGGAGTCAAAAGTTGAAAATTTAAAGAGTCGGAGTCGTTCATTTCCCCTTCAAATCTGCAACTCTACCAGTGCTAGCGGAGTCGGAGTCGGACTGCTTTTAGGGTAAAGGAGTCGGAGTCGAGGGCTCTAAAATTCCCGGAGCCGGAGTCGATTGTTTTCCCTCCTACTCCGCAGTCCTGGTTTCCATTATAAGTTTTAATTTGACAAATATTTCATATAACCGGATTTTTTTCCTTACGAATCGGTTGCGACGAGATTTCACTACACTTTTATTTTGAGATATTCCCCGGATGTGCGTATGACATCAGGCGCCGGTGTTAGTCCTCAACCTCGTTTGACAATTAGAATATCATGTGTCCGAAATCTTTTCCTCACATGTCGAGCACTTGCTGATTGGATTGAAATTCCTTTCTCCCTTCAGTTCATATTCGCCTAGTGTGTAGGCGTCCGAAATGAAAAAGGAGTATAGACGGTGATTGGATAGTACCACTTGGTGCAGAACTCCGCGCAAATTTCTTTTGTGGAAGTGTTTCGTTTCAGCTTGGCGTTGAGTTAAGCCTCCATTCGGTGGAATTCTTGTCGCCATTTTGCGTTGTTTCTCTATCAACACATTCTAAATGACTACTCATTGAATTTTCGCCCCAAAAAAATATGATTCCAAACCTGTAGGACGATGTTAGAGGTTCTTTTAAAGCCTAGAAAGATATAAATGCGAGTGATTTTCATGTTTTGGTTTGTTGAAACTTGGTGTAGTTTCAGTTCCATCTTGTGTGTGGATTACTTCAAAAACTTTCTGTTGGATTACTTCTATGTTTGTGAAAGTTCGATGTTCAAGAAAGCATTCTGAAAGTTTTTTGACAACATGATTACGCAGCGTTACTAAAACCTTTTACATTTTATTCAAATTAAAAGATAAGTGTGGTGTAACGATGGGTAAATTTTAAGTATTATCATCATTTATGTGATCTTATTACGTCAACGAGAAATTCCAAGTATTTTTTTAATTAATAAGTCATTTTTTTAAAGCAGTTTAAAAGTAAATTTCATGACAGGGCAGCTTTTATGTTTTTGCTTTAGCAAATTCACTTTCAGAATCATGAATATTTCAGGTGTAAATAATTGCAAATTTTTTTGAAAAATTTAATTTCAAATGTTTTGGAACATTTTATAAAGGACCGGATAGTGGGTGCTTCAGTTTATGAGTAAATTGCTGTTACTTTTGAAATTTTTTAAACAATTTTTTTATATCTACATGTGGTATTTTCGCACGTAAAAGATATATTCGAATCAATTATCAACAGGAAGTTGAATGTATGCCATTTTAAGAAAGTTATGATAAGATATTATCATATTAGAGAAAGTATCATGCTCATCAAAAGAAATTATCTGCATCATCTTAAAAGAGTTTTAAAATTTAATTTGAAGAAAATTCATTGTTTCAAAAAAACTCTTTCGTTTTGATTCTGTAATTTTTGATTTGTAGATTGGTTGTAATCACTCAATCTGAATAAGTATTTTAAGCTCAAACATAGCTAGATTTTGAGCTGTTTTGAAGAGTTCGTTTTATAAGTGAAAGATCTTGATGATCTTGAAGCAAATTTTGATTAACAGAATTCAACATTTTCTTGAAGATAACATCAATCGTGATTGCTTAGCTAGATTTTAGTGTTATCTGAAGCA
Source organism: Uloborus diversus (assembly GCF_026930045.1). NCBI lineage: Eukaryota > Metazoa > Arthropoda > Arachnida > Araneae > Uloboridae > Uloborus > Uloborus diversus. The sequence goes on from NC_072735.1 coordinate 157,227,892, forward strand.
AAATTTTACTTGCATATAATTGAAAAAGCTTTGTGGAAGAAATTTTTAATGAAGAGAATTCAATATTACCTTAAAGGTAATATCGTCGTTACTTGATGAAAATTTAGAGCTATCGCAAGTAAAATATTATTGACGGATAATTGAAGAAGTTGTGTTGAAAAAATATTTGATAAAGAAAGAATTCAATACTACCTTGAAGTTCATATCAGGATTGCTTAAAGAAAGTTTGGTGATTACCTCCTGTAAAGTTTTACTAAAATATAATTTATATACTAAAAGAAAAAATATTATTAATGAACTTAGCCCTGAAATTAAATTGTTACCACACGTTAAATTCACTCTTGTCATAGAAAAAAATCGGGATTACCTGAAGATTACTTAGTACTATCATAACTAACACTCAACGAGAGATTTTCGCTCGATGATATCGGCATTGGACATTTTCCTCAAATTATAGACTTTCAAACTTGCACCCTGTTTCGAGCCAAGAGCTACTTGAGTAAGGCCAAGAGGGCCGAGATCAGGCGGTGGGTGATCAATCACGGCGGCATGGCGGGAAAGAAGAAAAATGCCGATAAAAGTCGATCGCGAGCGCGGAGGAGGGACCGAAGCAAAGATTCTGATGAAGAAAGGAGGCAGAGGCGGCGGGAGCGGAGGAGCCATGAGAGGAGGATGTATGAGCGATTACCTCGAACCAAGGTAACGTCTCTTCACCTTTTACATATATATACACAGTGTTTAAGCAGTATTTACGGCTTTTAAGCTAAGGTAGAACTACATGCAAAATTAAAGACAGTCCAAGTATCTAATTTAAAATAGACTACTTCTGCATCCAGTTCGGTTATGGACTATTCTAGACTGATGAGTCCATAACAAGAACGAGACTGTAGTTTCTAGAGGTTATAACCTATCTGTCAGTATTTTGCATGTACAGTGTTTGTTAAATTTATTGGACTTATTGCACACACGCACACACTCACACACATGCACACAAAAGAGAGAGAAAGAATAAAAATAAAAATTCTACGTAATCATATCTAGTCGTTTAAAAGTAAATAATATTACGAAATAAAACAACTAATACTGTGTGCAAGAAATTGTAAGCTAGAAGAAAAAAAAAAGGTATTTTTACATACGAAAGATGATAGCATGAAGGGGAAAATGTTTTATCAGTAATTAAATTTTTTACACGTTATAAAAATCGTCTGGTTTTGAAAAAAAAAAAAAAAAAGAGCGGAACGCTATTTGCGTTTTTTTAAAGTTTTTAAGTTCATTGCTCCACTTCTTTCTGTTGATCTTGTCAGGTGAGACTCATCATGATTGTTAAACAAAAAATTCTAACGTTTTTTCTCCAATGATATTTAAATCTTAGTACTACTGTGACAATGCGCCTTTTATTTTCTAATATTAGTGGGAGAGCTCATATTGTTTGGAAGAGTTGTGGAAAGCTCTTGAAAGTACAGTGGAACCTCGTTCATCCTGGTCTCATGTTCATTCAGATCAAATTTTTAGAGATTAAAAAAAAAAACTAAATTCGGTTAAATAATAATTCTAAATGTGGTTGTTTCCTTCAGTCGAAAGTAATACTTTTAGTCACCGAAATTGATAGAATACGCAAAGAAAAAAAAAAAAAAAAAAAGGAAAAAAAATGGACCCAGAAAATACTTTTATTTTCTCAACAGTTAATTTTTAATTAATTTTTTTGAAATGTCCGATTTTGCAAACAAGGCATGGTCTTGATGACGTCACAAATGATGCTCTCTGGCGCATGTTTTTACTGCGTTTCCACGTTATGCTAATCAAGAAGCGAATTAAAATTGCTCTCTACACTTGCTACCAACCATATCGTTGCCAATACACGTGAGTAAAGATGCGAATTAAATATTTTGCACTGTGAATGGCAACACTGAATGGCATTTCATCATTTGCGACGTCATCGGACAGAAGCGTAAACAATGAAAGCGCACCGATTTAAGTAATTTTTTAAAAATATTACACTTAGCCAAATTATTTAAAAACTGGTCAGATCTTATCAGATCCTATGTTTTTAAACATGCTCTTTTAGAAAAAAATACTTTTACAATTTTCGAAACGACCCCATTTTGATAGCAAGAATGGAACTGTAAATGCGTCAAATATTCGCTCTTTATTTTGACTAAATGTACAACTCCTGTAAAAGTCGTGCAATAAATTATAGTCATATATTAAACAACATGGCACAATTGGAGTGACAGTCCGACAATACTGCAGCTGAACTAAAATGATAAACTTTGCGAGTAACTATACTATGTAATTTCGTTACATAGTTTTTTGCTGAAATAAAAGATAAGGTATTTAGGAATGTGTTTTACTTATTAACTGGATTATCTGGATTTCCCTGGATTGCCTTTGGTCCCAGTTAGTCTGGATGGAAGAGGTTGTATTGAAAATGTATACTTTTTTAAAAATATTATTAACTAGTGGTACCTGCACGGCTTTGCCCGTAGTAGAAAAATTAAAAGGTCATTTGGTTCGCCTGTATATTTACAAATACGTAATGTATGAAGAATTTCTCGAAAATTTGCAATGTTAAATGGCTCGCCCATGTTACGGTTCCACGTTATGATAATTCCGTAATTTACTATTCCGCGTTGTGATAATTTGCTCGGTAAAATGTTCTTAAAATTGGAATAGAAAAAGAACAAAATCGAATTTTCGAAAAATCACTTCGAGGTGCACACACCCATGCTATAAACTAACTTTGTGTCAAATTTCATGAAAATCGGCCGAACGGTCTGGCGCTATGCGCGTCACAGACATCCAGACAGACAGATCTAGGTAGACTTTCAGCTTTATTATTAGTAAAGATGGAATTTATAATTTGCTGTTTATATTCGATGAACGTTTTAAATTAAGTAATAAGTTTTAAAGCGTACTGAATGAAGCGCAAAATTTATGACTTTTAAGTATGTTTTAGAGAAGTTATGGTTAAAAAGTATTTTATAATGGAAAATATGTATGTTCAAACTTAGTACCATAAAGAAACTTTAACAAAAATTATGTTTCATATTGAAGGAAATTTTAAGGGCCACTAAAAGCTTTTTTCCAGCCAAAGAGAATCTAATTATCAATAGCTTTTGAGTTTTGCATCAATCTAAATATTTATTTATTGCTTCAAAGATACAAGTAATTCACTTATCTGATAAAAATGTTCTCTGCCATGGCTTAAGTACAGCTTTTGCGTGGGAATTTTGGTTGAAATAGAAACATTCTATTCTGTATAAAATCTTCGTTCTAGATTTATACTTAAGTGTAATAATTCGATCCTTGTTACATTCAACCTGTTATGTAACTAATTTTTGATAACTTTTGTTTGTAAATAGAGTGAATTCGAAAAATATATTGAACATTTATACCACTCATTGGTTGTTATTTTTTATTCATGGGTCATAGAAGCTGAGAAGTGGAATTTCAAACAGAGCTTAAAAATTTAGTCTAAAATCTAGTATTATTGGAAATTTTCTTCGTAATTTTCTTGTTAAGTTATGTATTTATCTATGGGCTTCTGTACTACTCTTTAAAAAAATTAAGTTTTTAGCTTATAAGCTGTATAGAAATACATAAGTACATATAAGTACACATAAGTACATATAAGTAATATAAGTACATAAAAACCCGAAGTAATTATTTTATTTTTTTCATTTTGGAGAAAAGAAAAGAAAAAAGAAAATATTCAGAATAAAGCCAAAATGAATTAATAAATAAGAGTCCTTGAGTCCTTTTCTATTTTGTAAGGAATCTTTTTTTTTTTTTATTCTTTCAATATTCATATCAATTACGAATTAAGACAGGCTTTTTGACGGTCTTTAAAAAGAAACGAAACTAGAAATATGATTAGCAAGTAATATTTTTAGTACTATATCACGAGCCCAACTATATTTCTTCGCCTTACATTCAATAGAAAGTAGGCTGATGAAGGAGGTATATCGATCATTCTTATATAATTAATTTCTTTGCCTCCAAGCAGTCCGGGGGAAAAAAAAAGAAATCTTTAAAAGCTTACGATAATTGAGGCAGTGAGAAGAAAACGGTGTCAGTGCCAAAATTAAAAATTTGGAGAGAACCAGTACAAATGGCGATGAACCTCTTCTCTGTCAGTGCCAAAATTAAAAATTTGGAGATAACCAGTACAAATGGTAGATGAACCTCTTCTCTGTCAGTGCCAAAATTAAAAATTTGGAGATAACCAGTACAAATGGTAGGTGAACCTCATCTCTGCTTTGGGGCAAGAGATGGTACTAATAGGCCTGGTGGGTGCTGCTGTGCAGCATGATTTAGAGAAACTTTTCAATGAAAGTCTACCTAGAACCGGAAATTTAAATGCGTTTTATTCGGAACTTAAAAATGTCCACTTACATCCCTTTTCTTCTCACTGCCTCAATTTGTTTTTGGTAATTATTCTTTTCAAGTAAGTTTTATTTTAGTAATAATAGTAATAATATTTACTTAAATGAAATGTGCAATGTGTATTGATATATTTAATAATTTATAACTGCAATTTTGGAGTGATTCGATATTTCAGAAGGCGGGCAGTTTTCAACACCAGGGCGGTTTCAAACCGAAAGAGCCGTTTTTAATAGGTTGAGATAGGTAGTGAAGTCGTATGTAAATAACGGTTAATAATATCCCATAATATTTAGTTTCGAAATCTGAAAAGCCTACGTTGTTTATAAACTCGGAAGCATACAGAAGCTTAAAATTATTTCAACAAGTAAATAAATGCCTCCAATTCACTCGACTGAATTGTTTTGAAATTCAATTATTGAAAACCATGCACTATTTGTTCCGCATGTCCAAATATTAGCTGTAAGTATTTTATTAAATAATAATAATAATAATAATGAAAAAATCCCGCTTCGTTTATAAACTTCACGTTCTTCACTAGTCTAAAGTTGAATCGTTTATTTCAAAAACCAGTCAAGTACCACGTTCTAAAATTTCGGAAATTCATTTTTTTCATTATATTAAAACGATTCAACGGGCATTGCAATATTTTAAACTGAAAAAGATGCACATTTTGGTATATTTCTTACTAGCGATACCCGCACGGCTTTGCCCGTAGTAGAAAATTAAAAGGTCATTTGGTTCGCCTGTATATTTACAAATAATGGATGATAAATTTCTCGCCAATATACTCTATTAATTTGCTCGTTCATGATATGGTAATTTGCCTCGTTCACGTTATGATAATTTACTCGTCCACGTTATGATAATTTACGCGTTCACGTTATGATGATTTGCTCGATAAAATGTTCTTAAAATTGGAATAGGAAAAAAAAAACAAAATTGAATGTTCGAAAAATCGCTTTGAGGTGCACACTTCCATGCTACAAACTAATTCTGTGCCAAATTTCATGCAAATCGGCCTAACGGTCTAGGCGCTATGCGCTTCACAGACATCCAGACATCGAGCTTTATTATTAGTAAAGCAGCAAAAAGCGTTGTAATTCCTATTGAATAGTTTAATTTGATGGCATAAAACTTTCCCTAAAATTAGAAATTTTGGCCTTTGACTGGTTGCTGAAATAGGCAGTTCAAGAATTCTCGAATGCTCTCTTCCACTTACTATAAAAGACCACTCAAGAGTTCCTTCCTAACCGTGAAAAGTCGCGAATTGTCACCGCAGGTATCAGAAGACGAATCCCTTCTGCTCGATTGGAAGGCCCCCAAGTCAGGAAGTTAATTAGTCTCTCCTCCCCCCGGCGGCCCTTTAATCTTCCAAGGTTTAGCAGATGTCGTCATGGAAACGGATGAGTCGGAGGAAAAGAAAGTTGGCGTGTCCGACAGGCTTAACTTTGTGTTTGTGATTAACTGGGGGACGTGAGTCTTATCGGGGCGGCACGCCCCGGCGTCAACCGCCCCCACTTCAAGAAATGCCCTGTGTAGAACCATATGTAACTGCAGAGCCCGACACATCCGCCATGTTGGAGCAAGCGGGAATAATCTACTTATCGCACAACAGGGAAATACAGAACAAAAGACATTCCGCAGAACACTGCAACAAGTTAGCAAAGATTACAGAGCATTTATCAGGTAATGATAGTAAAATCATCTTCTTTATTAATAATAAAGCTGAAAGTCTCTCTGTCTGGATGTCAGGAGGATGTCTGGATGTCCGGAGGATCTCTGTGACCTGTGACGCGCATAGCGCCTAGACCGTTCGGCCGATTTTCATGAAATTTGGCACAAAGTTAGTTTGTAGCATGGGGGTGTGCCTCGAAGCGATTTTTCGAAAATTCGATGTGGTTCTTTTTCTATTCTAATTTTAAGAACAAAACTATCATAAGATGGACGAGTAAATTACGAAATTATCATAACGTGGAACCGTAACATGAGCACAAACCAGTTGGCGAGATACGAAATTATCATAACGTGGAACCGTAACATGGGTACAAGCCAATTGGCTAGAAAATTCACCATACAGTAATTGTAAATATACAGGCGAACCACAAGACCTTTTGATTTTTCTATTACGGGCAAAGCCGTGCGGGTACCACTAGTGAGAAATAAATCGATATTAAGCTCACACAAGCGAACTCCATTTCCAGGCTGCCAGTCACTTCGTCGATTATTAATTATCCATTTCTTTTTTCTTTCTGCATCTGCTGGAAATCTGAAGAGCTGACATCCTTTCTTGTGGAGCTGTTTGCACAATTAACAGCCGAACAACCACCCATTTGACTTAATTTAACATATGCTGAAAAAATGTAACATCAGCAGCAATGTTATCGCTACGAACCACTGGATCAAGTTTGCTCCAAAATGGCGGATGCGTCGGCTCTTCCACTATAGGGGCCTTAGCCTTGTGTACTGTGGTGTGCCAGGTACCACCCTCTGCCTGGTGTAACTGGGGAGAATTTGTTTGGTGTTCTTGTGTCTTGTGTGAGGCCGAAATCTTTTGTCTAGTATAAAATTAATTGACATTTTCTTGAGATTGGAAGCTAGTTGTTGTGGAAGGAAAAGGGTTTGAAATTGGTGAATTAGGGCAAGGTGTTGACTGGAGTTGCCATCAGGCTTATCTTTTCTTATTGCGTCTGTGGCGAAAAATTGGTTTCTGATACTGTTGCTTAAAGAATGTGTCGTAGTTGTTGAGACAAACTTTGTGCTGCGATCTAAATGAGAAATACTTTATACTTCATGTAACAATTGATTTAGCTTCGCAAAAAAGTCCCTTTTTATGCATTTGTATAATCAAATCATATTACACTTATGAAATCAAATGTATGTCAATATATATATATATATATATATATATATATATATATATATATATATATATATATATATATATATATATATATATATATATATATATATTTATATATATACTAGCTGCGTGCCCGGCGTTGCACGGGCTACCTAAAAAATGTAAGAGCAGTCCAGTTGATGCTTTTGTAGTACACTGACACTAGTTTCTAACGCGTTAAGGAATAAATAAATGCGCGTAAAGCTAGGTTTGCAAAACACCAGTAAAACATATTTTTGCCAAAACACCTCATCAACGTTAATAATCGTTATCAATGATACAAGTTATGAGTACATTTTCAGTCAGCACAAAAGGGGAAAATATATGCATTATCAACTATAATCTTTACTCACGTTAAACTGAATTACATCTGATAGACTATATCGGAAATATTTATGCACAATAACAATCCGCTTTTTACATAAAATAGTCTACTACCCGGCGTTGCCCGGGTGTTTATTAATGCAACATACCACTCAGATAAATATTTGGATGGATTCTATCCACATGGTCGTACAAGAATTACATCAATCCGTTTTCCAGGTACAAACCCTCAAAGAACTCAAATAACTTGTAAATCACTCATTTACTTTACGACGTGCACGGTCCTCCTCGAAAATGAAAGTTATGTCATGTGACGCGAGTTCAACACTCAGGCTTGAACCAAAAAAAAAAAAAAAGTCAGTGAAATTTTGTGGCAGATTGCGGAAAACCCCCATAAAGTAAACATTTTAAATCCCCTGATTACAGGAAAAGCCTCAAAACAAAAACAAGAATTTTACCTGAGCATATTCGAGAAAAAAAATGGCAACAGATCTTTCATCTCAATGATTTTCTTCACGCTCACATACATTTTAATAAAAGCATTGTTGCGGAAAGTTGAGATGAAGCACTGAATAATAATTTAAATGGAGGAAAGCCTTCGAAAAATAGGGATTTGATTTTGAAATCTAAGAGTCATAATTAATAGTTTTTAATTGATATCTTCGCTAATTATTATCGGAGGATTATGTTAAATAGCTAAACATGAAGACGGGAGGATTACGAATCCATCGATACCTGGTTTGATGGTCAGTTCACTGTCGTTCGGGAGAAGAAGCTTGTACATAGATAGATAGATAGATAGATAGATAGATACTCAGATTTTATATGTATAAGATTAGTAAAAATACCTTAACGACTTGTTCTTTCAGAGCAAATGAATTTTTCAGAAACCGTGTTACTCTGAATTTTTCTGTAAACAATGAGAAATAATTTGTCCTGGTGCCTAAAAGTTTTTCCTGGCTTCTAATATTTTATAAGTTTTTTTGGCCTCTGCATCTGCATGTAGTATGTGTCTATATTTTACTCTTGTGTTACGTATTATTAGGGACTTACTTCAAAACTTAGGATACTTATAGTAGGATACTTACTACAAAAATTATATGGTTTATTACAGAAAATCAAAATATTTTTTTTTTACTGTGATGTAAAATTATTTCCGTTATTCTGTAAAAGTGTAACAATTATTCCGTCAAATAATACAGTGTTTTCGATTATAAAATTAAAGGAAATAAAAAAATGCGCTACGAAAGTGCTGCTTAAAATTCTTTCGAGGATAAACTAAGGTATTTTTATGATGAAATATTTTTACATTTTTCGCGTAACTGTATTAGAATTTGTTGTGCTTACAAAATCAAATGTTACCTAATATGATCGTTTGATATGCATTTAATTTGACAAAAGAAAGAAAGAAAAAAAATCTGTTCAAAATTTGCAAAAATGCTTCAATATGTGCATTTTATTTTTGGCAAAACTTGTATAACAAATATTGAGAGACAAAATTGAGTATGAAGGAAAAAGAAAACGAAATACTGAAGCTGAGTTTCTCTCTCTGTGAGCTCCCTCGAAGATTGAGCCCATGTCACTAGCGCAGCCAGAAATACCTTCTGGGGGGGGGGAGGTTGTTAAAAAATAACTTCTGGAGAGGGTTTCTTGATTAAAACAGTCCTTACAGTTTTCGTATTTATATTAAAACCAATGCCTCTGGGAGGGGGGGTTGCCCCCGAACCCCCCCCCCCTTTCGCTGCTCCACTGAGTCCTGTTATATTTTTAGTATATATACTGTGGGAGACTATTAACAATTGTTTCGATGTAGCAAATAGTCTATAATCTTTTAACCACTACCTACCTTTACTCAGAAACTAATAATTCCAGTCCGAGTTAATCCTGGATTGAAGCATATCCCAATGCACCATAGTGAATCTATAGAGATTTTGATTTCCGACTGCTAACCGTTCGTGAATGTTTCCCATTGGACTCAACCAGTCGATAACGTATTTGTTCTCAGGCTAAAACCTACATTTGATCTAAACTTTAGACTTCATTAACCGTCACTTTCCACATGGAGGTGCTATTAACTGCAGATTTGATGCATAATTTCAGCTGTAGGAATTCGTGCGGCTTTGGTTTGCGAGAGTTCGAATATTGTGGTTTATGAGTTCTGGAGCTCGAAACAACCTGTTTTAGAGCAGTATTGCGCCTTGAAATTTCCGCCATTATTATAACTGCTGGCAGTAGCTAATGTGTAATAATTGTTGGTTGTACTTTGGAAGTGCTGCTTTTTTTTTGCAAATAAGGACTTGGGGAAAGTAATTGGGTTTTTATGGACTGTGCTTAGAATGCAAGAGTTTTTAGCTATAGATTTTCATTGACTTATCTTACAAAACAGTATTTACTTCAACTAATAATCATCTCTTAAAAAGGTGTTTCAGATGTTCTAGGTGCAAAAGAAATTTAGTGTTCCTTCGGTTTGTATTACAAAAATGGTACACAATAAATGCTGCTCATATTCTTTTGGAATAACAAAAGATCTTTGGCGAAGTTTTCTTTTTTTAACATTATCTCCTTTCAGCTTGATGCAATATTCTCAGCTAACTTCTTTTAATCAGTCAGAGTAAGTAAATAAATCAGTCAATCAAGTTTCTGCACTCAAAAGATTATCATTGGCTTTCTAAGAGGCAACGTATTTGATACTGATGATACCGTTTCCTGGATTTTCTAAGTACTTGCTAAATGACTTAATTTTAATCATTTAGATGCTCTGTAAAAATCATGTTATCATTTCAAAAAAGAGATGTATGGCTCCACCCTCCAATAATTCTAGGTGAAGCATGTTTTTCTCGAACGTATTTTGTTATTCCATAACTTATTTCGTTATTCCAACATTTCCTCCTCAAACTTGGTAAGTTCGAGGAAAACATACCAAGGCCAATCTTATCGCAATTATTACGTGTCGCGGACAGGATTTTGTTTTCCCCGCTCTTTCTCTGCGCTAGCAATGAAACATGATTTACAGATTTTTGTTTTAACTTCCTAGAGCTTTTCAAACTGTTTTGACTCGCAGCACCTTTGAATGATTTAGAAATTTCTCACGGCACCTTAGTCCAACTCAATTATTTAAACAACTAATAAGTCGTTATCAATAGTTGTCTATTAATAAGTTGTTAATAATAGTTAACTAGTAAGTCGTTTAATCGTCGTTCATGGTTCCCCCCTCCCCTTTACGTGCGCACAGTTCGTGCACATATATGCAGCATATGCAGGACAGGGTTATGTTGTTCTCTCAAATACTCCGGTGTTATATTGTAAGGACAAGTGTTAATAAGGCGAACCATATTCCTAGCGTACTATTAACTATTTTTCTAAGTTATCAAACGTCGGAAAAAAATTATGGCACACAAAGATTTTCTTTTTGAATTTGTCAACTACATAATTTAGGTTTCAGGAAGAGTATGCCACTTTTTTTTATTTTTGTTAAACTTCAGGGAACCATGTAGAAATAAAAATTTACCGTAAAATAAGATAAGTTGGTTTTGACACCACTTTTCTGCAACAACTTTTGCTACGCTGTTACAATGTTGCCTGGTAGTACAATGTGGCTTGTTGATAACGCTTTATAATCAGTTAGGCTTTTTGATGACGTTGAAAGATTGAAAGAGGATCTATTGAATTTTTGTTATACTGTATCGAAAAATAGAGGATTTCTTTGCTGGTCAACCGGGCATTATTTGGCGCACTCGCCTTACATATACAGGGTGTTCCGTTTTAAACTTCAAGACCTTTATTTTCGCAACCGTTAGTCCTAGATGTATACTAACAGTTCCTAAAATGTTCCAAATGAGATGCAGAGTTAAGATATTGAAAGCTTGAACTGAAAATAAAAATACATCAAAAAATACCAAATTTAACTTTTACCCGGGCCCCAGGTCCCCTAACTTATATTTAGAGAAAAAATCTTTATTGAACAATAATTCCATCACAAAAAGTTCAAATTAGTACGACCAATGTTCTCTGAGATATGAAACGCAGCGTTTTGTGACTTACTCCACTTTTCACTCGCCGTCAATAACACCTTTTGGGGGAAAATATAGCGGTTAACAAGTGTTTGAAATTATATGTGTGCATAGAGTGTGATTTATCAAATTGTTCTAGGTTTTGTAGTGTTTTTTTTTTTTTTTTTTTTTGCGTATCACAGCATGACATTTGCATTTATTTTTCAATTACAATGAAAAATATAATTACCTTGCTCTTCTTACTTTGACGACCTGTCATTCTTCTGAAAGGGCGATAAGTTCCAATCTCAACATCTGTATGGCCCCTTAAAACTTTGAATTGGAATATCTCCTTGAGTTTTGATCGCACCAATGTCAAGTTTTTTGCGTCAGTAATAGTTTTCAATTGAGATTATTTCTTTAAATATTGGTTAGGGGACCTGGGGACCGTTTAAAAAGTTAAATTTTGTATTTTTTGACTCATTTTTATTTTTGCTTCAATCTTTCACTACCATAACTCTGCATCCGATTTTGAACATTTTTGAAATTGGAAGTATACATCTAGGAATAACGGTTGTGAAAATAAAGGTTTTGCAGGTTAAAACGGAACACCCTGTATATTGATTCCACGGACCGCGGACACCTCGCGGCACCCCTCACCTCTTCCTACGGCAACCTGTTTGAGAATCCCTGTCCTAGAGCGAAATAAAGGATGCACCGTACAATCGTTTATCCGGACTATCTGGGACAAAAGGTACTCCGGATAAATGGAAATCAAGGTAGTATGGAAAATTAGAAAAGAAATCCTTAACTAAGCAAACATACCTTTTATTACCGTGAAAAGCGGTGCTGTGTAACAAAATTACATAGGACTGTTTCGCACCATCCACACTTTATTATTTATACTATTCAATCAAACTTTATCATTGTTGTGGTTCAGCTGCAGTGGTGACGGACTGATGTTTCAAGTGTGCAATTATGCTTGTTTGATTGCAATAATTTATTACATGTTCTCTGCAGGAGTTGTACGTTTAATATTAATAAATTAATTTAAAACTATTATATGTGTGAATATAAAACTTTTTAAAACTCTACAAATTCGATCCGGATAAACGAGGTTCTACTGTCTACTTTTATGAGTGACCATCATTTAAACAGAACTTTCAGATGTACTGGGCGCGGAAGAAACTTAGCCTTCCTACGGTTTGTGTTACAAAAATAGTGCACAATAAATGCAGCATATATTTTATATTTCAAAAAGCAAGGGGGGTTCTTCATTAAATATTTAAAAATTATGGAATAACAAAATAAGTCTCTTGTAAGTTTTTTTCCTCCTCATTATCAACTCCTTTTAGCTCGATGCTCTATTCCCAGCTGACTTCTTTTAATCCATTTTTGATGTTGATAATATCGTTTCTTGGCGTTTCTAAAGACTTGCGAAATGACCTAATTTTAATCGTTTAGATGCTGTGTAAAAATGATGTTATTATTTCAAAGAAAGAATGTGTTGCTCCAACTCTCCAATAATGACAGGTAAACTCGAAGAAAACATACCAAGGCCAATCTTATCGCAATTACTATTACATGTTGCGGACAGGGTTTTGTGTTCCCTGCTCTTGAACTGCGCTAGCAATGAAACATGATTTACAGACTTTTGTTTTTACTCCCTCATGCGAAATAAAGGAAGTACCGTACAACCGTTTATGCGGACTAAATGGGACCAAAGGCAATACGGATGATCGAAAATCCGGATAATCTGCGTAATGTAGGTAATAAGCTAAACAGATCGTTATGTAAGCCAACGCATCTTTTATTACAGCAAAAACAATGCTTTTTAACAAATTTACATAGGATCATTTCGCGCTAGCATTTGATCATTTTTAGTTCAGCTGCAGTAGTGTTGGAGTGACGCTCGAATTACACTGTGATGTCTGTTACATTGCTATACTTTAAAGTACGATTTGTGCAGGAATTGTACATTGAATCAAAATAATAAGCGGACGTTTAGCTTACTTATAGTTCCGTTCTTGTTGCCATAATTTAAAATTATGATTTATGTGAACGTATTTTTTAACTACAAATTTGAAGCGGATAAACCAGAGATCCGAATAAACGATAACTGGATAAATGAGGTTCTACTGTACATTGTATTGACGAATAATTTCCCACCCAAGCTTCCACCGTAAATTTTTATATTAATCGGGAATTTTGACATGTTCCGTCATTAATAAAAAAATTTCTTTGAATTCGAGTAATAATGAAAATGTTGACCTTTTAAATATTTTGTCAATAGGTACGTGTTAATTCTTTATCAATGGTTCAGTTTTTGAAATTTTGCTTTCTTGTAAATTATCAACACGTCAAGTTCTCGTTTCATAATATTGTGGAATCGTTGAAATTAGACAGTGAGAGGCAAAGAGATGTAAGTGGACATTTTCACGTTTTGAGTAAAACGCGTTTAAAGATAAGGTCCTAGGTAGATTTTCATTAAAAAGTTTTTCTAAATCATTCTGTATGGCAGTTCCTACCAGGGCTACTAGTACTATCTCTTGCCCCAAGACTGAGGAGAGGTTCATCTACTATTTGTACTGATTATATCCACATTTTTAATTTTGGCACTTATGTCCCTTCGCTTCTCACTGCGTCAAATGTAATTTTTAGAATTTAATTTTTATGTACAGTGGCCCGCCGTTTATTGGGATCGAGGCATATACGGTAAGCGCAAAATCCGAATAGTTGGACAACTTTAAACACCTGTTCCTTGCAATGGATTTAGGTAACTCCCCTGCTCACTTTTTTCAGACTTACGACTAATGACTATTCTAGTGCATTATTGCAAATGGTGGATTTAGAAGTCATTTGCTTTAACAGAAAATTTTAACAGGAGCACACATATTTTTTTTTCATTCATTACACGCTCTGTACAGTTCACATTAAAAAATTAAAAAAATCACATTTAAAAAAAAAAAAAAAAAAAAAAGGAGAAAAGGGACGCACTGTAGTGGATCGACCTGTTTAATTTGATATCCCGTTAATCGGTTTTCGGATAATCGGCATTGTACTGTACTTGGAAATTCTTTGTTTTTAATTACTGCGACCGTATAGTTTGTTATCTTTGGAACGTATTTTTTGCTTGACATTTTGTTCCTAGCATGTGAAGTGCATAAAACCATCCCAAATTTCTCGCCAAGCATCATTCGCCGAAATTCGTTTTGAATAATATAACAGTCTAACTCATTCTGACAATGTTGAAATTTTAATGCTTTTTTAATTAAAAAAAAGACATGCTATCGGGGCGAAATTTCATTATCTTTGTGATTTGGGAGATGTTTACGAGCCACAAAAATGCCCCACAGATGTCTCGCATATTTATAGCCTCTCGCGGAGAGGAAACATATATTAATAAGGCCAAACATTTATGTTTAGCGCGAAAGAGCCTTTTTACGCAGTTGAAGTCCATATCCCGGATTGTCTCTGGCCATTTGGCGTTCCACGTTCCGCGTTTTACGGCCCTCTGCCTTTTATTTATGGTTCGTAAAACGATTCTTAGCGTTATGAAAAATAACTGTGCCATGCGAGTAGAATCTTGTTGTAATCAGGGTTCGTAAGGTTCTTTGAAGCCTTTAATTTTTGAGAAAATGATTTTGGTTCTCAGGTATCTTTTAACGATCCTGGGAATTACGTATTTCAAAATAATTAATAATGAGGCCTTTTTTATTTTTGACTAGCGGTACCCGCACGGCTTTGCCCGTAATAGAAAATTAAAAGGTCATTTGTTTCGCCTGTGATGAATTTCTCGCCAATATGCTCTGTTAATTTACTCGCCCACGTTATGGTAATTTGTTCGTCCACGTTATGATAATTTGCTCGGTAAAATATTCTTAAAATTGGAATAGAAAAGGAACAAAATCGATTTTACCAAAAGTCGCTTCGAGGTACTCACCCCTATGCTACGAATTAATAATGTGCCAAATTTCAAGAAAATCGGCCAAACAGTCTAGATGCTATGCTCGTAACAGACATCCAGACAGACAGAGATGGAGAGACACAGACTTCCAGCTCTAATATCAGTAAAGATTTCATTTTTATCAACCCTTTGAGGCATGGCGGCTTCGCTTGAAACCATCAATTATTTTATTTATTTATTTATTTATTTTTCTTTTTTGTTAACTGACCCAGTGGTTTAATAACTGACTGAAATTTTTTTAAAAAAATCGGAAAACGTCCGACTTTGAATAAAAACGGTTTCAAATTTGCCAAATTCTACTGTGCCACTGTGTATTTTCAAAACATATTTGCGTCTTCATGGTCCTTTTAAAATGCAGCATTCAAATTACTTCCGAATAAACGTCGAATAACCTCTCCATTTCTATCTGTCACGACATAGCAAATTTATTTTGAAACTTTTTCTAAACTCTCCAAACAAACCCATCCCATTTTTCCTTCCCTCTTACATAATAAGACAACCAAGATCCTTTATTCTGGCAACAATAGCTTAGTTTACTCTGATCTCTTTACATGATGTCCTGCTTCTATGTTTCACCGCGAAATAACCTCTTTGAGCCAGCGATGTTATTATTCTGACTATGCCCCCCTTATGTTCTTCCCTTCAGTGCTCGTTGTTAGCTCTAATAATGTGGGTAGGTCCGTTCATTTGCTTCGCTTCCGCGATTCGTAATTCGGAAACTCTGCATCTGGTATATTTCGGATGCTAATAACCGTTGTCAGGCTTTTATCTGATCTTTAGCGTTGTCGTTGGACGTAATCTCGCTGCTTTTTCTGTTGAAACTTGATGCTGGTTCTTTGAGATTTTGTAATAACTTTTTTTGGAAACTTATCTTGGTGAAAGATATTGTTGTTCGGAAGTAGGTTTTGTTATCAAGTGTGTAATTTCTTTGCCATTCGTTTATTGGTGAAAGTTTCTTAAGATTGCAAAATCCTTATTATTGAGATTAAAAACAAAAAAAGTCTTATCATATTATTGCGTAGATTTTATGCAAAAGCATATAACTGTAAAAAACGGCAAGTTTTCAAAGAACCTGCATATTACGGCGTTATTCAGTCTCCTTTTGATTTTTTTTTTCAAAAAAAGAGAGATTACAGAAAACTATTTTGTTCCTCATAAAGAAGAAAAAATCCTTGTGGTCTGTTCTATCACCAATTAGATGAAAGGAAAATTTTTGGATTTCCAGGTTGTAATGAATACATTTATTAGCTGCCAGATATCACACAAGTTTCAAGTTATAAATTCTACATTCTAATTTCAAAATAGTTTCTTTTTAGAAGTTCTTGCTATTTTGCTTTAAAAAAATGTGTTCATAAAACCTTTTTCTAATTTCTGTAAGCGAAGAACAATACTGCCGTGTGCAGGTAAACGGCAGTGTCTGCAGAAATGAGTTTTCGAGATACATATTTGAAGAAATGTGTGGTGGATTCAATACTAACAATAGGAAAATGTTGAAATTAGACGTTTTTTTCGCGCATTTGTTGAGTGGAAACCAAATAAGCGAGCTTGTAGAATAAAGATAACTTACAATAGATGTAAAAATTTGCAGTTACTGCCCTTTACATGCACTCGGCAGAATATTTCTTCATTCTGGACTGATTCTTCTGGTTTCGTCTTTTGCTGGCTATGTTCTAATTTTCCACTCTCGCAAAATGTGGTCAGACAATTTTTTGGTGCGGCTGGCTTCGAACCAAGTATCCTCCGATGGCCAGTCTGATGCGCACGCAACCTACTGAGCTATCCCTAGCCGTGCCAGTTTTTAACCATGTTAACTTTTTTGTATTTAATATGCCATGCCTTTGTACATATTCAACAGTGTTAAATTTAATAAACTATGGGATGTGTGTGAAAATTTACAAACAATATATGTGTATTTCATGTATCAACTTTGTATTTCATACATTTCTGCCTTAGCCCTGGCAATAGGACGGTAACTTACTGAATATACTTGCCTTGCCTTGAATATTCGAGTTGAATCGAACCATTGCTTCGGTCACTCGTCTGGTCAGTGCTAATTCCTTATTAGCTACCAGTTTGTTTGGCACTCTTGGCTTCCTTAAGAGATTTTCCACCTCCAGCTCAGTCAACTCATCAGCCTAAGCCGGGCTGATGAGTTCTAATAAGCACGAAACTGCAGTCCTCGGCTCGAATTGACTGAGCTGGCTGTGTATTTCATGTATTTCTGCCTTAGCTCTGTCTATAGGACGGTAACTTACTGAATAACCGACATGGGTAACATTCAATTTTAATACATCGCTCGTTTGGAAAAAGAGTGCCACAATACGAAATTTTTAATTTCTTTGTTTTTTCTCTTAAAGGCCTTCAAAGGATGTTATCTTCTTTGTAAAATAACGACAAATATTTTGTTTTGTAAAATTTCATTTCTTCGTATTGCAGCACTCTTCTTCCAAATAAACGATGTACGTAGGAAAATAGTTTTGTTTAAAAAGAAAAAAAAATACATATATATACTCGTATCTGTATAGAAATACAAAATATTTGTATAAATGTGATAAGAAAACTGAATAAATAAATAGAATAATGAATAAAAAGAAAAAGAAAATAATTTAAACAAAGAAAAATGTCCCAGTTTCTGTTTTTTAACTGCGTGTAAAATACTTAGTGCAAAAAAAAAAAAAAAAAAAAAAAAAAAAAAAAAATGAAAAAATAAGAATTAAAAAAAAAGTGCAGTTAATAGCGTTGAAATAATAATAATAATTAAAAAAAAATAAATAAATTTGTTGCAGAGTCGTAAGGGAGGCGACCGACTCGACTCGTGTAATCTTAAACCTTTCGACTTCGACTCCTTTACTCCAAAATCAACCCGATCCAACTCCCACAGCAATCCATATTAGCTATTTGCTCATTATTGTATCGATTTAAATTACTTTTTCGAATTTTGTCTGTAAATCTGATCTCTTTTCCAAGCATCATGCATCCCGAAATAGGTTCTTTAATTTCTTTGAATTAATCGCCATTCTCCAGTCGACAACTCCGACTGCTTGCCTCTGTTGCCATCTTGATACTTTTTGTAATCCGATTTCATTTTACCTTCAGAATTGATAGAATTCATTTTCTCCTCTTACAACGCGGAATCCCTCTACCGGGACATAGATTGGATTTTGTGTAATTCGATTTCAGTTTTCGGATGCGCAGCTGATCTTGTTTCTCCCCTGGCTTCCGATTCTCGTGTATTGCTTTTCTCTGTTTCAATTTTCAATTTTGTTCTGTGAAATATAATTAGTATGCTTTAATTTTATTCTCGACGAATTGGGAACGTTCATGTCAATAATATTCTCTGAAAACACTTTTCGAATTTTTAGTATTATATAAAACTAGAAAGTCGCCCGTCGAGGTATGACGGGTGAAAATTGCTTTCACATTTGAACGAAGCCATTGCCTGTTTGGTGATATGTTGATAGTTGAAATTGTAGCCCTAACTCCAGTGGATTAACCCTAAACTCCAGTAGGTAGCGTTCATTGTTGACCATTCTTTCGTTTCTTCATTAACCTGAAATGAGTCTTACCAGTAAAACTGTTAAGTTGCCGGATCGAGTTCAGCCTTGTCAGAATAAAGCCTTTCCCTGCATGTTTAGCACATTAGCTCAATGATGAAACATTACCAAAAGATATTATCAAATTATGATGCCGTAGCGCGAGTTTCATTGTTGAAACACGCGGGTTACTAAATCATTTGGTTAGAATATTTATTTATTTATCTAAACCTCCCCCCCCCCCCGATCACCACCGTACCAACCCTCTGGTGAGGATTTAACCGGATGTGGTGATTGGGGGAACAGCTCAGTTCACGAGAAAAATTTCCAGGAACAATTTTGATACATGCAGAAACATACTTCTGCTTCATGTATGTTACGTGCTGTTAAATAGTAAACATTTATACTCAAAAACCTTTTGTAAAGCAGCTAAGCAAAGAATTTTAAATGTTGACAACTTAAACTCTTTTATACGATGTTCGATTTATGATCGGCCAATTAATTAAAGTAATTGACATATTAAACAATTCGAAGATCAAGATGTGTAACTTTCAAGTCGCCATTTGCATAAAAGTAAAATAAAGTAAATAAATAATAAATTTAAAAAAAATGTTAAATAAAATTAAAAAAATATTTATTGCAAATAAGGCAGTGAAAAAAAAATGGAGATAACCAGTACACATAGTAGGTGAACCTCTTCTCTTTCTTGGGACAAGATATAGTACTAGTAGCTCTCGTAGTTGCTACAATACAGCATGATTTAAACCTTTTCAATGAAAGCCTGCCTAGGATCACAACTTTTAAATGCGTTTTACTCAAAACTTGAAAATGTCCACTTACATTCCTTTTCTTCTCACTGCCTCAAATTTAAAGAAAGCCAGCAAATCGTGATATTTTTTGAATTATTCTATGATGGTGCATGAAACAATCATTAAACAATAGACTCTTAATGCAGTAAGAAATATCTGCAATTTTAGTAAAACAAATACTGTAAAAATGTTCTTATTAAAGGAAAAGCAAATAGGGACTGTTATTCATCACATTATTATAATTTTTTAAAAAAATCTTTAAAGTTGCATATTTTTTAGCGTACGTAACGGTCTTCAACATCATGATTTTATTTTGACATGATTTATGTACAAAATATTTTGAAATTTTCCAAAAAATTTAAAACGTTCATTTCGCAAAATGAATGAAACGTTTTTGATCTACTTTTGATTTTTGCATTCAAATGTATAACTCAACAATATTTCGTCACTTCAGAACAACCGGTAAGACATCTAATCCCAGAAAAAACCAGTGAGATATCCTACTCTTGCTCTGAGGCGACGATTTATTCATATACATTGAATGATAAACTATCATACAGGATATGCATTTATGAAATGACTATTTGCAGACATTTAACATTTTTTTATTGTCCACCATTATAAAATGATAAATAAAAAGAAATGAATTTCCATTATATCAAGATCTCTAAAAACTGTACAGCCATATTAAATATTCCATTTCTAAGAAAAATTGAACCCGCTGTTCTTTGTCTCACCATTAAAAGGGTGAACCTTTTCAAATCTCAGTTTGTGACTTTTTTTCTGCTAGTTATTCAAAGTATTCTTTCTTTCGATACTTTGTTTTAATAGAAGTTAAACGGTTTGAGAAAATTTAAAAACCGAAACGATGAACGCTGATCTTTTCTTTTCACCCTTTGGTACTTTTCTTAGCTCCCGTTTGATTCTATGTCTGTTCAAAATGTTTCCAAGTGAAGAAAAGTAGAAAAATAATCGACACTTGGACAACGTCGGTTGATTCAAAAGGATTCGTTGGAAAAAGACTCCCCCTCCCTTTTCTCTTTCAGTTTAAAGAGAAATTTGATTGTCGCATTTGGACCATTATAATTCTTATTTTTTGAAAAACTGTTTTAATACCTGATTTTTTTTTTTCAGTTTAATATGTAGAACGCCGAAAACCTCAACTAGTTGTCGGGACCAATATGCTATTTAGATTTTCGAAATAACAAAGAACGTAATCAGGGGCGCCCGAAGTTAAATTTTTGGGAGGATGGAAACTATCCATTTGCCGAGTAGAAATCCAAATTTTGCCAGAGGATGATAATTCTGTGGAATGGTTAGACAACATTTGCCGAATTATGATGATTTTGCCTAATTTAACTCCAAATTTTGACTAATGATGATTTTGTCGAATGGAATTCGAAGTTTTGCGGAATGATGATAATTTTGCCGAATCGTCAGGTAAACTTTGCCGAATGATGATAATTTTTACCTACCCATCAGGTAAAATTTGTCGAATGATGATAGTTTTACCGAATTGTCAGGCAAAATTGGCCGTATAAGAAATTTTTTGCGAGGTCACAGTGACCTCGCGGGCGGAGTATATGTGGATTTTTTCTCCTCCTGCTTGCTTTTCGGAGCAAAGCGGAATTTTACCCAGAATGCATTACGCGAAACAAGTTTGTCTACTATCCATTAAGGATGCTGGGTAAAAACCCTTTTCTGTGGCACAAACCTCTTTTAACATGGAAACGGGAAATTTTTCAATCTGTTTTTTTGCGGAGCCAGAGCGGGGATTTACCGGGTCGAAAAGTATGTTGTGAACGCGTCTATCGGGGCACCCCTGAATATAATGTTTGTTAAAATAGTTTGTTATTTATCGTAAAAAAGTGGTTGTACACTATGTATGAATATAACATACAATACAATACATAAGGATACAATATGTAATTACATTTTCAAACAAAATTTAAGTAAAATTAACGCTCACTGTTTATTACTGAACAAAAAACAAAAAGAAAAATATTTACAGTACTCTGTGTACTCTGTGAAGAACTACTATGCATTAATTATTCGAAGAAAATTGAATGAACTTACTTTACACAAAAAAGTTGCATTTATTTCTATGAAGAAAAACTGACTAAACTCATTTCAAAAGGTCACTGATTTTCAGCTGAGTTAGGTTTAAAATGTGCGTTAAGATTTTTGACGTTCTACTGTATCCGAATTAAATAAAAATAATTAAAAAAAAAGTTTAATACCTGATTTGACAAAATTAAAAACATTAAAACTTATTCACAAATAGCAAGACAAGTGCGCAAATAGCAGATGCAAGTTTCGGGGTTAAAAGGAACTCAGTTTTCAATGCAATGAAGGTGGCTTATTAATGAAAAGACATTTGACATATTTTAATTTCAAATTATTGAAAGAGGGATTCCTTTAAATGCTGAAACACGTGGCTGCAATTTTCGTTGCTACTATTCGTACATTTTTAATGTTGCTTTAAAGTTTTATAATTCAGTATGTACGTTTGTTTCTTTTTATTTTCAAACTAGTGGTACCCGCACGGCTTTGCCCGTAGTAGAAAAATTAAAAGGTCATTTGGTTCGCTTGTATATTTACAAATAATGGATGATGAATTTCTCACCAATGGGCTACGTTCATTCACTCTTTTATTCCACGTCATGATAATTTCGTAATTTACTCGTCTATCTTATGATAATTTTGTTCCAGAAGATGTTCTTAAAATCGAAACAAAAAAAAAAGAACAAAATCGAATTTTCGAAAAATTGAAACAAAAAAAAGAACAAAATCGAATTTTCGAAAAATCGCTTCGAGGTGCACACCCCCATGCTAAAAACTAACTTTGTGCCAAATTTCATGAAAATCGACCGAACGGTCTAGGCGCTATGCGCGTCACAGAGATCCAGACATCTTGACAGAGAGACTTTGAGCTTTATTATTAGTAAAGATGACTACTTCTAAAAAGAAAGATAACAGTAATTTTTGTATTCTAGTTTTTTCTGAGAGTTTTTACTCATGAGAGTTTTTACTCATTCAAAAACCAAAATAAGTTACCGTCGTGCTTCATAGTTCGGGTATCAAAAAAAAGAAAAAAAAAAAAAATCTGCGAGGGATCCTCTACAACTGTCGACTACCATTTTACATCGTGTTCGGAATCCCGTGCACCTGTGTTCCATCTGCCGCGTTGGTTGGTTCTTTTCTTCGTGTGCAGTTCGCCGTTCTACCTGGCAGCATCGGTATTCGATATCGGCGTTCCCATTAAATAGCCCCATTAAACGAGCCGATCGTCTCTTTTTCGGGGCGTGCCGTTGTCTCTGGGGCTTCCTGTATCGAGCCGAAAGCCTCTTTGATCGTGCGCCCCAGCCATTTGGTTAATTTTTATTACTTCATTGCAGAATGCACGGACGCTATCATATCTGCTGGTCTCAAATCTAGCCAAATTATACAACCTAAACCTGACTCCAAGTATTGTGTTAGGAAATCCCGAATATACGCTACAATGAATGCCCTCGTTTGTACGGAAAATCGAACATTGCGGATACTCGAGCATTTTGCACTGGGGAGGGGGGGGGGGGGTGGCATTCCGTGGAACTTACAGTTTAGAATTTCCTTGAAGGAGAAAAAGATTAGGCCGTGGGTAGTCTAGTGTAGCATTTCTCAACCTTTTTTTGACCCGCAGACCGGCAAGAGTTTTAAAAAAAAATTTGCGGATCAGAAATGTTTTTCCCCCTTCTTTTCTCCCCCCCCCCCCGCGAAGAAAACAGCCCTTGTAAACTTTACCGTAACTTTACTTTGTAAACCGGTAAAGTTTATTTTTTTCTTCTTTTTTCTTCTGCAAAAAAAAAAAAAAAAAAAAAAAAAAAAAAAAAAAAACCTACTCGAGAATCGTTAAATACCCGTGGAAAACTTTTGAAAAGGAATGAGTTTTTTCTTCCTTTTTTACAGACTATAATAATGTTAATAAATGAATTAATATATGAGCCAGTGAGAAGCAGAGGCATGTAAGTGGACATTTTCAAGTTTCGAGTGTTTTGAGTAAAGCGCGTTTTAAAGATAACGTCCTAGGTAGGCTTTCGTTGAATTTTTTTTCTAAATCAAGGTGCATAGCAGCACCTACCAGGGCTACTAGTACCATCTCTTGCCCCGTGAGAGAGGAGATGTTCACCTACCATGTGTGCTGGTTGTCTTCAAATTTTTAATTTTGCCACTTACATCCCTTTGCTTCTCACTGCCTAATATGTATAAATAAAACTTAGCTACAAGCGTTGCTGAAAATACATAGAAAAGTATGTAAATTAATCACAAAATTCACGTAAAAGTCGTCGCATAAGATATTATTTTTATAATTATAGTGTTTTCTTTTTTTAGAGTAAGGAACATTTTTTTTTATCGTAGACGAGGATAAATCTCTGTGGACCAGGTGAATTTTTTCTGCGGATCGATGCTTTTTCGCCCGACTACCTGTTGAGAAGTCTCCCCTAGTTTCGCCGACACGAAATCTCTTTCTCCCCTGTTTTTCAGTTTCAATCATACCATTCGACATATTTAAGGGGGGGGGGGTTAAATTTTAAATGTCGGCGAAACTGGGGTAAATCGTTGAGAATCGCTGGTGTAGATAGAGCATCGGAATTGGAGGGATCCACGTTTCGAGTCCGCCGTCTATAAGTCCCCGCTGAGTATGTGCTCGTTAAATCCGTGGATTTGAAAGTCTTGGGATCAGTCTTTAGCAGATACCATGGGTGCTTTTTTAACAAGCGTTTTTCACTCATTAAAAGTCGGTATTGCACCTCTAAAATTAAGTCACGCGTATTTTCACATTTTGTATTTTAAATTCAAGTTTAGCAGTGTAGAACATGTTGTAGGAGAAAAGCAACTGGATTTATTAAAAATATTATATTTGAATGGTTTTGTTTATTTTTTAAATGCGAAATGTCATGCATTCTAAATGATTAAAACCAACATAGTAGGGGAGAGACAAAAGTGAAATAGTTCAGATAACTTACCTTTTTCAAAATGATCAAATAGGGCTCTGAAAATTTCAGTATATAAAAGTGGATTAATGTATTTTGTAATACAACTTGCACTGAAATATAATTTCTCACTTTTGGCAGTTTTGTACCTTCAAAAAATGGAAAACTTTCACTTTAAAAGACATGGAGCAAAGTGAAAAATGAAATATTTTCTATTTCATTAATAAGAACTTTTTTCATAAAATGAATGTATAAATGAACGAATTATTGAGTACATAAAAAACAATAAACAAGTATTAAATTAAATTAATTAATTACGTATGAGAAAAAGTAAATGAGAGGATTATATGCTCAATAAATGAACAAATAAGTAAATTAATAAGTGAACGAATGTAAATAAATTAATAAAAGGAGAAATACATGAGTGATTTAACAAATTAATGAATAAGTAAACGTTGTGATATATTTCACTTTGTCCCATTCATTTTACTCTGCGTGCTCTTAAAAAACTACAGTGAACATTAAAAATAAAATATTAAATAAATAAGTGCTGCACTGGACTTTAATAGACCTCAATCAATACTTAAAATGTTACTTACGAAAACTTTATGACTTGATAATAACCAAAATATTTTCATAAACAGTGAAATATTGCAAAAAGAATCAAATTTTGAAAATGAGTTGTATTATTTTTTCCTTGATCTTTAAACAGTTTATTCTTCCACTAGAATTAACTATATGTTTGAGAACACAGTTATAATATTGCTAGTCAGGTGGCGTTGCAAACTGACTATATTTCACCATTTCACTTTACCCCTCTATTTCCCTTTGCCGCTCATTCCCCTGCTCATATTTTCTTTCGTTGCCATCTTCCAATTCATCTTTAGAAAATTTTTATTTTTTTCATGGAATAGAATAGATCACAATTATAGTCTTAACTGGTCGAATATTTTTCTTCCCCAAAATGAGTTCCACTTCTTTACAAATATATATAACACAAATAGGAATGGTCGAAAACTCGGAAAATTTGGGAAGAAATCCAGTTTTCCCCCTTTTTTTCGAAAAGGTTTATTTCTACTCGGGAGCACAAGATGAAAATGCATTCTGAAATTTATGATATTTACATTCCAATTTTTTTTTTTGTTTAAATACCTCTTTACGCTCAGTGTCTTACGTGAAAACTCTCATGAAGATAATGCAAACTGTAAAATAATCTTTATATATATTTTCACCGAAGTGTTATTTGCTACTTTTCCTATTAAAACTAAGTGCATACGCAGCAGAGAATAATGTCACTAATACCAATTGGTAGAAATTTTTAAGTTAAAATTTGAACAAATTTTCATGTAATGTGTGCGTAGAAATAAACACATAAAAAGATTTTAAAAAGAAAAGGAAAAAGCTTTTTTCTATTTAAAATATGAGAACATAAAAATAAATAAATAAATAATTAAATTTCTTTGAAAAGAAAAAAAAATTAACAATTTAAAGTAACATTCTACCCAAAACTAATAGTTGAATGATTATTTGACTAATTTTGAGAATTTGTTGAATTGACAAGTACAAAATCTAGCTAGTTTTCTTTCTTGTTTTTTTCTTTTTCCTTTTTTTTTTTTTTATAGACATTTGCTCGCATTTTGTGACGTTATAACTGAAAAAGAACGGGTTTAGAAAGTAAGATTTTTTTTTTGTTGCAAAAATCAAGTATGGGGCACAAGATAAAAAAAAAAGAAAAAGTTACGTAAAATTTTGGAGAAAAGAAGTTTTATTTCTATTTGATCGAAGAGAAATTTCTTTTTATTTACTGGTTTTACCAAAAAGCAGAAATCCACGATAAATGCTACCTGTTAGTTTGCAGACGATTAAGCTTTTTTTTCTCCTCATAAGTATTCTTGTTAAACCCCTTTTCCCTTTCGAGAAAAATAAAAAATTATATTCGACAGGTGAAAATAATCCTCCCGGATTTCACAAAGCTAATTTTGATGCAGAGGCAATTTTCATCTTCTCTCAAATCCAATTCTCCCCCTCTTGTAAAGAACGTTGTAGAACATTTTTTACTTCAAGTGCAACTTTTTTTTTAAACCCTGAAAAGATTTTAAGGTGATGGCAAATAGCTTTTTCCTCCTCCCTAAATTTTATTTATCCTGTTAAGCGTAGTATTTTTTTATTTTTTGTAAAGGATTTACCTATTTCTTTTTTATTTATTTGCATCTTTATTTTTTTTAATCATGATTCGCAGTTTTTTTATTAATATTTATGCCATTGATGACACAGTCGATTTCGATCATAAGGTTTATTATTGTACGATAGCGGAAATGTACGTTTTTGTTTATTGGCAAGACGGATTTCATATAAAATCATCTTTTCATAGCTTTATTCTCTCATCAGTCTGTCTTGTTTGTACTATGCGCATTTTTACGGATTTAAAATGTAAATATTCCTGTGAAAAAAAAAACACACACACACACACCCATATGTTTAAGTAAACTTGTATATTTTTTCACGCCAGTTGTATTTAAATACAGTAAATCAACGTTTATACGCGTCTTTTACTTTTATACGCCGTTTATAAAATTCCAATTTATACCTATTCATTTAAATGCAAAAATGCATAGATTATTCTTCGCGAAATTCCGGTTATACGTCTTTTCCCCTTCCTAATTTTTTATTTTTTGCCTTTCTATCTTTTTTGTTTTCTATTGAGAGAGGAACTCGTTCAGATATGAAAGAAGAAGCAAATCTTATTTCGTTTTAAAAAACATAAGTGAAAAAACATTTTGTGAACTTAATTCAATTCCCAATGCTATCATCAGTGCTATCAATTATAATAAATGTCAAACGACAAGAATATTTTTAATTTATGTATTGTTTTTTTTTTAATGAAATGCATGCAATGGGCATAGCCGCGTACTGTTGTTATGGTTATATTGATACTGGAAATATACAAGGTATTTTTTACTTAAGAAGTATATTTTACTTAAAAATTCAGTTGATGTTGTTAGCTTTAAACTATTAAAGAATAATTCATAGTAGTTACAGAAAAAGTTTTATTTAAACCGTAAAACATATATTTATATAGTGTAGGGAAAACTAAAAAAATCAAAGTTATTTCTTAACATTACGATTATACATAGTTTTCAGTTTTACATCGTTTCACTTTAGTCCCTTAAAAATCGTATTTACCATTGGTTGAAGAAAAAAAAAAAAAGAAAAAAGAACTAAGATGAGATAGATTAATATGAATGTGTATATAGAGTTTAAATTTTTATATACATATTTATTTTTTAATGTAAAAAAATAGTAAATTGTAAATGAATCATTCATTCCTCGTAAGTAATATTAAGAAATTAATGATTAGGAGAAATACTACGTAATACATTTATCATTGAATTATAAATGAAAATAATGTATATTTAAAATGAAACGTTATGTACAAAATTTAGTACTTTTTATATTTTTAATGATATTTTTACAAAAAACGTTAACAGCTCGATTCACGGAAATTTTACGTTGTTGGTATGGAAAAGTTAGGAGGCAAAACTTAGAAAAGTCAGGGAAATTGAAAGCTGTATGTGTAATTGACACCCCGTATTAGAGTCAAGTTGACGAAATGCTCTTTTTCATTGATAACACTATTAAATGGGCAAAGAGAAATCAACACAACCATTACTTTTTTCTCTCTCGTCAATGTTTTATTCTTAATTTCGCCATTTTGCTAGAACAGCTGCATTAATAAAACAGCATGCATTCTAGCGAATAAAATTGTCTTATTCCAGAAAATTGAGGGAGCATGAAAAAACCGCCCAGAATTGCAAAAACATAAGATGAAATCGATAAAACAAAAAAGTTTTTTCCCTTAGCAATCGATGAAAGATACTCTTTTTCCGCTTTTTGTCTTGGTTTTTGCAAAGCTTGTAAGGCAGGTAGAACTTTTCCGAAATTTTTTTCGCTACGAAAGTCAATAGTAATCAGAATCAAAGTCAATATGTGTTCCTCTGTGATTTTTTTTTGTATTTAATATCGTGAAATCCATTTCGATTTGACTTCTTTTAGTTTTTATATGCATTTAGCATATTGCTGTCCCCGGTACTAGGGAATACGTTTTCATATTTATATCTGAGGCTTAGTTGTTCAGGATGTGAAGCGGAACTTTAGTTTTCAAAGTTGGAACACTTTTCTTTGGGATTTGTCAAAGAAGAAGATTTTTAATACAAAGGAATAGTTATTACGCTATGTATAATTTATTATTAAGTCTTTAAATCGTTCTTAAAATGTAATTCTATTCTTTAATGCAGGAATAGATCATGTCTCAGTCATAAAAATGCAGTTTATGAAATTGTTTTAGCAATTTATAAAACTGTGGAAAGAAAAAAAAATAAAGAATGATATAAAAACTTTTGTAAGATGTGCTTTTGTGTATTTTTCTAAAAAAACAAATGCATTTTTTCAATACTCAGGACTGACGAAAAAGGGAAACTGCTGATCCTGTCCCCCGATGAATTGTCATGTACTCAGTACTGTTACATTTAAACACTTCTCGCATTGCCTACTCCTAGTTTCAAATTGGCTGCTAACACCTACCTGTCTGCCCATGCCATTGGTTCTGTGTAATAAACGAATACGCTTTCATATTCAGTTATTGGCTGTCATTTATTCCTTTATTATAGATTCCATTCACCAAGAACAATGTGATTGGTCGGTTGTGTTATGACTTAAAAAACGAAACGGTGTGGTATACTCACGTTGTTGGTTTTTTAAATTAAACGAATGTGCTTTCGTGTTCGCTTATTGCCTGTCATTTATTCCATCATTATAGATTCCGTTAACCAAGAAAAATATGCTTGGTCGGTTGTGTTATGACTTAAAAAAAAAAGAAACAGTGTGGTCTACTCACATCATCAGTTTTTTGAAATTAAACGAATACGCTTTCGTGTTCGCTTATTGGCTGTCATTTATTCCATCATTATAGATTGCTTTCAACCAGAACAATATAACTGGTCGGTTCTGTTATGACCTAAGAAAGGAAGTAATACAAAAATTTACTACAACCGCAGTACAAAGCGACGGAATTTTCATCACTGATGCTTTTGGTTCTCGAAACACACGTCTGTAGTTTTCGTTGAAGGGCCCGCGCTAGGGATTACAAATTGTTAGTCAACAAATTAACCAAATTTTAAAAGTCTTTGCCAAGTTCCAAAAATCATAGCTAAAGACTTAAATTTTAAAAAATCTTTTTTGTGACTTCTTATTTATTTTGTTATTTTTTTGTTAGTCAATCAAAAACAAAGTAAAATGTTTATAAACTAGACAATGCAAGTGCTTATATTTAAAATGTGCAGCATAAAAGTCAGTTCAATAGCAATGTATTAGACATTAAGTAGGGTCTGGTGGGGGAAAGTGGTCAATGGGGTAAAGTGGTCACACGTCGAATAACTGGCTATAGCTTGGAAATAAATGTTCGAATGAATGTGAAAATTTTATTTTAGAGTAGAGCGGTTAGAAACTACATTTTGAATACAAAATTTCCAAACTGGCAAATTTTTATTTGAAGAAAAAAATATTTTGGGTGAATATGAAGCATTTTAAAATCTAAACACCTCTTTTAACTTCCATGGGAAACTTTGTTTGTTAGAATTATAAACAGATTGACTGCACAGGAAGCTTCCTACATGTCTCAAGAACTCTTACTGGTTAGCAGTTAGCTGAATCTATTTCAGATAATTTTTTATAACAATTTAAGTAAGATAGGGTAAAGTGGTCATAATATTAGGCTTAACGAATATTGTTCTTCTAATGTCACTTAATCTTTAAGTAGAAGGCAGACACAAATTAAATATTAATTTTACTTAATATGTATTGTTTTTACAGTAAACGGGGTTAAATATATGAGTATATGCGTATATATATACGCACATATGCTCGTGTAGGCACGTACATAGACGTATTCACACATATGCACAAATAAATACGTATATGGGTAGTTTGCAAGTATTTTTTTTATCCATATAGCTACATATTCTACTATACACGTATATGCTCGCTTATACTCGTATACATACGAGCACTTATATACTCAGGTAGACACTTATACACAAGCATAAGAAATACAAGCATACAGGGCGAGTTTAAACTCTTGAACATATTATTAAAAAGTGATAGAGGGGAGGATAAGAAGCAAGAATAATAAGGAACATATGGTCACAAACACAATGCTGACGTGCTACATGCACGCAAAGCCAGAAACTAATGCATGCAAAAAAGGTCACAAATTTATTACACAAAGACAATTGTACACAACATTTTAGGTCTTAAGAAGGTTTTAAAGCAATTGATGAAATTTGCGGCCTGCAGCTGTAATACATGCATCGCATTCTCGCATTCACAGATCACTCACAGTTGCAATAAAGAGACTTTTGAAAAACTTTCATCAGCCGCTGCGCCTTTTTTGCGATGCGTGAATTAGAGCAACTACAGGCGGTAACTTTTAACAACTGCTCTAAATATTTCTTAAAAACTAAAATGTTAAGTAAAATCATCTTTGTGCCCTGTTCTGCATCCATTAGTTTCTAGCTTTGTGTGCATGTAGCGCGTCAGTGATTATAACTTCCTTTTGATTCTTTGCTTCCTATCCTCCCCTCTCACGGCACTTTGATTTTTGCCCAAGAGCTTACATTCACACTGTAGGCCGACAAGTATATAAGCGTATATTCTAGTGTATACATACATGTACTGGTGTATACACGTAAATGTACGTATATACGTCTCTATAGGTATATTGTCCTGTTTACAAGTATACTTGCGTATATTCTCGAGCTTCCATATTATATTTCCGTGAGTAGACACGTACAAAGACTCACTGGATATATCCACTAATTAACTCGTGTATACCAGTATATGTATGTATGTACACTTATAAATGCGTATATACATCTACTATATACGTATATACTCAATTATGCATGTAAGTTCTCGAGATGCAAGTGCATACGCGCATATTATGTTTGTTTATACGCGTATATACTCGTGTAGACACGTATACAATCCTGTAGGTAATTACGTATACATGCTTATATACTCGTATATACACGTATATACTTGAGTAGGCACTTGCATGCATGTATCTGATGTACACATGTATATACTCATATAGGAACGTGTTTACTCGTGTATAACACGATACGTAAATATTCGTGTGTAAACACATGTGCTCGTGAATATACTTGTAATTACAAAAACAACCAAAATATACAAGTATTAGGGTTATTTGTAACGGTTTTGCATCTATTTTTAACTATGACCACTTTACCCCATGCTTTGACCACTTTCCCCCACCCCATGGGGTAAAGTGGTCATAAAAACATAGGGAAAAGAATGTGCTATAAAACTACTAAAATCAATATTTTTCTTCCTAAAATTCCATGTACCGTGTTCTTGAATAATGCAATGTAAAATAACGACAAAAAAAGTTGAAATGTTTAAAGAATTTATTGTATTTATTATCCACCTAATTTGAAAACCTACGATTTTACGACCACTTTACCCCACCAGACCCTACCCAATTTGACTTTTTTTTTCTTGCGGAATTTCTAATAGAGCTTTAAGGATCGAAAGAAAAAGTTTTTTCTCCTTTTATTTGTGGAAATTTCTGAGAATTTTCCGTCCGCCAATATTTTTGCCAAATCAGTGTTTTGTTTCGCCGAATTTACAATTTTCTCACATTTGGCGTGGTGGCGAATGATTAGTGCGAACCCTTGTTGCAAGTTCGTCTCTAAATATGCTAAATCTCGATAACTCGAAGTCCCAAGGACCGGCTGACTAAATATATTGTTGAAACCGAGAATTACTATATCTGTTCAGAAATAAACGTTTATTATTGAATCACCTTATTTTTGAATGATCTTATTATTTAGATTACGCCATCTCGAGACCGAATACTGTAATCGCATCAGGAATGCCATTTAATCTCTTTCATTTTGTTGTTAGAAATTTTCCAAGGTTTTCCGTCCTGTCTCATTCATGCTTCATGTAGCGGGTACAATGCGAAGGAAAATAGTTGGGGCTAACATTTAACTAAATTTGTTTTGAATTGCCTACTCTTAAGATTGTATTGGATTATGAGGGGAATAAAATGTGACTTTTGTAAAATAATCCACTTGTCTTTCAGGGTTTAGTAAAGTAAATTTCAGGACTTAGCGAGTTGTTGTCTTCTATCTTGTTATATTCTTTTTCGTAATTTTAAATGTTTTTTTTTTCCATTTCACTTCCAATGAACGTTACTCAAAAATGTTTTTAAGTTATTCTATTAGTGTACGGGTTTTTAAATTCTTCAAAAGTAATTTTTTTTCCCACTTTCCTTTAAACCAGTTTTTGTTCTGCTTTCGAAAAAGAAGTAGTATAGTATTCTGTTTGGAAGTATTCGTTCTTTTTGTTTTAAGGGAAGAAATTGACTTTTGTGGGATGTCATTGTCGCATTTTGTTGAGTTATTGGGAAAAAAAGAGGTTTAATTTGGAAGCATTCGTTCGTTTTGTTTTAAGAGAAGAAATTTGTTTTTGTCTCTCCTCTATGAACTCTGATCACATATTTTTGTACTGAGCTCCTTGAAATCTCGAAAGACAAATGAGGCAGTGAGAAGCGAAGCGATGCAAGTGGACTGTTTTAAATTTCGAGTAAAGCGCGTTTAAAGATCAGATCCTAAGTAAGGCTTTCATTGATTTTTTTCTAAAACATGCTGTACAGCAGCACCTACCAGGGCTACTAGTACCATATCTTGCCCCAAGACAGAGGAGAGGTTCACCAACCATTTGTATTCGTTATCTCCAAATTTTAAATTTTGCCACTTGCATTCCTTTGCTTCTTACCGCCTCATATGTTCAATTCCTTGCAAGTAATGTGTGACTGTGTGTTGTTTATGTGTGTGGTGTATTTGACGTTTCCGTTTATCCATTTTACTGTTCAGCACAGGGTTACTTATTTATTTCTTATGGGATTATCCTTTTATAACTTGCGTTATGCATTTTGTGTACATTATTAATGCAAAATTTAATTTTTTTAATGAATATTGATATTTTTGAAAAAAATTGTAGCGTTGCAGGGAGCATCAGGGACAATGCATTAGTTTCATCAGTGTTAGAAATAGTGAAACAGCGAACGAAATTAGAGAGCAACGTTGTGAAGAACAAAAATTGATTGTTCGTAAAAGTTTTTTTTTTTTTACATAGAATCCGTTTATTATTGCAAAAAGTGGGAGTCGAAATGGAACACTCGACCTGCTTATTTATCACACAGCGTATAACTTTTGACTTGATAAAATAGTTCTTGGTAACCCATAAAGAGGGGTTGCATTTGTGCGTTGTAACATTGTTTTCTCTCATATTAAAAGGTTTATTACCTGAAGTAAAGCCTAATACTATAATCAAGCTTTCTAATGCCTATAATGAATAAATCAAGATTTTTGCATTACAGGGTGCGGCAAAAAATGGCAACCTTTTTGTACCAGTCTTTACGCGGACATGTTTAAATGCAGCCACATGAATCTTTTACTATTAAATTCTCCTTATTTTTCTGTGCCAGTCATTTATCATGTTTTCATCGATTAATTGACATGCTTTTCTATGCAGAATGTCAAACAAACGTGTTGCAATTTTGGGCTGTTTCGACAAGGAAAACGTCAATGTGAAATTGTGCGTTTGCTCGGTGTTGGAAAGGACGTAGTGTCTAAAGCAATTAAACGATACAAGGAGCTTGGCCACGATGGCCGCCGTCCAGGAAGTGGCAGAAAGCGGACTGTCAACGCGTCTGCTAACCGCAAAATCATCAAGAAGAGAGTTCAACGAAATCCGAGGGTCTCCATGAGAAAAATCGCTCGTGAGACCGGCATAAGCGATCGGTCAGTCCGCCGAATGGCGAAAGAGGAGCTCAACCTCAAGGCCTACAAGCTCCAGAAAGTTCAGCTTCTCACCGAAGACAACAAACGCGTACGACTGCAAAGATGCCGCCAACTCAAGCGTCGGGCCGCTGCTCAACGATGGGAGCGTATCCTTTTCACGGACGAGAAACTGTTCACCGTCGAGCAAGCGCACAATCACCAAAACGACCGAATATGGTCCGTAGAAGCTCCAAGTACCTCAGCAGTCGTCGAGCATCGTCAAAATCCCGCTTCGGTGATGGTTTGGGGCGGGATCTGCGCCAGCGGCAAGACCCCACTCGTTTTTGTGGATCAAGGGGTGAAAATTAACCAAGAAGTCTACCGCCGCGACATTCTTGAGGCTGTTGTGCTTCCCTGGGCTCAGCAGCACTTCGGCAATGCAAAATGGACGTTTCAACAGGACTCGGCGCCTGCTCACAAGGCAAAAATGACGCAAGACTGGTGCAGGACCCATTTTCCAGATTTCATCTCGTCGGCGGAATGGCCGCCCTAATCGCCGGACCTCAATCCAATGGACTACAGCGTGTGGTCCATTTTAGAGGCTAAGGTCTGTGCTAAGCCCCACAAAAATTTGGAGGCGCTGAAGCAATCCTTGCGCCGGGAATGGGCTCGATTGTTGCCGGAGGACCTGCGGCCCATCGCTGAAAATTTCAGGTCACGTCTGGACCTGTGCATCGCCGCCGGAGGAGGCCACTTTGAAACAGGCTGAATATGTTATGACCATAGGTCCATGCTATTGTTATTAATTGTTACATTTGTTAAAAAAATTTTTTTTGATAAAATTATACAAAAAAATAAAGTTGCCATTTTTTTGCCGCACCCTGTATACCTGCGGCGTGGTTACTAAACTTAAGAGCTAGGCATTTCAAGTTTTAAAGCACTTTTCTAGATTTTTTTCCAACTCTCTACAAGTTGCAAAAGTATTTGTCGGGTTGTTTTCTGCTACCCCCCCCCCTCCCCGTTCTCCTTTTTTTTTCTTTCTGTTTCTTTTTTATTTTCCTTTGAAAAAGGGGTTCCTTACAAACGCGGAATCCGTGTCGCTATTTTTGTTGCTATTTCTTTATTTTATAATGTTTTTAACTTTTTCCATAAAAAAAAACGCTTTATTTGTAGTCTGGTTAAATTCTAGTCACAACTAGGACACGTTTGGAAAGGAAATGGACCCTACTCATTGCCGGAAGGGAGTAAGGATTTTCGATATCACCAGCTTACATTACAATCTACCTCTTCTGAACTATCCCGATTTGCACCTGGGAAGGAAAAGGTTCTGCCAAAATTTTACCTGCAATGATCCTCTTGTTTTTACATCTTAATTGAATTTCCTTGTCTCGGATTGAAAATACCTGCTATGTACTGGCTTTTTGGTCAATGTAAACAGGATCACACAAATATGCTCGTTTTTTTTATTTTCATATTTACAGCCCTTTTAAAAATTATGATTTATTTATCTTCAACTACATCTGAATTTAATTTAATTTTTTTGTATTTTTCAAATTTCTGTTTTTATCGACGATTTAAGTAGTGATGCGTTTCACCAAAAAAGGGATTCGCTTGTCACTTATGGGACCCTTATCACCAGCCCTCTGGTTCGAAGTTTGATTGATTCTGCGTTAAAGATTCAGAATCTGAATGGTTTTATGTCAAAAGAGTCAGAGTCTGACTGATTTTGGGGAAAAAGAGTTAGAATCGGGAGTCGAAAACTTACCGATTTCAAGAGTCCGAGATTGAGTTCGCCATTTTCCCTACAAGTCCTTACATCTGCCGGGACTGCGGAGTTAGAGTCAGAGTCGGGGTCGCACTGATTTTGGGGTAAAGGAGTTGGAATCCAAGACTTAAGAAATTCTGGAATCGTGGCCGAAGTTGGTCATTTCCAATGCACCTCCGTAACTCTGCTTGTCACAAATCTTTTTTCTTTCTTTTTTTGCATAACCAATATTTCAGGATTTATCATAATTATTTTCGTTGTTTATTAAATTTGATGACAGCAGTTCCGAATAATGCGGTGCATCACAAGACTTGATTAACCACAGTAATCAAGGCATTCCTGTGCATAATGAGGGAAGTACTTAAGCAACGTAATATGCGCCATATATCAGTAACCACCGTTAGTATTGAGCATTCGTTGAGCACTTGGGAATGTCATATAAAGTGATAATAGTAGTAATAAGAAAAGAAAAAAAAAACAATCCTCCTATTTTATGTATGTAACGCTAGGCATATGATCGGTAATTTAGCTCCCAACAGTGTTCATGGCCGCACACATTTATTACGTGGAGAAGTGTGAATGGTCATCGGGACACCGGATAATGAGGAGTAATGGCGACCATTAGCTCCTCGGCCGCGGAATGAGGGGCAGAAATGGTTTTTCTTCCGTTTCCTGTCAGCCGACTTTAGCAGAAAATATGCCTGCTTTGATGTATCCCGTTTTTGCTTTCTGATTATGGGAGGACTATTTTGTCCGATCTTGTGATATGATCGTTTTTTGCTGTTTTCTCACGCCTCGTGAATCTTCGTTGGCCTTCGGAAACTTTTAGAATGTCTTCTTTATTTGGAGTTAGTCTTCACTCATCTATGCTTCAGTTACGAAAATCTCCACACGTGTTGGAATCTGGGAATGCAGTTCGTTTTATTTTCGTCGCCATGGTTACAAGTCGTCTGCATTCGTTCAAGGCTTTGAATTCAAGACGTCGAATTTCCAGTGTTATTTATGTACTTATTTTTTGAGCAATCACGAATTGCCTACTATCCTCATCGAATTTCACCTCACCAACTCCTCATTCAAAGTTGATGTTATGTTCAAAAACGTTTTTCTTTGTGGAAAATCTCATTTTATCAGGAAAAACACCTGTAAAATGAGCTTAATAGCTAAACTTCACCTTAATTCCCTGGTTACTAATTCCCATCATTTAATATTGATAAGAAATAAAAATATCATAACGATGTTCGCTGTAAATATACTCTTTATGATAAAGGTGCAAATTAGCCATAAGATCTGTATTTTTATTACCGCATCCTATTTATCATCTTATTTTTAACTGATATGCCTGGTATGACCTAATCTGGAAAATCACTAGTCATAATATCTGTACCTCAGAGCCAGAAGAACGTAAGTCACATTATGATAATTTTTCAGAAGAGGGGAAAAACTTTTATCTGCTGCATGCAAAGGATGGGACGCGCTCTTTTTAACCCTGGTAAAAAATTGGAAAGGATTTAAAAAAAAAAAAGAATTACGTTCACATGGCTCGATGCGGAACAGGCTTCTACAAACAATGCACTAATAAACCGAAAATCGCAATTTTGGGACTTACGTCACTCTGGCTCTGTGGTCCAGATATGACGGATGAGAATTTCTTCTCCATTTCCATTCAATTCCATTTGTAGAAACAAGAAACCCAACGAATAAGGTCCTACAAAAATTCGTGTCTTCGAAAAACATAATTTGAATTCAAGACGTCAAAATTCGGATGAATGCCAATGACTGGATGCTATATGTTTTTTACCCCTTATATTTTTATGTTTTATGTGCGTATTTGCATTCCTTGTTCCTTCTCATAATTGTAACAGCTTTCCTAACAATAATATCCAACTCTAACCAAATATTTCTGCTAACGAGGAGTAATAGCCAACATTAACCTCTCTTTATACAAGATATATACTCTGCAACTTGTCTCATAGCTTCTAATTTCTGGCAGCAGGAATATATCTGTCGGTTTTAATGCTCGAAAGCTTTTCATCTATTAAATGCCGCTTATCACTTATTCTTCCTGTCGGAATGGTTGAGTCTAATTTATATTAATCGAACGTTTCGTTGGCGGAATCGATTTTGATCGAGGCCGTTGAGCTTGGCAGCTTGGATAAGTGTTTCTTGAACATGGAGATCTTATGTCACTACCAAGTGATTTTATTTACTCAAATTTTGAATAAATGAGTGTTTCAAAGTGTCATAAAATAGTAAGCAATTTCAATTTTCGCTTTCATTTTTGACAGACAGTTTCAAATAATGCAAATAACGGATAAGCATCACAGCGATCTGTTTTATTGCCGAGTCTCCTTTCTGTATTTATCATCTTATTTACTAATTAAGAATAAAAACACTTTTAGTGCGCGTTTGAAGGTTCGAGTTACGATTCGGAAAGATTTTGTTTGTGGTTTGGGGAGTTCTTTTTATGTTCTGCTCAGAGATCACTATAAATATGATATTTCTGATAAAAGATCCACTTTTAAGTTTAGCCATTATGAATTTTACTGTAAATTTAATTTTCAAACATTGAAACATTTTTTTTTTGTTGACAAATTTGAATTTAAGATGGACGTTTTTGAGTTAAAAAGTAAAAGAAAAATTCAATTACATAAAAATAGTTTTGATTGGAGAAGAACTGTTTTAAAATTTAAAATGTTTGTTATTTTAAATCATTGCTATTTTGGATTGGTATCTTATTCCTGTCTGATCATGGAGAAAATCCGACGTTGAACGTTTATACACAGTCGAACTCGCTTGTAAGGACCGCGAAGGTACCGCGGTATTTGCTCTTTATAACCGAGCGCTCGTAAAAAAGGGTTCGTGAAAAAATTAAAAAAAAATATACATGCTTTCATTGTTACTACAAGGTCCGGCTATTAATTTCCGGGACTGACGTAACAGTAAGAGAACGAAGAGCTGGAAGATGGCCTTAATGATTGCATATTGAAGAGCGTTTTCTTGCGCATGCGCAGTGCAATCGGCGCCATTTTGTAGTAAGTGGTTCTCGTGAAAAGGCACATCAAAACTTAGCTCTTCAACTCCTGTTGTCACCACAATGCGAAATTTTTCAATTGCTTCCAGTGTGCGTACGGACTGCGGCCGACTTGTGTGTGGATCATCATCGACGCTTTTGCGCCTGTCCCGAAAATGTTTAAACCATTCAAAAGTTCAAGTAAATTTGTTTCAACATTTTGTATGTTTCTGCCCAATTTGAAGCAAAATTTAATGTTAATTCTTTGCTCCATTTTCACTTTGACGACAGGCATTTGAGAGCTACTTTTTAATGCGCTTTTCCACGAGAACCACTTACTTTAGAATGACGTCGATTTCACTGCACATGCGCAAGAAAACGCTCTTCAATGAGCGCCATCTTCCGCGGCTTTTCGTTCTCCTACAGTTACGTCAGTCCTGTACAGAAATATTGCTCGATTTAAGCGGAGTTTGCTGTTAAAAGCGAGTTTTGTTCCCATAGACTTAACATTGTACCAATCGAATCTTTTTTATTCTCTCACTAAATCCGAGTTCCCGTTAAAGTCGTCTAAATGCCCAGATTATGTCCAAAATCTAATGATTGCAGCACTCCCTCACTGCCCGCTTCAGAAAGGTATTCAAATAATCATTGATAAGGTTTGTGCTCGCTGACATACGATAATTTCATCAATTGTATTTAATTTGAATCAATTAAAAAAGTATGAAAAGTAATTGTTTAAAGTTTTAACTAGCAAGAAATATTACTTTCATTTTTTTTTAAATGAAAGTTGCTACTAATCAATGCTATTTTACTGTCAAGTTAAAAATAAAGACTTGGTAAAATATAATATTATTTTTAATAAATACCTCAAGCAATGTCAATGGATTTGCCTAACACATTGCGACTTTTTTTTTTCGTTCTAGTTAGGTAAAAGATGTTTGAAGCTTCGAGTTGTAATTATTTTTCGTGTTATAATACAACAAATTAATTTATTTGTTTGCCACCATCACAAGTCGAATAATAATTTAAGATATAAAAAGAAAACAGCTATTTCATTTTCAGGATACGTATTACATATGTTCAGAAAATGTTTTTTAAGTTCAAAAAAAAAAAAAAAAAAAAAAAAAAAAAAAAAAAAAAAGAAAGCAGTAATATAAAAACTAAAAAAAGCGTAAAAACTAAACTCTTCAACCAAATCTGTTTTTTTTTTTTTTTCTGATTTCAAAAATCTTTGTTTCTAATTAGTTTTCTTTCTTTTTAACAGAGAGTAGCTTTCTGATATGAATAAGAAATACTGTTTTTGTGCTTTTTACTGCTTGTTTTGCAGTAGTAGTCATAAATAGTAAAGTAAATAATTATTTGTAATTACGTATCAGATTTTTCGTTCTAATTACATGTCACCTGACCTGATCATTCATTAGAGCAAAATAATCCTTTTCATTTGTAGAATAAGCTTGCTTGGGCAGTTTTTGGATTTAATTGTATGTATTTTTTAAGTCTTATTAGTTTTTTTTCCGTGCTGTTAATAAAGAGAGAACTGCTTTTGGTTCTTTTTCTTTCAGAATAGGTTGCTTTTGCTGTGCTTTATCAAAATATTTTAGTATGCAATGTTACAGATTACGAATTTAAATTTAGGTGGTACAAAGAAGCTTAAGGTAATTTTTCTCGACTTCAATATGGAAAAATCGAGGAATAACATTTTCAGCTTATAGTTCAAGGTTTCAAAATGACCACACCTATCAACCGTTTATTTCTAACATCAATAATTAGCAGTAAGCTATTTTCTTTCTTCTTTTGTCTTTACTTCCTTTTACAAAAAAGGAAGTATTGTATTCGCGAAAAAATTTTCACTCAAAATTCGACCTTAATTTCCATTTTGCTCACCCCCGAATTAATGTTGAGTTTTTTTTTCAACTCGACCACACGCGGATAAGTGCCTAAGAACGTATTAACACCCGAAATATCTATTTTGACATTCCCCGAGTTAAATACAACGACTTTTCTCGTGACGTTCGTATGTATGTACGTATGTATGTATGTGCGAATGTGCTTATGTATGTTGCATAACTCAAGAACGGTATGTCCTATAAAGTTGAAATTTGGTACGTATACTCCTAGTGGGGTCTAGTTGTGCACCTCCCCTTTTGGTTGCAATCGGGTGTTTCTAAAGGGGTCTTTTGTCCCTTTTTGGGTGAAAATCATTGTTAATTCCGATGAGAACTCAAGTGGTGTTATAATTTGGCGGACACTTGGCGATATATCGCCAGTCTTTTGGTCGCCCAGTTTTGTCACCAAGTTGGCGACAAATTTGGCGATTAAAAAAAAGATTTATTTATTGTTTTTTAAAATCTGGTTTCAATTTGACCACTGTTGGTAATATTTAGAGAGTAAACTATTGAATCACATTAAAATTCCCAATAATGGGAAAGTGACATTAAAATTGGAGTAAAAGGAAGTTATGTGATGCACACATCAGCTTGTTTTTTTTGATAACCAGTTCGAAGTGTTTTCAAGCCGCTAAGAAGAAAGTATACTAAATAAAATGTCAGTTTTAACTGTAGTTTAATAAATTTAAAGGGTATAATGTTTATTAATCAGAAAAAAAAACAATTGTATTGAATCAAATAACGTTGAAATAAATTAATATTTTGTGAATAAAATAATTAAACAAAAATAAACACAAAATATCAAGAGATTAAAAATAAATCAATCTGATAAAAATAAATAAATGAAAATAATTAGAATAAATAAATTACCTGATTTAATTAAAATAATTCAATATAAAGTACCGCTTCAAACAACGCGAAGTTAAAAATAAGTTTATCATCATCGTTAGTATTTGATTTATTTTAAGAAAAAAAGAGGGAGGATGGGAAAGCTTTGCAATGAATCAAACTCACTTAAACTTAAAGTAATTTCTCTTTATTTTAAGCTTTTGAAACGTTAATTCTGTGCTTCCAAAGGAATTCGTTTCATCGTATTTTGTCTTGCGATTGTAAACCTCATTCAGTAAACTTCGGATTTTTTTTTCTCGTTTAACTAGTTAAATCAAAAGAATTGGCCGTTCTTGAGAACAAAAGTTTTTTTTTACGTTTGAAACTTTTTTTCTATTAATTTTTATTTGTAGTTCAAAATGTTTTCGGTGATTCATTAAAAAATTGGTAAATCCAAAAATTGATAAGCGCCACTGCTAAAAGCAACTTTTATTTGGTGATAACAAAAAGCATTTTCCAGTTAAATTAAAAAAAATAAATAATAAATAAAAACCCCAACCTTATTTTATTTGATACTAGTGGTACCCGCACGGTTTTGCCCGTAATAGAAAAATTAAAAGGTCTTTTGGTTCGCCTGTATACAAATAATGTATGGTGAATTTTCTCGCCAATTGGCTTGTACCCATGTTACGGTTCCACGTTATGATAATTTCGTAATTTACTCGTCCGTCTTATGATATTTTTGTTCTTAAAATTGGAATAGAAAAAGAACCACATCGAATTTTCGAAAAATCGCTTCGAGGTGCACACCCCCATTCTACAAACTAACTTTGTGCCAAATTTCATGAAAATCGGCCGAACGGTCTAGGCGCTATGCGCGTCACAGAGATCCAGACATCCTACAGACATGCTCCGGACAGAGAAACTTTCAGCTTTATTATTAGTAAAGAAAGATCATTAAAATACACAGCAGTCGAAAAACTTAGTCGATGCAGTGGATTAATGAATCTTCGTGTTTTTGCATTGAAAAAGGGATTCTATTTAACATTGATACACGTGGCTGCATTATTATTGTTTTTTGTTCAATGTTTGTAGAAAAAATGTCGTACCCCCCCCCCTTTCATTTTCTTCCGATAGTAGTTGATTTATTCATTTATATACGCCCGGTATTTGTTCCGAGTCCAAAAGGAAGATCATAAACTTAGTTGTGTGTGTGTGTGTGGCAAATCCTTCCCTCATAATATTTCATACCGAAATCACGTGGGTTGGGTAATGATGATTTAAAATCCTTCATTTTTAACAACATAGCTAGCTGCTCGCATAGATGCATTTATTTTAAATTGAAGCACTTAGTTCTAATCCCTTGCAGAATATTTCATCCTAATTTTGTGTAGGATTAGGATGCGTCGTATTTCTGTATGCTACTTTGTGTATTATCTTTTTGTAATATTTGATTTCTAAATGGAATTAAACTTGCAGTATTTTGATATCTTTTAGATTTAACATCGTTTATTCTTCAAGTTTATTTTTGTTTAGTCATTTCTGTTATGAAATTATTTCATGCCTGACTGTATTATAAAATTTGAATGATGGTGTCGCAGCAGCTAACGAAATCGTTTAAAGGTAATGACTATAAAAATCGTATGAATATCATAATCAACTTATGAAATTTCAAACAAATTCTCAAATAGGTCAAGCACTACAGTTTGCAACGTATAACATAATGTCCGAGTAAAAGGCTCCATGAATTAAAAAAAAAAAAAAAAAAAATGGTAGCCAGCAGAAATTTCTGGGAGCACTAAAAAAAATTTGATCTCTACTATACGAATTTTTGTTTCAAGTTGACGTTGACACTTGCTACAATGTAGAAATTAAAATTCTACACACAACGTTTTACATAAAAATTGAAGAAAATATATGATATATGCTAACTTTTGAAAGTATTGATGCAGGACTGACATTGGCGACTAAAAAATCTAGTAAAGCTACTAGAAGCGGAGGCTATATATAACGGCTATTTTAACCAGAATATGGGCAAAAGTGACTGTTTTACAATCAACAGTATAAAAACGGCGACTATTTTAGTGAAACGATATTTTAGTTATTTAATCTAGTGATTTCTTAAATTAATAATACTAACTTTAACGTTTCCTCTCTATTAAATTATTCGTTTGTTTTCTGTCTTATATTTTAGTTCATATTTTATCGCAGACTGAAGTTTAACTCATTAAACAACCAGTTGTCCGTCCTTTTGTCATCATGTTGTCACTAAATGAACCACTTCTTCATTAAGTCGTAAATCATCTTCGCCCCGTGTTATGGCAGCCCCTTTCCTTAATTTCCTGTTGTCATGATTATTGCAATTTTCCAACGCTTAACTCTATCCCCTGAAGGGGTTGTAGCTTAAAAGATGGCTCCGTGTGATTCACTTTCGAGAAATTCAGCGATTCCTGTGAGCTTTTCTTAATGACCGTCTCTGTTTACTTTCCTATAATTTGAAAGGTTTATGAAGAAATTTAATGGTGAATGACGAATGGTGGAATTGATAAGGAGGAATTTGTAGCGAATGAAAAGCTGATCATGAA
Organism: Uloborus diversus; assembly: GCF_026930045.1. Taxonomy (NCBI): domain Eukaryota; kingdom Metazoa; phylum Arthropoda; class Arachnida; order Araneae; family Uloboridae; genus Uloborus; species Uloborus diversus. Next base: position 157,272,712 of record NC_072735.1, read on the forward strand.
ACTGATATAGAGTCATTTGTGGCAGAGGGAAGCAGAATTTTAATGTTTCATCTAGAGTTGCCAGGTGAAAATTTAGGAAAATGGCCAAACAGCTTTGAGAAAGAAGCTGAAAAAAAAAAGGCTATAAGCATTTATATCTGGTATCTTAGATCGATTTGTTCAATCTGAGATTTGAGAATCAGTTTCGCTAGGCAACCCTTAAAATTGGCGGCTGAAAATTTGAGTCTTTAATTTCACCATTTTCAGCAGATCCTCAGTGATTGCAGAACGTTATTCCCTTCATGTATGACAAATATTAAGCAAAATGTAGCTGCGTGATTTAATAAAAACATAAAACTATCCGAAAACAAATTGGAACAAAAAAAATAATAATGAATAAAAAATCAGTCTACGGTTTGGCTAAAATATAGCCAAAGCCAAACATTGATTTGGCTAATACTTTTGAATTTTTTATACTTTGAACAGAAATGCTTTTTTTTTAAAATTTGTGTTTTAAAGCAGATTTTTGTAAAATTGATTTTATTTTATTAATTTTATTATTTTTTCTTTTACGTGCAATTTAGAAAAAAGAGAAATATGGATTGCATACATTTTAAATATTTAATACTTTATGTTTCCTTGAAATTTTTTTTATTTTTTATTATTGTCTCAAAATGTCCGGAAATTTTACTTCTCGAGAAGCGGCGATGTATTTTTTTCTTCATCATTAGCGACACCTTTGTGGATTGCTATAAATTGTTTAAAATTAATTATTCCTGTGTTTTAACGCACATAATTTATTTTAAAAAACAAAATGCATTAAATTACGTTAAAGAAAATAATAAGGAAATAAAATATCTTTTTTTATGCTATTAGCCTCCTTTTTTGTTACGCTGCTTTCGTAACAGAATGATCATACAGAAATAATGGGAGGCGTTAAGTTGACATTCCAGCCGGCTCTGAATAAATGGAAAAAATGGCATTGCTTTGGAATCCAGAAATTCGGAAGGATTTCTCGTAAGAGTAGGATTGATGATCTCCTGTGACTTTCCCTTTGACGAACCCCAAATCGCGAAAGATTATGCTCTCTGTTCTTTTTCTACGTGTGAGAATGGCATGAACACTTACTGATGGGTAATTCCACGGTAACGGACGTATCAATTTTGCACGAAATACCTTACAAGGACTCAAAACATGTTAGATACGTGTTTCATTGCACAAAGTTTATCATGAACACAAACTCTACTTTTATATAATGCAATTAAAATTTGAAAATTTTCAGAGACAATATTTAAAAGTATTTTTTTCTCTCAGTACCGGACGAAGGGGAACAGCACCAGTAACTGACAAGGGTCCAGTAACAAACAGTAGTAAGTTTAGATTTAAATACTAATAATAATTTTAGGCGGGTAAAACCCATGAATACGGTGCAACCATCTAGTGTTATCAGAGTGAATTTTAGGAGCCAGTTGGTATTTACGAGGCAGTGGTGAAAGGTTATTTGAACAGCCGGCACGAGGTCTACCGCTGTTTCATGTTCGTTTGAATTTAATAAGGCTTTAGTTCAAAAAATAGAGAACTTTTGCCCATTTTGAAGAGAAAAGGGTAATACAGTCGACCTCATCCTACCTGTTACTGGGTATCATCAGAATTGTCGGTGTCTGTTACCTTTGTCGGAGCTTTTTTTGAAATTGAGCCAATAAAAACAGAATTTACTAATTCAGAGGATCCAGAAGCAGTCAAACTTTAGATGAGGTGTAGTTGCATAAGAGAAAAATAGTTATGAAAGTTATATGAAAAGGCTCAGAAAACTGAGTTAACCTGAGAGCGATGTTTTAAGCATGTCTGTTACTGGTGCCGTTACCCCATCTTGTAGATGTTATTTTTGGAAATTAAGCAAAAGATTGCATTATATAGAAGTCCATGTTCTTCATGTACTAATTCTTGCTTGTCGTCGTGTTCTATACTTTCCCTCCAAGTTTGCACGCGACATTCGGGGACACCCTGTATACCGTACTATCTGATATGTCGATAAAATCGCCAAATCTGTTCTTTCTACTGTTCAGCTTTGAATTTAATTAATTTTACCGTTCTTTTGCTTCGTTTTCTCTTTAATGTCTGCGACGAGCTAGTACTTTTCAATAGCAACGATCGAGTTATTTGATTTGAGTTAAAATTGTGTTCTAAAAGTTTTTCAGTATGTGTGTGTCGTGTGTTTTCTCAAAAGAGATGCTGTGTATTATACTCAGAGATTGAAGCAGACCAAGATAATATAGACAAACACGCGAACGCCGTTCGCAGGAAATTTCCAAAGTTTTCAGAAAATTTTGATATTTTTAAAACAAATTCCTCTAATTTTTTTTTTTTTTTTTTGATGAGCAACAAATGTTGATCTCCAATTTTGAAGTACTTCAGTTATTAGTATTGTAAAAGGAGTAAATATAGTTGAAAAAACATTCTGCTTCCATAGTATTACTCTACTCACTTTCAACGTTAAATTTTTTCTATTGGCTGCGATATAAGACGCGGCAGGAGTACGTGTTTTTCGGCGGAAAATTTTTGACACTCATTTGAGTTTATTGACAGTTTAAATTTTATCTAGGTTTGGATGGAAGTCTTTTTAAGAAAGTGAAATAAATACATTTTTACATTGCATTTGGATTTCATGAGGTTTTGAGGTGTATTATTTAAAATTGAAGTTATGCTTCAGCACTATCGGTTCAGAAAATAATTGATTTAATGATAAATTTACTGTAATTAAGTGAATAATAATCTTTCTCCTTTTTAACCTTGAAGTGTTAGAAGTTTACCTTGCATTCGAAAGTTCCTGCTGAAACTTTAAAGAGAAATTCTTTAATGTTTTAACGTGTAATGGTGAAAAAAAAAAAAAAAAAAAAAATGGCGACGACTTTTCTGGACATCGTGTCTAACGAGTGCTTTGACTCAATACACCTCGCGAATGAACGTCAAAAATTAGTTCGAAGAAAAATCACTCTCAGTAATCATAAGAAAAGCCGATTATTTTAATGCATTTCAGGTACTTAGAGTTTTCCCCTTTAATTTGAAAGGTTTTCTCCAGATTAAACGCATTTCTGTTTGGTGTTGAGAACGGATATAAAGACGGAAAAAACGTATGTTCTTTTTTGCCTTTTATTTTAGATTTCCAGCAATATTCCTCCCCCCATCCCCCACTCCGTCGATGGCGAACGAATGGAAGGAGCCGAAAAGAGTGCATTTAGCAATAAAATTCATTTGAAAAGTAAAGAATAAATTATCGTAGAACATTTCCGATTTCTTTTTCTCTTTTAATTCTATTGGCGAATTAGCCGAAAAGTGCACATTTCTTATGATAGAAATCTTATTCGTTTATTTCTCGTAAACTTCAGCAAAATGGTAAGGTCGGCAAAAAATTAAGATAAAATCGATGCAGTAAATTTGTTTTGCCTCTCAATCGATTACAGATAAGAAGTCATTTCTTCCTTCGGCCCTCTTGAAAGCTTTTAGTGTATTTTTTCGATTTTTGGCAGTTCCGTTTTTAAATTCCCCTTTTCTTTCTCAGTTATCATTAGAATCAAAGTGGAACTCTTTTTATATATTCCAATTTTAAAAGCATTTTCGGAGCGATATCGGTATTTATGCGGAAAAGACAATTTATAGAACCGATTTTCATTTCTTAGAGTTTTTTCGTTAAATTGCTTACATCATTTAGGTACTAAGTACCTACAAAGCTAATTTAATTTTTGTTTTAAAACCATTATGGCGACATATTTCATTTTTTGCAGAAAATTTGGGACTAATTTAAGATCTACATGGATTTTTTCATTCCTGTATTAGAGAATGTATGTCCGTGGCGAATCCAGGGGAGAGACTATGGTGCTGCAGTCGACCTCCTCCCACCCTGGCCAAAGCCCCTCATAACTCCAATGTCCTTAAAGATTGTCTAAAAATTCGGCCTTGGGTTTTCAATTCACCATTTTCTGCGGGAGAGTCCAGGAAATCATATCTCCCTTATAGCGTCTAAAATTTCGTTTCTCGTACTTCAGTCTCGAGAAATTAATGGGGGAGAGTCTCCCTACAAGATGATGCCCTACAATTGTATTTTTAGGACTTCAATTTGAAACAAATTCCAGGGGAGTATCTGCTGTTCCCCTTCACATCATTAACGATTGTCTAAAACAGTGGTGTCCAAACCTTATCTACAGGGCTCCCAAATGGTCCGCTTTTCCCGCCAAAGTCCGTTTTTTAAGGTTAAGTCCGCTTTAGACCGCTTTTTAACATTTTGGTCCGATTAGTCCGCTTTTACACTGTTTTTACTTAAAAATCAGATTTTAAAAGTTTCCATTGTGTTCAAAGATACTGTAGACCCAAACACGCGGCCGCGGCGCCTTAAGGGTGCTCTTCACTGAGAGTCTGAAAGATTCGGATCTAATGTTAACCTACGGGGAAAGTTGGAGCTTGTTTTACAAATTCCTGTAAAGTTTTCGGATCCGTTTTTTTTTCTGAGCATTTTTCAAGACCATGTCTGTTTCTTTTAGTTTTTACTTTTTTGATGTGTCCATTCTCCGATTTTTTAAAATTCGAGAAAAAATGAATTTCTTCGAAAACGAGGTACTGTTGGACATTTCGCTCTGTAAAACATCTGCAACTCGTGTTATAGAAATTTTAAGAACGCCCTGACACGCAAAATATTTCCAGCTCTCTTTTGAGATCTTGTTTGAAATAATGCGACCATTTTTTAAACAAATATCATGTTCTAACTATTAAAAAAAAATTCAAAATACGTTCACTTTTTGCATTTGCCCCGCCTTAGAATAGTAACCTCCCCTTTTTGAGGGGTAAACGCTAATGGGGTGTAAGATTTATTACCCTCTCATTAGTTCCCCTCAATGACCTTCGCTGGACGTCCTTTCTTCTTTCCTCTTTTCCTAAGGCTTTCGTGAAGAATCAAGTGCTTTTGAAAGTGAATCCATGTAGATGCGTGCTATTAGCTGTTAAATTAGCAACATTTGCTTTTTTTCAAATTTGTGGTTTGAAAAGAAATAGATTTGAAAGGAATATTTCTGAGTCAAATTGTTTATTTACAATATAATGAACATTGTTACAATGCTGTCGAATGCGAAAAGTTGACATTTTTCCCTTCCAGTAGAAAAATATTTTTATATATAGATTAAATCGTATTCCAGATACTAGGTATTTTGCATCGTTTTTACATGTGTTTTATGTTACTACAAATGGTACACACATAAAGTGCTTTCCACAGCTCAACAAACGTTTTTGAAAATTATTTGTGTCTTTAAAAGCCAGACTCGTCAAATTTCTTTAGAAGGTAGTTACACATTGAACATGTAATTCATAATATACAGTAAAATCCATCGAATTTCGGAATCGGGATTGGAAATTTATTTGGTTGAAACAAGTATTTCGTTGCATTAGTATGCGTTGTAATAGGATTTTACTGTATTTCTCTTTAGAAAATTCCTAAGGAGGAAAACGATGCATAATTTGACCCTAAATAGAATCGTGAAACGTTTCTTATGGGGTCGCAATATTACTCCTTCTTTTCAGGGTTGGCCAGATTGGACCCAATTGGGTTGGACCCAATGGGTTTTTTTGAAAAAACCCATTTAAAAAAACCCATTATTTAACCCGCTTTTGGGTTTTTTTAAATTTTCTGAGAAGTTTTTTAAAACAATAATTAATTTAAATACTTTCACAATTTAAACTTTTTTATTTGTTCTTCACCACAGACAATGGACATAAAAAAGGAATTTTGAACTTTAATAGTATTTCTTAACTCTTAACGGCATTAAAAAAAATACTTCAAAGATTTTAAATAAATATATTTAACTTTTTCTTTAACTGGTCAATAAATAACTCAAATTTTCTGGACTAAGTCCTGTCACGTCTGATTTTCTCGATATTTGTAGATTGTACAGAAGAAACTACGCTTGCTATAAGTCTTTCATGTGAATTATTTTCTGCAAACCAACATGTCACAAATCTCAAATAAACAACGTATATGTTTTAGAAATTAACAGGTTTTTCAAACGGTCGAACAGAAAACAGAATAGGATGTACAATACTTTCATTATCTTACAAAAAGTTTAATATTTCTTACTCTGTACACAGAAATAGAAACAGTCAACATAAAGTTCAAAGAAATGTCTTGATTAAGCTGAATTCAGTAAAAAGGGATTTAAACTACTTTGATGTTCTACAGTAGTTTTGCATAACAAAATGAAATACAATAAAGTAAAATGCAAAAAAAATGTAGTAATTAAAAACGAACAATAGATTTTATCACTCGAGAAGTAACTTTGCCCTAACTGTTGGTAATCATGGAAACTAAAAAATCTTAAACTTCACCATTTTTGGGTTTCGTTGTCTTTTTTACTTTTCTTCAGAAAACGCTGAATTTTCCAGTATTTTTACCCCAAGACAATTTTTGTGCTTTGTCCATATACTTACACTACAATATGCTACAAGCACCCCATTTTCCCTAAAAAAAGACCAAAAAAAACCACATTTCTTTTAAAAAACCCAGCTTTAGTTGGGTTTTTTTGGGTTTTATTTAAAAAAACCCAATAAACCCTGGGTCCATGGGCTTTTTTAAAAAAACCCGGGTTTTTGCCAACTCTGCTTCTTTTAAGACATGTACGATATTATACCGTTTTTAAAACATTACGTAAGAAACAAAATAGCATAATTTTTATTTTCCAGCGCAGCAATGCGAACCGTGGTTAATTTTATTTTTATTAAAGACTATTTCCTAGCTTACATTTTGTGTCATAACTCCTGCGTTTTACCCCAAATTTTTATTTATTGCCAGAAACAATGAAAAAAAAAAGTTAAAACACTTATTTTTAATTAGCTGTTTTGGAAATAGCTTAAACATATGGATATTGTGATTAACTGCAGGTTTTGAGTGTTTTAATCAAGCAATTATGTACTTGTGTTATTCCATACTTTTCAGAGCGAATCAAGCTTGTACAAATAGTATTTACAATTTAAAAACATGTTTTATATTTTTTGAAGTAAGTTGCTTAAATATTATTTCTCCAACAGTGCTATCATTTTTGGAAAACTACTAAAATTCAGGACAATATTTATTCTTCCAGAAAAAAAATAAGTTTTTTTTTTTTTTTTTTTTTTTGAGCAATTGCGAATGCTTATTATCCTTACTTGAACAAAGCTGATGTTGCTCTGATTTTTCAGATTGTCATGATGACAAGAATAACTCTAGCTCGTTGTTTTAATATTTACTAAGAAGTCAAATTTTCGTCGCCATGGTTACTAATCGTTTGTGTTCATTCAATGTTTAACTTAAGTAGATTTTACTTTTAAAAGGGGGGGGGGTGTAAAATTACATTTCAGGAAAAAAACATCAATGTGGATGAAATTAAAAAGCAAAATTTCGTCCAAATACAAAATTTCCAGATTACTAATACCGACATTCAAGACTGACAAGAAAACAAAAATACAGAAGGCTTTCTGATGTCTTCAGAAAGTTTTCACAATAGAAATAGTTTTTTTTTTTTTTTTTTTTTTTTAAATCTTGATAAGAATTTGGAAGCTGTATTTTTGGAGAATAAAAATACTTTTCAAAAACATTTATTCAGTTGCGGAAAACATTCCGTACACCAACATACTCATTAAATACATAGAAAATCATGAAAAACATATTAGCAATTTAATATGATTCGGTTAATATAAAAAAACACACCGTGGTAGAATTACTAAGCATTGTATGTATTAGTTTTAATGACGTTTTCAGCCTTATGTTGCTGACAAAGCTAACTAAGATGTGAACAATATAGAATGAAGGTTACAAGTTTTCACTGTTTTCTATTTTCATTCTCAGAAGCTAGATCAGCATTTTAATACAATGTAGAAAAATTAATTACAGGCATAAAGGTTTTCAGGTCACATAAGCCCCCCCCCCCCTCCCTTCAAAAAACATGATTAAAGATCGTCTTAAATTTCGTTTTTATGGCTTTAATTTCAAAAAATTTCGGGAAGGGAGTTTCTGAAAAGTCCTTCTTTGACCATAAAAAGAAAAGTCGTCTAAAATTGCATTTTTGGAACTTTGATTTCAAAAACCTGAATGTCCCCAACGTTACTAAAAATGGCCTACAATCATGTTTATAACACTTTGAAAATTTTGCCTCCCCCCAACATCACACTAAGACTGCGTTTTTAGACTATTTCGAAAAATTCCGGGGAAAGCTTCCGAACTCCCCGTTTCCTAACATAATTGAAGAACCTGAAATTGTGTTTTTGGCGTTTCAAGTTCAAAAGTTTGCTGGTGGAAGATCACAGGACCTCTTACTTACTTCCAAATACTACCAAAGTTCGTCTAAAAGTGCATTTTGAAAATTTTATTTTCGTGAAAATTAAAAGGCATAGCCCCCAAACAGAGTGCTTGGGAAAATAGGGAGTATTTCTGAGTAAATAGTATGCTTACGATAAAGATCATGTTAATTAAATATAGAAATGGTTCCCTCTCCTAAACAAGAAGCTAAATCCTTTCTCTCGCTGTATTTACATATTATTAGGAATTAGGAGTCAATAGAATAGAAAATGTGGGATCTCAAAAAAGATTTTTGTTCTATACGAATGAAAATTACTTGATAATCATTTGATTAGAACATTCATTTTATTCTGTGACTGAAGACACGATACGATAATTTTTCGGCACAGAAGTGCGTAACACAGAACTTAAAAAGAAAAAGTTTGTCTTGATTTTTTTTCTTTTTAAATTGTGAACCCTTACTTGTACTTATAATTGCTTTCCTAAGCTGTTCATTTTCATTTTTGTTTTAACTTTATGTATTTCCTGCAAATCTGTTTCTTGCCCTTTTTTTATTTTTTATTATTGATTCATTAAATGCAAGATGCATGAAAACGAGGCAGAACGATAAAAACTTTAAAATCTGGCAGAGCGAGGCGTTGAGATTTTTTTTCACCTAAGTATTTCGAGGTTTTTTTTTTTTTTTTTTTTTTTCAGGCAGATATACATGTAGGTAATATTTTCGTGCCTCCTGAGAAAAAAGACAACCCTTAATATTTATTATGACAACTAACGAGGATCAGACACTCACAAGACTTATTAGGAAATTTTAATAAAAACTCAATGTGTTGAAGTAGAAGCACTATATACACTATATGACCAAAAGCATTGGGACACTTTCAAAAATTCACATTTTTAGGGATTTCTCGAGAAATAATAGACCAATTGCTCTATAATTTGTTTCGCATAAAATGTATACTCTAGTTGTCATTTTCCAATAAAAATTAAGTCTTCTATTCATTTAGGGGACCGACAACAAATTGAGGAAAAAAGTTTTTTGATCATTTTTCATTGCAAATTGCTGGGGATAAGCTATAATTTTCAGAAATGAGTTAAAAATCTATCAAAAACTTATTTTTATATTTTTGTGAAAATATCTCTTATACCCATGGAAATATAAGCATTTCTTCCGAAAATGCAAAAAAAATTTGACGGTTTTCGCCTCATATTACGCAGAGTATTTCGTCAAACGTTACTAAACTTTTAGAATATTTGACAGCATTTTAGAGAAACATAATAATAAAATTTGAAGTTAAAATATTGAAAATTTGATGAAATATGAACAATTAAAGCTATTAATTTTTCACTGCGCATGCACGAAAGATAGCAATTTATAACGTTCATAATTCAAAGCTCAGATACATCCTACAATCCATGAAAAAAATTCCACCGCAATTTCTTTAAATTTTAAAAAGTTATCAGCGATCTAATGAGCCGAATTTCTATAATTCTAGGATAGGCGACGAATGGTAAGGGATTATTAGCAAACTGGCAACACTTTCCTGCCATCGTTACAGAGTGATTCATGATAAGAACGGATTATTTGTTGCTGGTCCCCTAAATGAATTGCAGACTTAATTGTTATTGGATTTGACGTCTGGAGTATACTTTTCATGAGGAAAAAAATTACAGAGCAGAGAGCAATTGGTCTTTTATTTCTCGAGAAATCCGTAAAATTGTGAATTTTTGAAAGTGTCCCAATACTTTTGGTCATATAGTGTATGTAATACCTCATGTATTTTGCCGAATTTAGTAACTGGGAATCTGAAACTCTAAAAGTGCTAGGTTTAGTTTTATTCTAAAATTTCAACGCAAGATAGTTTACAAACATTGAGAGTGGGGGAAGGAGTGATTTTTGCCTTTGAGCTTGGAGCAGGGTGAGCACCCCTGCATACAAACAAAGATCACAGAAAAATCTTTAATTTTTCAAATTCAGGAAATCCTTATCCGTAGCCGTCCGCGACTTTGCCGTTGTTATGCTCAATTTGAAAGAACTTTCACCATAACAACCCATTGAGAAATGCTATCGTAGCCTTCTCATCTACATATAAAATTAGATAAATAAATAAATATTTTTTCAAAAAGAAAAGGATTCAAAGATAAAGATTAGGGGAATTTTCTGGTCACCAGTGGTGAGAAAATGCAATTATAGTAGCCACATTTTTTTCTATTCGCCACTGCATTTGTAAAACAGATAACTAACCAACAAAGTAGTATTTAATTTAGCACTAAAATATAAATATTATCAGTTCAAATAAAGGTTAATGTAACTAATTAGTGGCATTAATGTTTATTGTACAATCAAGTATTAACTATGCAAAGAGGATCTAGTTTCATTTTTAAGAAGAATGTTTTCTGGCAACTTGGATGGGGTTGGGGAGAGTGGCAAACAGGCAGAGGGAAGCGAAAAAATTTCGCCAACCGATAACTAGTTAGTCCCCAGTTGTATTCGGCACTCGATTTTTCAAATATATTAAGTAGGATCATCCATTTTTAAAGAATATTTTTTGGTTAGAATTTGGAGTTCATTTCGTTAAAATTCAGTGTGGTCATGCAGGCTATCTTTTTTTTTCCTTCCTTTTTTGAAATCATCAATTTTCAATAACGAACATTTTTCTAAAAATAAAACGAATTTATGAATTTATTTATTGCAAATATTCATTCATTCGTTAATTTTTCCTAGATGAGATCTGAAACCGTATTAATGGGGGAAAAAATCTTTGTTTCAAAATTAATTTTAGCGCGAATACAAATAAATTAATATCACAAGTAGGATTGCAAAATGCGCGGCAATGTAAAATTTCGCGCCTTTTACATTGAGTTATTTTTGTTTTACTTATGTAGTCAAGACTCAAGAGGGAAAGAACTAGAATTTCCTTGGAAGGGTCTGTAAAAAGCTGCGGTTTCATTTCGCCGACAGCTATACCTCCCTTGACTTGCACAGCAGGGGGAGCGTCCGGTCTGTCCCCCCTGCAAAATGTGACAGGTCACATGATCTACACTTTCATCGGTCACCGTTCGTTCTATTGGCTGTTGAAGTGTCAATCATTTCACTGATGTACACTGCTTTCGTTTAAAGAAAAGGCCCATTTTCAAGCGACATCGTTTTTCTTCCCCACTGAAGAGCAGCCTTAACCTGACTTTCCTGTATTATTTCGCTTCAAATTGACGTCATTACTCCTTCAACCGCTGCAGCATGGAAATCCATAAAAAAGAGGTTTGGGGGAAGAGTCATGACGTCGAATCGCGAAGCAGGGTGCTACCGATATTTCTCGGAATTGCAGCCTCACGTTTGCAATAACGAATGAACTTTCCGATCTCGGATCTCGATAACTCGAATATTCGTCTCAAATTTTTTCAATGGATCCCAAGCTCTTGAGACTGTTGTGTCGTGCGTTGACTGTAATAGTAACGCAGGTAATTAACCACCTCTTTTGCAAATAAATTCGGAAGTAATCTCGTGGCGCATGCGCCATTTTTTTTTACAGGCGCACATGTTCGTTAATTTTACGCCCTTGAAAAACCTTGAAAAGTTCCTGAAAAATATAAAGTTTTTCCAAGTGCTTGAAAAAGTATGAAAAGTTTCTTTATTTGCTTGATTCTTTCAAAAATCATTACAAGGCATACTTTAGATTGCTTGTAATTCTTTTAAAAATATTTCATCAGTGCAATTTTCTGAACATAGGTTCGATATGCAGTATTGCGAAAAATTGCTTTCGTGTTTGAAGTTTCAATATTTTTGCATCTTGTAAATATTTTGATGTTTTTTACAATCGGAAGTTATTTTGACATGTGCTACCTTAGATTAGCTTATTTTTCGTTTAATTTCAATAATCAACGAAGGAATTAGTTTGGAAATCATGACAACATTGAACTTACTCAAACTTTGCGGAAAACTGCTTCTCGCGTTTTGAAATTTCAATCCTTTTGCATCTTGTAAATATTTTGATGTTTTTGACAGCAGGAAGTTATTTTGACATATACTACTTTAGAGTAGCTTATTTTTCGTTTAATTTCAATAATTAACGAAGGAATTAGTTTGGAAACCATGACAACATTGAACTTACTCGGACTTCGCGGAAAACTGCTTCTCGCGTTTGAAATTTCAATCCTTTTGCATCTTGTAAATATTTTAATGTTTATGACAATGGGAAGTTATTTTGACGTATACTACTTTAGATTAGCTTATTTTTTGTTTAATTTTGATAATTAACGAAGGAATTAGTTCTGAAACCATCACAACATTGAACTTACTCGCACTTCGCGGAAAACTGCTTTTCGCGTTTGAAATTCCAATCCTTTTGCATCTTGTAAATATTTTGATGTTTATGACAATAGGAAGTTATTTTGACATATACTACTTTAGATTAACTTATTTTTCACTTAATTTCAATAATTAACGAAGTAATTATTTTGGAAATCATGGCAACATTGAACTTACTTGGACTTCGCGGAAAATGGGTTTTAGTGTTTGAAATTTCAATCTTTTTGCATCATGAAAATATTAAAATATTTTGCCCAATCGAATGTTATTTTCCCAAATGCTACCTAAGATTAGCATGTTTTGTGTTTAATTTAGTAGAAAATAAATTTATTTTATGGAAAGTATGCCAAAATTGAACTTGGTTCGTGAAAATTTGCTTATCTGAACTTTCAATCGTTTTGCATCTAATAAATATTTTTATATTTTTGGCAATTTGAAGTTGTTTTGACATGCTGCATTAGATTAACTCGTTTTAATTTTTATTTAAATAACTAAAAAATTAAATTTTTTTTTAAATTCAAATTTTTAGTTTTGCAACCTTAACTTGCAAACCTACGTTTAATTATTATTAGCTTATTTTCGGTTATTACTGTTTCTTATGGGGGAGGGGATATTAAATGTAAACAATTGAGTGCATAACATTTTAACTTAGTTTTTGTATTTAAAACAAAGTTGAAATATAAAATTTTATAAAGGTGAATTTTTGTACATTTTTTTCATTGTCATGGTGCCTGCTAAAGAGAGGAATCAGTCCCCCCCCCCACCCGCATAAAAGTTCAAAGCACTCATGGAGTTTTTTTTTAAATCTAAGTTGATCTGCTTCTCTTTGTAATTAAGCATTTCAGACATTTTTAGGAAAACTTTCAATACAGTAAATCTTTTATTAAAGTGTCTCTTGTAGAAAAAGCAGTTTGTTTTCGTATACTTTTTATATTAATTTCTTTTATTTATATGTTAGCATTAAATGAAATCTGCATGTAATATTTATAGTGCGAATTTAGGGTAGTACCTTGAAAAACATTTTTTTACACTTGAAAAGTGCTTAAATTTTTTTCCTCCCTAAAGGGTATGAACTGTGTGATAAAGAGATTAAATTTAAAATTCAAATATAAAATAATTTTGTTATAAACTCAGTTGTAGCTTTGTTGAAAATAAAAACAATATTTTTTAGGTTTCAGTGTGAGTCATGAGGAAGTGCAAATTTCTCAGCAAATAGTTAGATGAAACTGATGAAGATGGGAACAAAATTAGAGACTGGGGAAAACAACAAGAGAATAAAGTTTTTTTTTTGTTTGGTGTATGATAACGCTATATTAAGAAACATTAAAAGACAGAAAAACATAAAAATAATATTAAACTAAATAAAGATGAAGTCGTGCAACTTCACCTATCCTTCAGTGAGACGTCAAAATGTATCATTATGCCTATTTAGTTCTAAAGAGGCTGCCTTAAGTGCTGAACTAGGTCCCCCCCCCCTATGTTTTGCACTTTTACCAATGGATAAAAAAAAATCAGTTTCACTGGTGATAAAAGAATTGTATCTCTCGTTATTATAGTAAATTAACGAATTATCTTCACAAATTTAGCAGCTGGCAACTATTTTGCCTTTTGGTGCTTCATGGGTTTAACTATGAGTGGTCCTCCCAAGGTCCTCTTTTTGATCCTAACTGGTCCTCTTTAGTCCCCTTTTTGATTGAAAATGGTCCTCTTTTACCCTTTTCTGAAGCTAAAATGTGTTGGGAGCCCTGTATCTACCCGAGGGCCGCTCCTCATATTGAAATGATTCTTGCAGGCCAGAACACATAATACTTCGAAATGTTTAAAAATTTTCTAAATAAGATAAGAAAATATGGAAAAGAAAAGAAAATTCAATATCAAAACTTGTTATTATCATTGTTATGCTTCTTTTATGAGGCATATGTTTTTTAGAAACCAATTTTCGAATATTTGGCTTCCAATTTGTAACATTTTCGTTATCCGTATTTTTCGATTTTGTAACATTAAACAAAACAACGAGCCTCACGCATGAGCTTAGCGGGCCGTAGTAGGTTGGACGCCACTGCTCTAAACTTTCGTTTTTGGGACTTCAATTTCAAAACATTTCCCTAGTTTTCAAATAAACCTGCTGTTGCATCTTTTGTACTTATGATTTCAAATTTTTTTGGGGAGTACCTGGAAACTTCCTCTAAAACTCCCCGGGGAGTATCCCTTTTCCTCTTTAAATCTTTAAAAATCGTTCAAAAAGTTAATTTTGGGAAGTTAAATTAATTTAATTTTGGGAAAAGTTTCCGAGGGAGAGCCTCCGAACCCAAACCTTTCTCCTGCCGTTATTAGGGATGGCCTACAATTGTGTTTTTAAGACCTCAATTTCAAAAATTTTCCTGGACTAGATTGTGCGTTAAAATTTTGCTTTAAGTTAAAAAAGAACAAAATGGAAAACTCTTCTTCCATTGCATCATTGGCATCTGAAATAATTTTGAGTCTACCGTTTTTTTATTTCTTTTATTTGCTGTCAATTTACTTTGCAACCTTCATTCCTTTTTCCAAAAATTTCGCAAACATGGTACTGCTAATGTATTTGTACCCATCCAAGAAAAAAAATATCTTCGTCCATTCATTAGTTAGAATGTAGTCCATTTTCATTAGCATATCTCGTCAATTACCCCTGTCATCAGGAGAGCACGCACGTGTGGTATCTAGTCCGGTATTACGTTCCATCATTAGAAAAAGAAAAAATAAATCTCTTCTTTTCCGAAGTACTCGTATTCATACACCAAAAACAAGGAAAGGGGTGATTAAACAGTTCGAAGATCACTTTTTTCGTACCTTATTGCGCCATTTTTAAGCTCACGTGACACCATTTCATCATTTTACCACGGCCGTCCGGAATGCGTGATATTTGAATTTTTTACCGGAATCTTTTCTCTCCCTAACATCCCAGAAGAATGATAAATATAAATAGAAAGGAGGAAAGAAAGGGGAAGAGAGAGATTCGGAAGGTAAAGTTATTGCGGCAGTGGTTTGCATTTCAAGATAATGGTTGTGTTGCGTGCAAGGGTTTTAGGTTAGGGAATGTTTCCCTTTTTTGTGTGTCTTTAGTGCATTTTTTTTTCTTTTTAGGGTAATGAAACGACGCCAGTGGACCTAGACAGTATCACTTTTCAGTGACATACATAATTAAAGTGTCTGGAAGGGGAACTAAACGACAAAGAAAAAAAAAGTGATTGCCATTAGCACAGTGAATTATCTCCATGCAAGCGACCGCCTGTTTAAATAATGATTAAAATTTCAACCAGAAGTTTTATTTTATGTTTTGAACAATCTAGATTGGTGATTGCTTTTATTTTCCCATGACTTGACGTTCCTCATTCTATTGTTTTTATTGATTGACAGCGAGCGATGTGATCCATTGCTTTACATGGCGATTATCTCAGTCAACAGCTTGTGACCTCGACTTAGGCGGTTTAAGCGTAGATTTCCATTCCCATCATCTCCGAACGAATAAAATTGACGACCGTCGTTTGGATTATTTCGAGTGCTTGTCGATTTCCAAATGCTAGAAATTATTGACAGACGTTCGTCCTACATTTTTAATCTGAGAAACAATAATTTATTTAGAGGATTTAATATATTCAACAGAATTTCGCATGCGATAGAGGTTTATTAAAAAATAAAAAATACTGCTGAAGGCATTATTGCAGTGCTCAGTAGAAGGGTAAAAGGGTGCTATTTTATTCAGCTCATTCATACTTTATTTATTTTATAAGTATCTTATTTACTTTATTTGTTTACTTCTTACAAACTATAAAGTTTTTACACCTTACTGTTTATCCCCCAGCCCTCCTGCAAAATTTGAGCACGAGCGTTTGTCACGGTGTTTCTGGGATTGGGAAAGTTTTTTTTTTTACAATTACATTTCTTACTACATGGATAAATTTATTTTTCTATGATGGCTTAAAACATTAGGATATTATTTCTAAAGTGTTCTGATTTATTAGTCTTATTCTTTTTGTATGAATGAAAAAATTGAACAGATATTGGGCTGAAACATATGCAAAACTATAACTCTTAGAAACGTGGAGCAATCAACTTTAAAACATAATTATTGAAAAAGAGAAAGAAGAATGTTTTAAATAAATAAATGAGTTAGTTTAATAAAATAAAACACAATGTTTCAAAACTGCATTAAGCAATACGTGATTGCGAAAACATTTAGTTTGTCAGAAGCAACTCAGAGCTTGCTCTCGTAACCTTAAGTTTTTTTTTTGTAATAGTATTTTTTCATTATTTGAAAATTAGTTACATCTTACATCTTTCTATGTTTCTTTCTTTGCTTATTTGTAATGTTTGTTATTTTTTTCTTCCAGGTAAGTTCAAAGATTTTATTTTTATAGAAGATTTTGAGATACCTTGCTAAGTAAGTTTTTTTTGTTTGTTCAAAAAATCGTTTTAAAATATTTCACGTTTTATTTCATTTGATGAAAAGTGCAATAAATGATGATTGGCGGCATACAGGCTGGCTGACTGCCCATAAATGGTGTGACCCTTTAAAAAAAACAAATTTGTCTCCTTCCTTTTTTCAAGAAGTGCCACACTTCACCTCCCTCCTTGTCCCATGTCACGATGTTTTTCATGGGTAATATTGATTTAAAACATGTGGGATGTCACACTCCTCGTGAAAGCAAAATGTCCTCTTCAATGTGTCACATTATAGTGAATAGTACAACTGAGCAGCTCGACATAACTTTTTGAAGGCAATTTTCAGCAAAATGTTAAGGCTTTTACCTAGTTTCATTTTTTTTTAGTGTAATATAAAAAAATCTGCATAAGCTTTAAAAACAGATATTCAGTTGTGACGAGTTTCTAGTTTTGCCTGACCATGAGATGATGGATGAACTGAAATCGGAAACAGATCACTTCATTTGTATTAGGTAAGATCAGCGACAAGGCAAAAGCAGTAAAGTTGTTACTGCTTCCGCAATCTCACTGTTCCTACCCATTACAAAATAGAATGAACCGTTTCCACTTCCTCTTCATCCGTCATCTCTCCGGGGCTGAGCTATAAATGTGTCAAGGGTTAAACGCAAAAAATATTGTTTTCTTTGTCATACCTCGTTATGTCAAATGACAAGTTTATCAAGGAACCAAAGATTAGTTGAAGGAAAAAAATACTTTAAAAATTAGTGATGAAAATAAACTTGAAATTCGATCAAAGTGTTCTTCAATACAGACAATTTTTTGAACTACATATTCGGAAAAAGAAATTGTTTGAAAAATTATCTTTTGTAGTAGCTACTTTTCTTTCTGTATTCCAAAAATTTTAAATTAAAATCGAAACTTTTACGAGTAAGGAACTTTTACTCATCCTCAGAAAAGGCGAGAAAAAATTCAACAGTCTTCAAACTCGTTGGCAATTTATTTCTCACAAAATCTTAGAAATCCCTTGGTGTTTATATCTCTGTTGTTACATTTCTGAAAATGATGGTTTACGCTTTGGCGGTTTCTTTTCGTTGTGTCTTGCTTTTTCATCCCTTCTAATCCATATCTCTTTTATTTCAATTTATGTTCGCGGAATACGAAGAAAATTCGTTAATCTCAGCATTGAGCCTCTTCCGAGGAAACAATTCTCTACAGGTAATTTATCGTCTGCCGTTTGAAAACTGTATCTGGCCATTTGCGCTGAAACTAGGCGAAAGCTTAATAAATAAAGTAGAATTCTTTTTGCAAAAGAATTCGCTTTTGTGGGAAAAGAAAGAAACTTTTCTCCCATGTGTTATTTTTTGTGTAATACTAGAAATATTCATCGAAGTTTTAATTTAACGATTGTGAAAAGAGCAATTTTTGAAAAATTAATCGAAATTTGTGAAGGAATATTGCGTTATTTGAGATGTTAAACAATTAAGGGATCTTAATACTTTTCCTGCGTTGTCGAGCATACTAAAACAGCTCTGTTTTCATATTTTAAAAATCTAATTAAGGAAAAGTGTTGGCAAGGTGATTTTTTTTTTATGACTGTAAACACACATGAATTTATAATGTAGTACCTCAAATTGATTTTTCA
Source organism: Uloborus diversus (assembly GCF_026930045.1). Lineage (NCBI taxonomy): Eukaryota > Metazoa > Arthropoda > Arachnida > Araneae > Uloboridae > Uloborus > Uloborus diversus. Next base: position 157,291,366 of record NC_072735.1, read on the forward strand.
TTTCAAATAACTAAGACTATATACTTTTTATAGCAATAAATATTAAATTTCTGTATAAAAATCATAACTGATGTCTGTATAAAAATCATAACTGATGAATAAAACCTGTCCTTAAAAAATATTTTTCTACTAAAAGGTACAAAATACGTTCACAAAATTTCAGAGCAATTGAACAATCATTTGTTTAAATGTGATGCAAGTAATCAGAAATTTATTACGTTTTAAGAAAAACGCGCCCCTACTATTTTATTTACAACTTCGGGAGTATTTTGACCATCATTAAAAGTTTGGTACCAAACTGTTCAGAAAATTAGGGACAATAATTTTTTTTTTTCAAAGCACCAGATTTTTTAAGGTTAAAAAGTTTTGCGACTCAAACTTTAGACGTCATGTAGAAACTCTCTTATTTTGTTTATAAGGACCTGAGACCAAATGTTGTTCAAAGCTAAGAAAAGCACTGGATAGGGGGGGGGAGGATAAAATGTTACGAAAATAAGGGCCTAAGTCTTCATTTCAGTTTGAAACTTCTATTCGATAATGTGTTCTAAATTTTTACGATTGTTCTGTAAATTTGTTTGAATTCAAGATTTCTTCCCGCGTCACCCAACTTCGGCCACATGAATTGGCCACTGGTGTTGGACAGGTGTAACGTATTGTTCTACTCTTTTCCTTGCAGGGTATAGAAGAAACAGTTACGGGGATTATCTATCCCTACCACTGAACTTAAAGAAAAAAATGTTTTCTTTAGCTCCATCACCCCTGCCCCTTTATCAGCACGTGGTGTTATAAGTGCGGAAAACATGTGACTGTTTTTTTTTTTTTTTACTTTTCCAAAATACGAAAATTCCGGATCTGGAAACAGCCGCAACTTTTGTAAAATCCTTAAGTGAAGGCAAAATGTCAATTTATGACGGACGTACCGAATAACGTACAAAAGGACCGAAAAAGAGAGTTCGAAATGTGCTACAGACAGCACGTCTCCAAAGCAAGACTTACTACTGCAATACATATTTTTAAAAGGTCATATATATTATTTACAGTTTGTGGTTTTTAATCTTCTGATCCCAGTTTTAACTATTTTCAATTGACGAAATATGTACATAATATTATATGCTGTATTTTTTATTCGTTCGTAAATAGAAATACACCAGATTTTAATATCGTGCCTTTTTCATTCCCCAAAGTCATAAGAATAAGCATGGGGTATTGCGGTTGAAAACCCTCAATTCTATATCCTATTTTCCTAACTTTATCTCGCAGTGGTAACTGAGCCCTCACACTTCAACTTCCACTTTCTCTCGGTGTAAGAATGTATGCTTTGCGGAACGATTGTTGGAGAAACGGTTTTTCTGAATTATTCAAGCTGGGGTTCCATTTTAATAGCATGCAAATTCGGGGTCAGAATGTTTTTCTAACTCGACGGAGTCATCCAGATGCATTCGATGGAACCGAATGCATGAACATTCAGACGGAAATCTTCTATCCGAGGGATGGGAATGCTAGCACGCTCTATTCTTTTCCATGACATTCTTATTCGCGTCTGTGGAAAATATTCATGCTAGCGGAATAAATATATTTGTGAGGTTAGAGATATGAAAACATACCTCCTTTATTTTCGTTTGGTTTGTCGGCTGAATTAAGTGAAAATGTTTGCCGCCAAATCTTTACTTTTCCAATTTGTGTATGTTGGATTTGTGTTTCGGATGTGAGTTTTATTCCTGTATTTTTACTGCGTCGGCGCCACGGTTGTCTGGAACTACATAAAAAGCTTGGAGGACGAATGAGAAATTTAAAAGTAAAAGATGTCACTACCCTCCTCCTTCCCCCAAAAAGTTTAAAAAATATTACGCAGTTCGATATATCTACCATGTATTAAAACCTGTGTACTTTTCTGTCTTTGGGCGGATACAGAATAGTATTTTAGGGAGAGCTTATGCTGAAAAATATGGAGTTTTGGTACGAAAAATTTCTGACAGTTTTTGAGTGTCAATAAAAAGTACCAAATCAGCGTGAAATAAGTCTCCTAATACTGCACAAATTGTTTATATTAATATCAGGAGCAATGAAAGGAAGCATTATTTCAAATATTTACTTAAACAGTAATTAACAAATCAAAAAAGATTACGAAAAACACTTGCACTTTGTTCGCATTGTATTTGAACACAATGTGTAGTAATATATTTGCATGATAATCTGTTCAATTATATGTGTTCATATAGTGTGATCTTTCAAAATGTTCGAGCTTTTGCTGTGCGTTTTTGCGTACCACAGCATATTATTTGCATTCATTTTCAATAGTCTGTGAAAAATATGAATATTTTTTTTTTTTTTTTTCACTTCGACAGCCTGTCATTCTTCTGAAAGGGCGATTAGTTCCCTCTCATCTACTGTATGGTCCTTTAAAACTTTGAGCTCTAATATCTCTTTGAGTTTCGGTCGCAAATATTTCAAGATTTTGTGTTGGAATGATTTTTCAATTGGGATTATTTTTCTAATTATAAGTTAAGGGACCCAGGGTCTGTTTAAAAAGTTAGCTAATCTATTTTTTCACTACTTTATTTTTTCTCTTCAAACTTTCAATATCTTAACTCTGCACCTTATTTTGATCATTTTTGCAATTGGAAGTATGGGTCTAGGATTAACGGTTGTGAAAATAGAGGTATTCCGAGTTGAACAGGGACATGCTGTACATACATATTAAGAAAATAGCATGGTATTGGGCCAAGGGGGGGAGGGGGGGTAGTGTGAATTGTGGCACTCTGTGCCAGAGCAGGGAGGGGCGTCAAAAATGGTGGAAAAAAAAGTGTGACATCACTTAGGGACAGCTCCTTAGGATGTAGAGCTTTCTTCTATGACAGCAATCGAATCAAGAAGAACATACGTTCAACTTCACATTCCTATGTTCTGCCGGCGAAAATCAAAGGCAAGGATTTCGTTGATATTCTAGGAGGAAGGCTTTTGCCATCCTTTCGTCTCTCTGCACCCGAATCCACCCCTATCTTCCTCCGAATGTGTTTTTCATATTCTCAGATTTCCTTTCTTCCGTAAAGATGAATTGAATCTCTCCTACTTTTGATGTATGTCATCTGCCTTGTTATCTCATCGGTTTGTTTTCAGCTTGGAGCTCTTTTCATCATGGTATAGGAACGTTCAATTCATAATGAAACATTTTTTTTCTTGTTATTTTCTTTTTTACTCTATCAAAGATTTCTGATTGTCTTGAATGCATTGAGGTTGATGCTCCGCTGAATTTTTTAAATCGCTGTTTTAAAGTAAAAAATGTTTTAAATCACGCTACAAATTTAGCTTTTCGTCATCAGCCTGTAACCCCATAAAATTCAAAGTCTGGTAAACTTCTACTGTTTATTTAACCACTAGCGGTACCCGCACTGATTTTCCCTTAGCAGAAATTTGAAAGATCATTTGGTTCGCTTGTATATCTACAAATAATGGATGATGAATTTCTCGCCAATTTGCTGTTTTAATTTGCTTGCCCTTGTTACGATTCTACGTAATGATAATTTTGTAATTTACTCGTCCATGCTATGATAATTTGCTCGGTAAAATGTTCTTAAAATTCGAATAAAAAATGAGCTAAATCGAATTTTCGATAAATTGCTTCGAGGTGCACCCCTCATGCTACAAACTAATTTTGTACCAAATTGCATGAAAATCAGCTGAACGGCTTAGGCGCTATGCGCGTCACAGAGATCCATACAAACTTTGAGCTTTATTATTAGTAAAGATTAACCGATGAGGTGACTTTTTTTTTTGTATCGTAAGTGGTGAGGTCTTGTGTATGTAAGCCCAACATTCTACACTGGTGTGCAAAAATTAAGGACGAAGTCGAAAAATTAGCATATCAGCTGAACGAAGAGGCAGAGCGGACAGAAAGACCAATCAGGAGATTAAGTAAGGTGATGTACGGTAGCACATGCGCAGATATGCAGGCAGACGTAATGGGGGAGTGTCTGAGTAGTATGAAGCATGTTGTCAGTGTGAGATCAATATTTCTGGCAAAGAGATTGCACGCCGTATAGCAGTTAAAATCACACCGAGTTGTTGCCTCAGAGAGAAATGGCGAATAATCAATCTGTTAGACGACATCTGGATGCTTTTAACCGAGGTCGAATCATTGGGAAGTGTACCTCTAACGCCTGCCCATCGGAGAAGGCGTTCTCTGTGGTGCTGGGAACACCGGAATTGGAGAGACAATGAATGGGGACGAGTACTCTTTACAGATGAGAGCAGATTCAGTCTGAGTAGCGATTCTCATCGCATACTCATCTGGAGAGAGCGGGGAAGCCGCAATCATCCCTCGAACATCATTGAAAGGGACAGGTATGGAGGTCGCGGTGTTTTCGTTTGGGGAGGCATCATGCTTGGTAGTCGTACAGACCTTCACATCTTCGACGCAGGTTCAGTCAACGGGACCCGTTCTTCTTCCATATGTGCGTCTTTTTAGAGGCGCTATGGGTCCGCAGTTCCTTTTCATGGACGACAATGCACCATGTCATCGCACAGTAGCTGCCGAACAGCTCTTAGAGAGTGAGGATATTGAACGTATGGATTGGCCGGCACGATCTCCGGATCTCAATCCCATCGAGCATGTATGGGATTTTCTAGGCAGACGCTTGGCAGCTCGTACCTTACCACCAGTAACGATTCGGGAGCTTCGATTGGCGCTGTAAGACGAATGGGCAGCAATGCCTCAACAACTCATTGACACCCTCATTCTCAGCATGGGCAGACGTTGTGAAACCTGCCTAGCAGTCGGGGGAGATCATATCCCCTACTAAAGACCGGATGTTTCTTGCTGGACACCCATCACAGGCATGTTTCGGCCTTCAGTCGCATTGCGCTCCGTGCTACTTTTTCAATAAAGCTTCTTTTTATCCCTTTGATTTCTCTTTTAGTAAGTGTTGCTTACATTACACATGTCCTTACGTATTGGGGATCTTACGGTATTAAATATGTTGATTTAGAAAGCTTTTGTACAAAGTTATATTGAAAAAACCGTCTCGCCCTTAATTTTTGCACACCAGTGTACTTCTTGTGCGCCCCCAAAAAAATATCAAATGAAAGTAGGAAAATATCCAATCTTTTTTGTATTATTTTATTGTATACAATTACAACACAAAGTTATTGGGGTTGTGGACGGCGAAGAATAAGTGAAAAAGCTTCAAGAGGATTTAGATCAAATTTTTAAGTGGGCTGTTAAATGCGGTATGTCCTTCAATGTTGGAAATTGTCAAGTGTTTCATTTAGGTCATGGAAATTACTGGAATCTATCTTAAGCGAAGTACAATCAATTATAGATCTGGGTCTCTTTTATCAGTTAAGACAGTAGTCAGGGATTTATTTTCCTGGTTCCTAAGCTTTGGTCCTACTTTTTCAAATAGTCTCATTTGGAGTAGGCCATAAGTGACGATGTGGCAGACTTAGTGGGAGAAATACTTGGATTATCGATAAGCCTTTTGTCATATAGTGTTATCTTCATGCCTGTTCAGCTTTAACTTTATAAACTATTCTGTAATACATTTTCTTTACTTTAAAGATGGTAAGACAATACGTTCAAACAGAACCACGTTAGATGTCAAAATAATGAAAAGGCCCTTTTCATTATTTTGACATCTAACGTGGTTCTGTTTGAACGTAATGTCTTACCATCTTTAAAGTAAAGAAAATGTATTACAGAATAGTTTATAAAGTTAAAGCTGAACAGGCATGAAGACAACACTATATGATTGTAAGATATAAGACGCGAATCTGTTACTTAATTAAAAATGAATGGTGATTTTTCAAAACTAAATTACCTGAAAATACTAAAGGTTTGAGACAGTACAGAGCGAAAAATGTGGCTGGGGCCCGTTTAGAACTAAGACAGAGTAGTAAGACACAGTAAGAACGTGCGTAAATGTTCCCCGATGAAAGTGCGTAAACGTGCCCCGTCGGCAAGTTTGGATTTATTTTTAACGTGCAACAAAATTTAATAATTTTTCTGTCCATATAAATACAATTCTCAAAAAAAAAAAAAAAAAAAAAAAAGAAGATAAAATTCTGCTATTTTTTATATATTTATTTGTTTTTAACAAAGTATTATTTATTTATTCACAATAAGCTTCAAAAGGTTCAACACAAAATTTACTCGGCTCGGTAGAAAACAGATTTTCCTATCCGCTTGCTAAAACGAAGCTCGACTGATGCTCAAACACTTTTGAGACTATTTGCTAGGGAGTAGCATCAATTTGTGGTATGACTATTTACTCTCCATTTATAACTTGTTTCGAAAAAAGGGCACTGCGTAAGCGCACCCGATGCGTAAACGTGCCCCGGTCTACCCTACAGAAGTTTGGTATGACCTCATTTGAGACAGTGAGAAGTAAAGGGATGTAAGTGACAAAACTAAAAATTTGGAGATAGCAAGTACAAATAAGAGATGGACCTTTCCTCTGCCTTGGGGAAAGAGATAGTACAAGTAGCCCTAACGTGCAGATGTATAGTATGATATAGAAAAAAAGTTTCAATGAAACCCTACTCAGGATCTGAACTTTAAATGAGATTTACTCGAAACTTTAAATACTTCACTTACATCTCTTTGCTTCTCACTGCCTCATTTGGAGTATGCTGTTCAGTTTTAGTCTCCCTTATCTTGAGAAGGATATCAATTTATTGGAAAGGGTTCAAAGGAGACCACGAGTTTAGTAAATTGGATTTCTAATTTAGATTATGATTCCAGGCTTAGAATGCTTATTATGTATAGTCTTGAGCAAATGAGAGTAAGAGAGGATATGGTCCAGTTGTTAATGTTTATTAAAATCAGGGATAGGTGCCGGATATCCGGCAAATATCCGGTATCCGAACGAGCCATTCCACTCCAGACAGGACATCCGGCCGATTTTTGCAGGATATCCAACCGGTTATTCGGTATTGCTGGTCGTCATTTTCGTATTATATAGTATTTATATATGATTTGAAAACAGTTGAAAAGTACCGTCAGTGACTTATTAAATAAAACAGGAACATTACAAAATGTTTGAAAGCAAAAGTCCTTTTCTTCTGGGGTATAAGACTTCACCAATGAAGGGTCTTTAAGCGGTCGTCCTTATAAAACTAGAAAATCGCCCTTCAATGTATGACGGGTGAAAATTGCTTCTACATTGAACAAAGCAATTGCCTGTTAGTTGAAATTTTAACCCTAACTCCAGTGGATTAATCCTCAACTCCAAAAGATAGCGTTTGTTGTTGATCACTATTTAGTTTCTTCATTCACCGAAAATGAGTCTTATCAGTAAAACAGTTTAGTGACCCCATCCAGTTCAGCCTTGTCACAGTAAAGCCTTTCCCTGCATGTTAAACATTACCAAAACACATTATCAAATTATCATGCCGTGGCGCGAGTTTCATTGTTGAAACATGCGCGTTACTCAATCATCGGCTATTATATATATATGAGGATTATTATTATTGATAATGTGATTGAGTAAAGAGACATATGAGCTAAGTAAAGCGACATATTAGGATCTTTATCAATGAATAATTTGTATGTTTTGAACCATAAATTAGTTTGAGAAACCTTTAATATTTAAATGGTTCTAATTAAATTACCACACAAGTAAATCCTGGAGAGGAACACGTTTAGTATGGAACATTAATATGAAAAAATAAGGTGAAGTTTCGTGATGGAAACAGTATTCTATTTCAGACATGAATTTACACTAAAAGAAATAAAATAACAGAATTAAAAAAAAATACTAAGTACTTTTCATAATGCACTTAAAAGGTCAACATAACTTTTCTGAGTCAGAAAGGACAATTTAAGTACAATGTAGTTTTCAATTATTCCAAGAAAATGACACCACAGACGAAGAAAAGTGCGGCTGAAGTCATTTCAAGCCAATTTTCCCATTCAGAAAAATATGCATGTTCCAACACTCAAATTTATGATTGGAAGCTAGACAATGATAAGAAATTCTCTTTACGAATTGAGCTGCACTTTTCTTCGTTTGTGGTGTCATTTTCTTGGAATAATTGAAAACTACATGAATACTTAAATTTTCCTTCCTGACTCGGAAAAGTTATTTTGCCCTTTTGAGTGCATTATGAAAAGTGCTTAGTGTTTTTTTTGAAAATTCTGTTATTTATTGATATAGTGACAAAAATTCAAGTCGTATTGTCTCTATACCGTGAGATTCTAAAAACTTATTATAATAAGTAAATGCAATTTAAACTCTTTCTGCTTTAAGATTAATATAATCGTGAAAACATTATAAAGATAAAATATAATTTTAGTATTTGAACAGCTATTCTGTGTAACTTTAATGAATCGAACTCATTACTATACAATAATAATTATGGTAAATTTATAACAATTTAACCATGGCGCATAAAATGTAAAATAATTTGTAGTTTTTGAAATTCGAGAAGTAAACTTTTTTTTTCTTACTCTCCCACGATTTCAGAATTCCATCGAACATGAAAGTAAAGTAGACAAAAATATCTTCGCATTTCGATCTCAGGATATCAAGTCTCTCTATCGGAACTTTTGGCAGTCGGGAAATTCCATATGGCAGAACATCGAATAACGGCGATCGAATGCAGAATTCGCATTCAAATGCAGTGTCGGTGGAATGCAAAAGGGGCTCGCGGTTCAAGAATGCATTATAGTTCTTTGGGGTTCCATTCCCCTTCTCCGATCGGGACTTGTTCACTCTTTTCGGATATATGTTTCATGTTCTGAGATTTTGTTTCTATATGCATGATCTTTTTCTTCCCTTTGATGTATCGCGACTTACACATCGACCTTTTCACATTTCGATGGTGTTTTTTTTCTCCTTTGTTTAGGAAATCAGTGATTTGGAGTTGCAAGTGATTGTCTTTTGCGTGGAAACTGAAACAGTTTCACAACGTGAGGCTCAAATGAACAATAAAAATTGATTACCCGTTAGTTAAAATAGGAAATCACAACGTCAAATAGCCCAAATTCAGTTTACTGCAGACACGTACTTGGGGTTACACAGAGCCCCTTTTCAATGCAAAATAGTGAGCTTTTTGCATCCCAAAACTCACTATTTTGCATTGAAAAAGGGGTTCCCTGTTTCCCCCGAAACGCGTGTTTGTAGTAAACTGCAATTTGTGCTATTTGATGTCATTTGCCTTATTTTACTTTTCATGCACAATTTACCAGTTAGTGTTCAGTAAGTTACCGCCCTGTAGCCAGGGCTAAGTCAGAAATACATGAAATACACCGCCCGCTCAGTCACTGAGCTAGCGGTGTATTTCATGGATTATCCGTTAGTTGGTTCAAATAATAGATAGTCGAAAACCCATGATTGCTATAATTTTGAATAAATTCGATTTATCTATTACAGTACTGCAATTTTTAATTTCAACTGTATTTTGTTAGGTGCAAAGATCTTATTTTACATCTTTTTCTGGATAGTACGAATATATTTCTGTTTAAAAATATTTTTACGCAAATTTGTTATTTGGTTGGTACAACGTTTAGTCTATGGGAACAAGACTCGCTTTTAGTCCTTGACATAATTGACTTCTAAAGTGCAGAAAAACTTCAAACTATTTTGCAGCCACGGCTGCAAATGACTAGGCTTGCCAGATTTCTGAAATGTTCAACCAGGACACAGGAATACTCTCCCCTCCCCCAGCGTCGCTAGTATTCAAAAGAGTACACACCTGTGACTGATATTTGGAGTGTTTTATAGGCAGTTCATTCTCAATTTTATGAATTAATGGTTACTAATTATGAATCTAATGTAATGTTCCTAAATGATCCTTCACTGTTAATTGTATTTGGACCTCTTTAGTCATTTGTAATCAACTTTATCTTTTTCCGGGACGTGAAGTAAATCGGCCGGGACACCGGGATTTTTTCTTAGAACCGGGACTGTCCCGGTTGAAACGGGACGTCTGGCAAGTCTACAAATGACGATGTTTTTCGTTCTCTACATTCCTCGAAAACAATAACAAGAAAGAGACAATAAGACACTTCAAATCAAGTAAACAACGCTCCTTTGGTAATGTATAGAAATATAAAAATAACAAAGAAAGCATGTATAATTTTTAATGATTTTTTCACGAACCCTTTTTTACGAGCACTCGGTTACAGACGAGCTCGACTGTACTAGTTCTGCGCCTGAAGGTTTTATCGTTTTGTATATTTATAAAGTACAAAACGGGAATCATCAGTAGTAAGCATCCACGTGAAGAAAACAATATATATTTACAAACTGCAAAACATAAGTTATCATTTGTAAGAATACACATAAAGAAAACAAATCACCGATTTCCAATAATGTGTGAATGCCGAGTTAAGTAGATATTTATACAGGGGGGACCACTTAGGGGGGGGGGGGGTCATGACGCAAACTGCGCCACTAAAATATTTAGGGGAGGGGGTTATTTTGAGGGGTATTTTTCTTTCTTTTAGGGGGTCTCCCTCTGGGGAGGAGAGTCCGAAGCATTCTTAGACCATTGAGAGTAAGGTAGCATTTAGAGGAGGGGGGGGGTCTTGCTCTTGAAAGGGATGGGCACACCTGATTACAATTGATTGAACTACAAAATGAAAGTTACCAGTAGTAATCACCCACGTGAAGAAAACAGCCACCGATTTCCAACAATGTATGAATGCCGAATTACGAGATATTTACGAACTACAAACAGAAGTTGTCAGTAATATTCATTGTAAAGAAAAAATAATCACCGATTTCCAATAATGTGTGAATACCGAATTAGTAGATTCCATTTTCATCCATACCAACATCACAACATTTATTCTTTCCCTAACTTTTAGCTTCTAAGATTTTAAAGTCATAATAATTTAAATAATAGTAGTTTTCTTTCTTCTTCTACTCGTGTCAGAAGAAAATTATGCTTCGGAACATTCGCGCTGCTCTTTAAATTGATTGAAACATTATGCAGATTGGGAGCTAGCTCTCTCCCCGAAATAGGTTTTCTTGCCTCTTTAGGTAAATTTTTATAAATTTGCTGATTTGCCTTTTGGCGGTATTTCCGTTTATTTTTAAATGTGGTATTTCTGGTAGCTGAAGTTGTTTAGGAGATTTAGCCCCTCCGCTATGTAGGCAGTGATGAAGATTTATGGCGAAAGCTACGTAATGTATAAACTAAAGTTTTAGCGTTCTTGTTTTTTAATGGACATATGTAGGAATTTCTAAGGTTCCGTAAAGATGCTACTGATTTACTTTTGATGCTTTTTCAGAGTTCATGTAATATTTTCTTGCTAGATGCTTCGTGTTTGCATTGCGTTTTTTAAACATGTTTTAGATTTAATGAAAGTGAGAAATAAATTTAATATAATTTATTTATCTATTTTGTAAGTTTTTGATATACTCGTTCTGTCTTGGGTGTCTGGTGTAAGATCTTTAACATTTTCAAAACCAAAAATTAATGATGACTAAAAAAAAGTTAATAAAGTAAGCAAAAAAAAATTCAAGGCTGATGGGTTTTTGGGTTTTGAAATATTTTAAAAACAGTAGAATTTCGTTTTATCCGGGTTACATTTGTAGAGGTTAAAAAAATTTTTATATTCACATAAATAATATTTGAAACTTATGGTATTGACCTTCAAGTCCGCAAACATTAGTTTTTTATTTTAATTAAAAGTATTTATTTTTACTTACATATTTCATCTGATGAGAGAGGCATATTTTTCTTTTAGAAATCAGCTTTAAATGTTAAAAAGGTATATTTGACATAATTTTAAGTCTTAGCTATATAAGAGAATACTGATTAAATGGTAGAAAGTCGATCTTGGTATACGAGGAAGTAGGCTCGTTGAGTTTTGGACGGAACTTCTTGCTTTTTTATTTGGTATTCATCTTCTTTTAATTTAACACAGGTTTTAATAACAAAACAAATATGCAAAAAATATTTTGAAGAAATAATAATAATTATGTTTTAATATTCCATAGAACCCTGATACCATTATTAAAGTGCATCCCTTTTTTTCTACTCACTACATTTTAATTTAAATATTTAATACTAAAAATAACATATATTGAGTAAATTACTTAATACCGTGGACCATTACTTACTACTGTGTGTTAATTTACTGCGTGGATCTTGATGTTCCATGGAACGTACACTGTAAAGTGGTTCCACAAAAGTGAAATGAGAGGAACCAAAACTCCTCGGAAATTAAATTCTGGTTGCGTCACTGGGAATTTTATTTACGTGATTCCCGTTTTCTCTTTCCCGATTCGATTACTTAATACCTAATGGTTTGTTAAAATTCCGAAGGAACAAGAAATCAGAAAATTGAAATCTTTTTGATCTCCGAATTTCGATTTTCTGGAAAACGTTTAATACTCGATTGAGCATTCTTCTGGAACATGGAATCTTATAATCTTTATCCAAACCTCGAATGATCGGAACTTTTGTGTGCTCTTTTCTGCAGGGGGGGGGGAGGGGGAGTAGAAGAAAGAATAGAGCTTTTTATTCTGCGGAAAATGGCGCTGGGATTTGGCTTTGAAATGGAGTTCCCTTATTGCCATCTCTGCCTCTTTAAGAGCCATTTCAAAAAGCGACTTCATCAAAATATGCCATTATTACTGCTCTTAAATGTCTTGCTTTTGAGCGGAAATTGGAGGACGGAAATTTCTTTGGAGTTTATTCTTTAATGCTCTTCGTATTGTAGTTTTCTAGGACAGCCGTAGTATATTTATTGCAGTTTAAGTTATTTAGAAATTGATCTGGATATAGCATTGTTTGTGGTATAGAGCCTTGTCTCTAATCGAAAACAACCAAATAGGTTTGAGAGAACTCGCCAATTCAATTTTCTTTGCTATTCTTAGTGTTAGATATTTTCATGAGTTTTATTGCTGTCTATGCTATTTAAACCTGAGCATTTCTGTATGTGTGTGTGTCTGTAATTTTATCTTCTTTAGACCTGTCAATTCCTAATACTGGTACCGTTGGATACAGGACATATAAGCAAAAACATTCCATCCTGTCTCACCCCTCTAAACCATAAGAGGCCTGTGATAAGAGGCCGAACATTCAGGATTTCCTGAAGACATCCTGTAATTAAAACATTAAAATCAGTCGTTGTCACCTGCCGCAGGAGGCATTGAGTCACCGTAGGTGGCAAACAGGGGTGTACGAGCGAAGCGAACAAGGGGTATCGTCTCCCAGTGTAGGAGAAGAAAGTGCTATATTAAATTATTTCTGCTGTTTCCGAAATGTTTCGTACTAATTCTGCTCGTCTAAGATTTTTTCTGTTATATCGTATCGGCAAAAAAAGAACATATTCTACAATAAATTAAAAACTAAAAATTAGCTTCTTGTTAGGATAATTACTTTTTATTTCAGATGACAAGAGTAAAAAACATTGAAATTTTGAGGTTTGCTCTCAACACATGTCCTTCACAAAATTCTGCAAACTGTTTTTGAAAATTTGTTATTTTAGCAGTGTAACCACTGATAAAACTTTCTAGGATTTAAATGAAAATTTTCCAAGATTACTGATATTTTTTTAAACCAAAAACGGATTTTTACCGAGTTATTATCCTTTCTTGACAGGAAAATTAAAATTATGAATAGTTAAAAATGCTGGCTTTTCTATGCATATCAGGGATTGTTCAAAATACAGTCAAATCTCGATAACTCGAAGTTTATATTTCGAATATTCTTTTACCTCGAAGCAGGGCTCGCCAATATATATCAATCGATATATATCATAATATATATCCGACATTTATTTTGAAAATATCATGATATTTTGATATTTTCGATTTTTATTTTTTCAATTACGGTATTTTCAATATAAAAAGTGTATTAATCATAGTAATATTGTTCATTTATTATTAAAAATAACTAAAAATTTATGTACTATATTTTTTATGATGTATTAATACATCATTAAAATAACAAAGTAATACAATATTACACTTTTTTACTTGTATTTTATATTGGTAAAATTATTAGTAATGTAACAATTTGAATCTATATTCAAAGTGCCTAATTAAACATTGCTCAGAAAAAAAGTAAATGTCTTATGACTGTGCACCAACTCATGCATATTATTTATTTCTGATGAATCATACAAATGTAAAAGTAGCCAACAGAAGAAAAATGAGTAAAACAGCTAATGCTCAGTTAACTCCATTAAAATTGATAGAAATGTAAAATGAAATATTAGATATAAGTAATGAAAGAAACCTTATTTTTAAGTCTACATTTTGAAATTATAATATAAGGAAAAAAATGAATGATTTGAGGATGCATTTACTATTTTAAAGATTTTAGTTAGTGATAATTGAAAATATCGGATACATTTCGAAATATCGGATATATATCAAAACATCGAATATATATCAAATATATAACAAAATATCGGATATTTTCGATATTTTCGAAAATATGATATATTTTTGAACCCTGACTCGAAATTTTCATCGGGTCCCAAACTCTTGAGACTGATGTGGAAACTTCCCATAGTTCGAATTACCAGTAACTCGAACGTTTTAGCGGGTCCCTTGGGACTTCGAGTTATTGAGAGCTGACTGTATTTTTAGCATTTCTTAACATAAAAGTTGTTTTTTTAGTGAAGTCTTTTATCATATTTTTGAATTAAGCAAATTTTCACAAAATTATTAGCCTAAAACGGATTTGTTACACAATTTACTAACATTTGTATTCATAATTTTTTTTTTCTGAATATTAAATTATCTCAATGTATACATTCATGCGCATAGAAATAGATTCCGTATTAAAATTATTGATTTGCTTAATATAAATCCTTTTCATTCCCAAGAGTGGAATTAAACATTTGTTTATACTGAACGATTTAGTGCCAATATATATTTTACTATTGTTACTAAAAGGAATTTAAACTCTTATTAAACTCATATATTTTTGGCAGTGTTTTAAGAATTTTTTTTTCTTCAGAAGTTCAAAAATTAGAAGCTAATTGAAAGGGTTTCAATCGGTGGTGCGAGGGAAGAGTGTACATTTCTGCTTTTCCTGTCACATTTAAATAACAATAAAGGGTTAAATAATTTATACACATAGACAATACAGGGTTCGTACGGGTCATGGAAATCCTGGAAAGTCATGGAAAAAAATAAGCGAATTTCAGACCTGGAAAAGTCATGGAAAATTGAAATTTTCATTGAAAGTCATGGAAATTTGTTTCAGGTCATGGAAAAATGACCTGGACAGAGATAAAGTATCAGTAACTAAAAGAGTATTACCAATCTTGAGTGATTGAGTATAGCACATAAAAGCTATTAAAAGTGGCAAATTGAAACATCCAAAAATCAGATCTAAATATTGAAAAATCATTGTATCCGCTTCTGTCGCAGCCTCTTGCCTTTTTTGCGATGTGATTTTACTATTTGGACATCTCTTATTTTGAATTACTGTTATTTTCAACATTTCTTATGTTTTATATTCTGTAGTAGCAAACTTGCACATTCTTGGTTTTGCCATGCCCACTCAAAAAAAGCAATTCAATTGTATTCGAGTTCGATTCCATCACTCGTAAGAACTTTGTTATTAAATTTATCACAGTTTATCTTAATTTGTTGAAGGTTTTAGATCTTTAGTCAGGGGATAGAATATAGAAAAAGGGCTCTAAAACAGTAGTGCCGAACATACGTCCCGCAAAACTAATCCATGCGACCCACTGCTACGTTCAATGTCAGAAGTCACACATGTTCTGGAATTTCTGAATCTAGTAATTTATATGCATTTGAAAATGTGCAAATAAGTAAACAAAATAAGTACTTTTGAATCGGAAGATTGATTCATTACTAAATGGTTTTTTCAAAAAAATATCTGGTTTAGAATCATAAAGAACTAAACTATGTGGCTTTACTTTAAAGAACCAAAATACTGTAAAGTTAGGTGGATGATTAAATGCACTGTTGGGACACTGAAAGGCAACTTTTGAAGCAAATTTATTGAAACTTAAGTGATGACTCATTCAACCTTTGTCCTATTCATTATCATTCTGCCTGTTTATAAAAAAAAATTAGACATTTAAGCATCATAATTTTTATTTCACTGCATTTTTACTTTACTTAAATTTAAATGATGAAGACAAATAAGAATAGCTTAGTTTTTTAAGTGTACACTTATATTTTTTACATTACGAGTAAGTGCTTCGATGAGGCTGTGGCATTCATGTAGACGTTTTGCTGAAGTTCATTTCCAAAAACTAGCAAGTTTGGGATTAAATAGTGCTATTCTTTTCGTGAACAAGGTCATGAAAATTTTTATTGAAGTCATGAAAAAGTCTTGGAAAATTCATGGAATTTTTTCATCCAAATAGAGTATGAACCCTGACAATAGTTGAAAATTTTAACAATAATTCCTTTATGAACTAGAAATACAGTCGAGTCCCGACTTACGCGAGGGATGCGTTCCAAGACCAGACCACTCGCGTAAGTTGAAATTTCGTGTCGTGGAAAAGGGTATGTGTAAAAACTTTTATAAACATATCCAATTATTTTAGACACTTGTGAACACCACCTCAAACTGTTAAAAACCATTTCTTAACTATATATTACTGTTTCTTACATAAAACACTGAGTTTTTATTTGTATTTTTTAAAAAATAATTACTCAGAAATATTACACAGAAAATACTTATTTACACAGAAAATACTGCTACGATGCACAAAATCAATAATTAATGGGAAAGAAAGACATAAAATAAGTCACTACGGTACGTACAGTATGTAGTAACAAAAAAAAAAAAAGATCACTATAGTTGTAATGTACAGTAGATCCAGTAATGATAATTGTAACTTAAGAAAATTAAGATGTATGCAGTGTGATCAAACCGTTATTCTTATATATTGTTAAATATAAAATACAGTTACTTCACTAGTTCTTTTATAACGTTTCCATCTATGACAAAACCCCTCTTAATGATTTCTTAAATTCACAATACGAGAGCAGTTTCCATTTTCATAATTTTTGCATTTTGCTTAGATACTACTCGGTAAACTTTTACGGATTTCCTGTTATTGACTTTTAATTGTACAAGTGGAAGATTCACTCATACCTAATTGCCGTGCTGTCTTCGACGCATTTTATAGTTGTTCAGGGCCGTAATCTTTAGCTATTCTTCAATAAGTGAGAAACTTTCTCTTTTTCTTTCTATCTTCACAAACTTTAGATGAAACAGCGCTCTTAGGTGTCATTATATTTCTTCAACTTTCACATTTAGAATGAAAAAAATAAATAAATGGAAAATGAGGAGTCGTTATTTGTATAAACAACGGTGTGAGAAATTCCGCTCTCAGTGATGCTAAAGGGATAAAGGTACATTCACGAAAAGAAAAATTTAGTAGCCAATAACAAAGCCGATACTTACTCCCCACGATTCCTTTTCCGAAAATTTTCGTTTTGCGCCAGGAATTCGCGTGAGGTCTAAAATTCTTTACTGGTGAAAAAATGGCGTTATAGCCATTTCGCGTAAGTCGGATCCCGTTGTAATGGCAGTCGGCTGTAGGCACAAATAATCATTTTATATCTATTTATTCATTTATCTGCGTATTTTTTTTTTCGTTTCATATTTTTTTATATTTTTGCAGGCAACATTTCTTTCTGCATAGCCGTAATCCGCTGGCGTTTATTTGTTTCTTGATTTCCGATATTTTAGCCCCGCGCTTTGCAGTCTGATCTCCCGCTGCTCAGCAAATGCCTTCCACTCGAATAAATCTCCAATTAACTGTGATTTCCCGAAAGTGAGGCCCCAGGGGCAGAGAAAAATAAAAGGAAAAAGTGGTTTCGAGTAGCGGTTCCTTTTTGCGTCGAGTTATTTCGTGGTGTCACTTGGGCAAGATGTCTTTGCAGCCCCTTCCTCAGATATCGATTCTTTTGATGTCGCCGGGCTTTGTTTGCTGCTTTGCGATTTCTTAGTAGGAGAGATCTGGCAACTGGTTTGAGCTATCAAAATAGTTAAGAATAATGAATCGCTAGTTTTAGAAATGGGTTAAGATCGGGTTCATGCAATGGATTGGTTGCAGTTGTGTGATGTGATCATTCTGGAAGTATTAAACTAAATTAAATAGTGACATACACACTAGACAAATAACATGCATACCAAAAAAAGAATAACTACATGCACACTAGACAGTAATAGCTTTAAATGATACTTTAAATTATATTCCAGGGCAGTGCCACTGGGAACTGACTGAAATTTATAGAGATTTTAGCAATACGTATTTTATAATATTGCACGTTTAGTATACATTATTTTAAACATTTCGCCCCTATCCGGTCCTTGGTATTAATTTGAATTTTTACTGCTTGAATTCAAATTATTATTATTATTATTATTATTATTATTATTATTTTGTAATTATGATTGGGATAGGAGCCATGTGTAGAAAAAAAACCCCAATGAGTAGGGTCCTATCGCAATTTGTGATTGCGAACAACATAATTTGAATTCAAGACGGCTGCAAGAGACTGGATGCTGGATTTTTTTTTTTTTTTTTTTAAATGGGTGTGAGCTTTTGAACACTTTTTTTTTGGAACCCTCGTTCCATTTTTATTCCGTTCCATCATGCACGTTCTATCTTTCAGGGTTGCGCTTGGTATTGTATCCTAACGTTTGCATTTAAAAGCATACTTTTACGTCACTAAAAAGGAAGAGGGAAAAAAAAAAGAAAACTCAAAAGAATTTAATTTTTAGAAGCTATTCTTTCATTTTAAAGGACGACAATGAAAGTGTGGGCTACAACTATTCAAAAAACTCGAACTGATAGGCTGCTGTTGTCAATCGGTGAAGGCATTTTTTATTGGCCCCGTGGGTGTGACAGATCTGCCGATGATTGATGAGTTCGCTGCATAAACTTCTTCACACAATTCGTTGTTTTTACAAACTGACAAATCCGACTGCTCTCGCAGTATTTTTCATCTTTTACTTCTTAGACTAGGTGTGGCAAGAAACCTTGTTTTGCTCACCAAAAAGCCATTTGGGTTCCACTTAATGTAAATTTGTGTACATTTTTGTATATAGTGATAGTCTGAACCGTCGTAAAAGAGAAGAAAAATATTCACAAAGTTTACACATAACTCAATTTTTAAGTGCACCTGTATTTATAACAATATAATGGATTCGATCATAAATTTTGTAGAATGTGAGCGTATAAAAACATTTTTGTAAATCCATAAATTATTTTGTCTGCAAATATTTTTTCAAACATTAATTTCGTTAAGATGTTGCTCTTAAAATTGTTTTTGATTTTTTGCTAACATTTAAGTAATAAATGCTTCTAAGTAAATTTTATAATCTTTACTAATAATAAAGCTGAACTGTCTAGATATCTCTCTGTACGGATCTCTGTGACGCGCATAGTGCCTAGACCATTCGGCCGATTTTCATGAAATATATAAATATAAAAAATATTACAATTTAATATATAAATATTAAAAGCATTGAATTAAGGAATGAGAAAAAGACAATATCAGTCCCCAAAAATAACAACTTTTTTCATTCTATTTTCCATTCTGATTACAAATTTGTTAAAGGGTTCAACTAATCGTTGGTTATAGAAGACAAGAATTTTGAACTTTTTGCTTATGAAAGATGTGAATTTCGTCCATTTTATTTTATTTTTTTTATTTTTTTAACTATGTAGTGATTGTATGTCGTGACAGTAAAATAAGCTGTACTTCTGGAATAAATCAGTAACACCACCTTCTTGTTCATTATAAAGAATTAAATTCTTCATATTTCCTCTGTATATCTTCGTAACTTAGACAGGGTTCGTTGGTTTAAACTTGGTAGTTTTTCAAAAAAAAAAAAAAAAACTGGTTTTTCCAAATATTTCATTGTTTCCCCCCAAGTATTTCATATTTTTTTACATATTATTACAAAGAGTAAAATATAAATAATGCAAAGAAACTAGCAAGGCATTATAGATAAATTAGATTTAATAAATTTAGAAACTTATATTTTTAAGGTTATTCAAGTTTGCTAAAAAGTTTTTATTTATTTATTTTTTTCTTTTTTTAAATCTATGCAGCTTTCCTATTAGGTACATAAATATACAAGGCGGACCAGCTAAGTGTTTCTGAAATTACATAGAAAATAAATCCAAGTAGCTCTTTTATAACTTTCTAATTATCATTCTTTTTCAGTTTTTTTTTTTTTTCATTTCAAAATAGTACAAAAAGCATATTTCAACCAAAACTTCACACGATACTTAATTTGCTTCTTTACTTAAAATTTATTAAGATAGATTATGTATCATTGAAGCGATGCATAGTGTTAAAATATCCTTAACACTATAATATTTAAATGACAAGAGAAAAACAGCAGGGGTCTGTCCAGGACTTTTCACAGGGTCCGTTTTTTGTGAAAAATCAAATAATTTTGTGAAAAATGAATTAATTTTGTGAAAAATCAAAAAATTTCGCAAAAAAAAAAATTTTTTTTTTGTTAAAACGAAATTTTAGAATTTAGAGATGGCACAAACTGCATCAATTAAACTTAAAGCTGAGTGTTTCCTCTTCTATGTCGAAAAAGTCATTCTGGATTTTTTTTTCTGATATTTGGCGGGGGGGGGGGCATCGCTTTTTCAAGTATCAATATTTATCTACCATTCTACATTATGTTAAATTATAATAGATATATTTCTGTACAGTACTTAAAATAATTGTAACAAAAAAATAAATAAAATAAAATTCAGAATAGGGTTCAGCATTCAACTTTTTGACCCAAGACACTCTTAAAAAGCACAGAATTTCGTTTAAATCTTATATATTCCGTGATTTTAACAAAAATAAAAAGATATTTCAATTGTTTACCTCTTAAAAAAGAGTAATAATCATCAAAAATTCGAAAAATCGGATTCCCATAGCGGATGCAAAGAGATCGCAATTCTCAAACTGAAGGCATCAAAAGTATAAAAACGGCTTGTAAAAGAAATATTTTTGATAAAATTATTTTAAAATTGCATTTTAGAGTCCTATGATAAACATATCATTAATATCTATGGACACAGTTGATCCAAAAAATAAAATAAAATAAACCATCTATTCAGCATTTTAATTTTTGACTCATAACAGAAAATGGAATTTTGCTTTAAAAACTTGAAATGAGAGTTCTAACAGAAATAAAGAGACTTTTCATTTATTTGAATCCTAATAAAGCGAAGTTAGCTTGAAAAAAGACCAAAATATGATTCTCATATCGCATGTTAAAAGGTTGCATTTTTCAAAATGCAGATATCTAAAGAAAAAAAAACGGTAATTAAAAGAGTTTATTTAAAGTTAATCATCTTTGTTAGCATCGAAAAATCAAAACCCATATAATTTTCTCCCAAAATAACAATTAAACATCGCACTGCACCGTAAAAACGCAAATATTGACAAGCTGGCAAAATGATGAGAATATTTTCTAATCAAGTCATTATAAAGGTTCAACGCCAGACGCTAAGTGGTGATAATTTTGAAGTTGGTAACTCTATCTGAAGGGATCATATTTTTTCCTCACCCTTACTATCCCTTTGCAGTTCTAAGTTCATTTCGCAGATATATATTATTATTGTTTATTAAATCATGAGCGGAGAAAAGTGCTTACCAATGCCTTTTCAGAAAAGTTTACAACAACACGCTGCTAATTAGGTGTGATAAAACAAACAACCATTATATTTATTTGGCAGTAGCAATTATTTATCGCTTGCAGGAGCATCCCAAGGGTGCCGATTTTTTTTTCTCAAAATTAGGCGATTTTGTATAAGCTGATCCCTCTAATTTGACTTTAAAAAAGGTTCCAAAAATTATCGGTTTATACACAGAAATATGCGTTATTTTGCTTTCAGATTTGCTCTTTCAATAAACAATTTGTGACAGATCCGATCTTGTTTATCAGAATTTTGTGAAGGGTCCGTTTTGTTTGATCAGGATTTTGTGAAAGGTCCGTTTTGTTTGATCGGGATTTTGTGAAAGGTCCATTTTGGTTGATCGGATTTTTGTGAAGGGTCCGTTAACGGACTCGAATATCCTCTGGCCAGACCCCTGAACAGTAACTAAAGAAGTCCAAGAACTCTTAGAATAGGCATAAAATTGCGCTTATAGCTTTACACTATTTCTATCCCGGATAGATGATGCACAGTCAGAACAAGAAAAGAAAATATATAAAATTATGAAAACAGAAAACACATTCATAAACTCTGCGCTGTTATATAAAACAATTTAATGCCAAGTTTTCACCCTTCAAAGAACTTTTGATCCCAATATAGTAAAAGAAGTCTCATGTATAAATGGTGGAAAACTCAATAAACACTAATTTTTATGACACTCTTCATTATTAAAATATGTTAAAAGAGTATTGTCATTTAAGTTTGTACTGAGGCTTTTAATTAAAATGATTTTTTTTCTTTGATAAAAAAATTGCATTCCTAAATGCTTTAAACCAAGAGAAATAATGTCTGCAATAGAAAACTCAATGATTTTCTTAAAACCTACTTGGTTTTTTCTATTTCTGTACTTGTTGTCATTGATACATTAGGTAAATAAATTACATCATTTGTAACTTTTTTTTATAACTTAAAACAAAATATGCGTTGATCTTTTGATTTTTAAAGTTGTATAATGTACGTCAGACTTATGATTCTTTGTAGATACTGCAAAATACTTTCCACGTTTAAGAATGCGTGATTTATTTATTTTTTTTTTTATTTATAGTAGATAGCTATGATTATGAGGAAATTAATTGGCCAGAATTTATTCTTGGGGGTTTGTAATTAATGTCTGAACTATCACAACAAATTATTTCTTTTATTATTTATACCAAGACCCAAGACGCATTTACGTATTGTGTTTTTTATAATACTTAAAGATTTTCAAACAATATTCTCCTATAGAAATCTCTAAGTATGAGGAAATGAAATTACAAGATTTTACTCTTAATTATTTAATTAATTACGAAGAAATTAGGTACAAATATGGATATTAAACATTTCTTAACAATTAATTAAGAAATCTTCAGGATTTTCCTGAAATAATTTTTTTTTTACAAATAGTAATAAAAACCAAATAAACCCGGTTTAAACCAAAAAAACCTGATTAAAAAAAAAAGCGTTTATCTTATTTTTTTTGGAGGGGAGGGGGGGGGGGGGTCCTTAAAAAAAACCGGTTTTTATACCAACTTTGAACTTAGATAGTTTTGATGAAATACTGAACGAAATTCTGTTACATGTTCAGCAACAAAATGCATGTGTTTTTTTTTCACAGTTTTTCGTGCTTTTTTTGAACACCCAAGCAGCTTTGGAAATTTTTGGAGGAAGGGGGGGGGGGGCAATTTTCAGCATGACCCCGTAAAATGATAGTCCCGTAAAATGGTAGTTAATGCCGTTAAAAAAAGGAAATAATTTATTTAAAGGTTGTAACACCATGCAATGAAATATAAATCACAGACAAGGATCACTAATTTTTTTGTAATAGTGCGCGAATCACCGTTTTAGAAATACGCTCTAAGCTACTGAGTCTGACACTTTATTTGCCTCCACGCAACATTTAATATCTCGTGATTTTTAAACAAAGGGGCCCGTTAACGAACTCGAGATCGATTTTTTTTGCCCCCTCCCTTTTCACAATTTTTCTTCCTCACGCAAACGCTTTTATCGAAGTTTAAAACTTTTAGTAATTACGAAGATGTTATAGCAATCATTCTTATTTTCTTTTCTCGCTGCCCCTGTGTTTTGCGTCTTGTCGATGGACCTCGAAGAGAATATGATGGATGTCGTCGGGATGGGTAGTGTTTTGCTCAAGTTTTAAAGTTTCATTTTTTCTCTCTCTTGATGATAAGATCTATCGAAAAGTTTTTTTTTCTTATTAAGTTTCGTAATTAAATAGTTTTAAGAAGATGGTAAAATTTGTCGTTCAACAGTTTTTCTCAGGGCTGCGGAGTCGGAGGAAAAATGACAAACTCTTATTCCGGGAATTTTAGAGCCTCCGACTCCTTTATCTAAAAATCTCCAACTCCGTCTCGGGAAGCACTACTGGCAGAGTTTTGGACTTTGAGGGAAAAGTACCGACTCCGACTCTAGAAATTCTAAACCTTCGGCTCCCGACTCCTACTCCACAGCCCTGGTTTTTCTCCTTTAAAGAAATTATTCTTTTAGTATATGTGTGTTAGTGTGTGTATTTCACACGTAAGCACGTAGCACAATTTTTAAATATTCCAAAAAGAATGAAAAAAAAAAGTAACTATGAAAGCATAGATTCAGCTTCAGACATTCTGACTCCGTCGAAAGACACCCATTTTTTGTCTGAGTGGATAATATATTAACAAAAACTGGAATATAACGTTTTCTAGGTTAAATACAATTTAAAATTTTGGGGGGAAGCTTCCGAGTTAAAAATTTATATTTTTCGCAAACTCAAAATACATTTGAATGTTACCCCCAGAAGGATATAACTGGGCGTTAAATGTTATCATAGATACGTAGGTATCGTACGGAGTGTTTAATGTAGTAAATAACGGAACGTAGTAAAATTTGCTTAAATACAGCTTGTAATAGTGTTAGTAAATATAAATTACACCGAAACCTGCTTTTATGCGGTCTTTTTTTTATGCGATTTTTAAAAAAATTTTTAAATTTTTTTTATGCGGTATATTAAAATTTCAATCACATTGGGATTCAATCGACGAAATTATTTTTAAAACTAGTGCGAGGTAGTATCTTCAAGTGACGACATAGGCACCCCAATGGGAAATCACTGTGACCTTCTAAAAATTTCCTTATTCGGGAAGTTTTGTCCGACTACTCGGCAAAAATTATCATTACTTTTTATTTTGATTTCGTTTAAAAATTATTTTCTAAGTTTCTGGGTTATTTTCTATATGAGACTTTTTTTATGTGGTCCCTATCCACCGCTTAAAAAAAAGGTGTAATAATGCCTTCTCATTTCTCACATTAATGTCAATTTTTGAGAAACCTTTTCCCATTTGTATCACCCATTCTAATTAAATTGAATATATATATATATATATATATATATATATATATATATATATATATATATATATATATATATATATATATATATATATATATATATATTTATGAACAAGAACGCATTGTAAAAATCTTTTGTAACAGATACTGAACTGGCGTTTTTAAAGTAACATTTCACAAGAATATAGTATTACATTCAAGACAAATGCGAACTATGGAATTAAAAATTTGAAATACTAAGTTCTGGTTGCGTGGTTGTTACTGTGTTTGTTAAACTTTTTCATCAAAGCACGATAAAATCAATCTGTGTATCCGTTCGAAATCGCTTAATCACATAATTGAATTCCAGCTGCAAAACGACAAAACTCTTCCCTGCATTTTCTCTCATCTAGTGACAAATGATATTCATGACGTTGACGCGTTTAGCTTCAAAGAAATGTCCCCACATATACGTACTTACAATAACTACAAACAATATCTCTTCGGATCTCGCTTTAAAATTGAAAATTTACCAAAAAAGAAAAACTTGAATATTCAATGCAAAATGCAATCATAAGCTGACGCTCGAAAAATCCTGGTCCTCTTAAAAATTCATCCCATCACAACAACTGTAGAACAGAATAAACACCGTGTTTAGGCGACTCCTTGTATGCAAGAAGCATTTGCATAAGTAATGCGCATAACAAATTTCCCTGGAGCCTAAAGATTGTAGGAGGGTTCTTCGAAACAATATAGCAAGGGTTTTCAAGAACAAAAGAGGAAACGGATGCAGTGGATTAAACCCGGAGTGCAAAATTCCTTTTCTTCCTATTATGATTATATCCAGGTTCGACTTAAAACGAGCAGAATTAGCATTGCATATATACGCCCTTTGCTTCCGCCATGGCTGATAGAAATCGGCTTTCGGAGGAGGCGCGGGAAAAAATTAGCATTTTGTAACTTTCATAGAAGTGATTAAACTTGCTTTAAAGCGATATCCTTCCGGAAATATGATTTAGAACAAAAACATTGTGCCAGAAGAAATTATGGTTGAATAAAGGATCTTTTTCTAGGTTCATAATGCACAGCAAGTGGACATTTAATGTCTGTATGTACGTAGCTCTAGAGTTGATGGTTTAAAGTTTGAAATAACCTAAGATTTTTAATGAGATAAAAAAAAAAAAAACCCTAAGTTTCAGGCAAAGGAAGATTTGTACTTGTACCATTTGTACAGGGAAATAAATCCACATGTAGCACGAGCTTGAAGTTAGCACTTTTCTTTTTAAAGCATTCCTTGGACCTGATTTAGAGTTGTTTACGATTAATCGGTCAGTTTATTTCACAGAATACTTTTGTATCTTAAGTTTGCGTCATAGACTGCTGGAAAAAACCTTCTGCTGCGCGTATTAGTACCATGTTACTTTATACTGATATTGTACCTACGGATTAGCGAGGTGCTGTTGTTTTGCTTTCAGCCCGTTGGAATGGAAATACGAAACCAAAATACGTCGAAAAAGTAACTTGAGAGAAAAAAAAAAGGTATCTAGCACACACGATATCTGGCGTCCAACGCCTGACATTCATTTAAATTTTGACTTCTTGAATTCAAATTGTGTTTTGTGTTTGTCGCAATCACGAAATGCGATTGGACTTTACTCGTTGGGTATCTTGTTTCTACAAATGGCTCCTATTCCAATCATAATTGCGAGAAACATAATATGAGTTCAAGACGTCAAAATTCAAATAAATGCCAGAGACTGAATTTTGGATGTTGTGTGCTGGATGCTGTTTTTGTCTAAAAAGGTTTGTGTAAAGTCGAGAAGGTCGGGTATAACTAAAGTCGATTCCGGTGGACACTGACGCCACTGCCCAGAAGCTGGGACATGCTCGTGGATGCCCGTGGAACAGAGAAGTTTGCATTATAAGCATAGAAAAATTAAGTCAAAGGAGCATCAACTATGGTCAAGTGAGAGCAATTATCAATTCGTAACTGCTCGAAAACAGAGAAAATACATTAAAAAAACATTTAAAAACTTTTGTATTTAAAATATGGGGAAAAAAAAACCTCGTTTTAAATATTCAATTTTTAATTAAACATTAAAATGAAAAAGTTTTAAAGTAAACTTCAAATAAAGTGCCGAGAGGCGATTGTTTAAACATGCAACGTAAAGAAATCGACGTAAACCTCGAAAGAATGTTGATGCATTGAAAACGAAACAAAATGCAACAACCCAGCGAACGACAAGAAGCATCAAAGAATTTGTCAGGCACACGAAAGTGGCGAATCGCTCCGTCGCGTTCGGACACTTCCGCCAATACTTTGCCAGTCAAAGGACCATGGCATTGGAACCAAAGAGGCGGAGGAGCACGAAAAGAAAAGTGCTCCCGAACATCCCTCGCGAAGAGAACAAGACAGTCGACAAACAAAGCCGGATAACCAGCAGGTGGCCGCTTTCTCACGTGGACTTGGATTTGCGATTCCGATGCAATGATCTTTCGTATCGATGGGGATGCGATCGATGGACCAGGGCTGTTTCCGATTACCGTGTCCATTATGGCATGCCGCCTAAATGACATTGGAATCTTTCCTCCTTTAAAACTAAACTGTTGTCATGGGCGGTGAACTTTTGAACTTCTTGACGACTGAGACAAAACGAAATCTTCATCGAATTTTCTTCTTAAAACTGGACTCTTCTCAAAAATTTCAGTCTAGAAATGGACCCTGCTAAAATTATAATCAGAAATACCATTGAAAAAATTTACAAGGTTCTTACCATTGATTTTTATAAAACATCTTTAATTTCCTGTAGTATACTTTTTTACATAATTTGATAACCTTCATTTTTTGAATGAAGAATGCAAAAGAAAATGCTTATAATAACTTTCAAGAAAATGAAAAATTTTACCCCTTATGTTAAACAGGAGTCGTTATTCTCATTCGGTTAATTAGACGTCCAGAGTGCAAAGATTCGGATTACTGACTGCTATACTTAAAATTAAGAATTTCTTTATTTAGGACATTATTGAAAAGACAAAATAGTTTCAATTAAAAGGTGATAATAGGTAAGTGAAATTAAAAAGTAGTCTATCTGGTATAGCATGAAAGTTAAATGATTTTTAAAAATGTATTAAAGCAATAGCACTGAACATACATCCATGAGCCATTGTAAAAGCTTGAACCCTAATAAAAGCTTGCCTTTATTAGTTCAATAGATTGCTTTTATGAATGATGAAACAGCAGAATGCTCTCGGTAGAATTTTCAATTTACGATGCAATCGTTACTAGTTATTGAGGAATAACTGGCAACGATTTTCAATCTTGAAAAAGTGAAATTAATGCTGAGTCAGAATTTTAGAGAAAGTATACCAATACCAGTATATCCTTTTGGAGTAATAAGAAAAGCTTTAAGAAGATCGGTCAGTTTTCCTTGTCACGATTTTCGACATTCCCTTAGCGCTATAACTTACTGATTTTATGTAATCATTGCTTTCGTTCAGAAACACTTAGATTGAAATTTATCTAAACTGATCTATCTTCATTGAAATTTGGGTTTGTCATGTGAGGATCAAACGAAAACTTGTATTACGTTGGCCGTTGGTAAAGAAACTTGTGCTATGTCTGTGTCTGTTCTAAAGTAGGAGCCAATACAAGAAATTACTTTTGATAGAGCTGGCCGAGAATGTGTGAGGACAAAAGGTGAACTTATCACTGCGTCATTTTTTTTCTCCGAATCTAAAATTTCCAGAGTATTTAGAGATGTTTTAAATGTTGAGTTTATCCTTCTGTGTTCCTCAAAACTTGCAAAGGAATGATAAAGCTTGACCATGGAGAGATGGCTGATGACCTTGAAGCGGAAAAATCATTTGTACCATTTGTAATAGGTAGAATCAGCCAGAAAGCACCGAGTAACAAAAGGCGCGTTTTCGCTGATTCTATCTATTACAAAATAATTATAAGAAACCCCCAACCAAATATAAATGATATACCCGCTTCAAGGTAATCCGCCATCTCTCCGTGGTCAAGCTTTAACAATCGAGTACCACTGGGTACTCGAATTACAGGGTGTTTTTTTTTTTTTTGGTGTGAAACTAAATTGTTGAATACGGAAGTTTTTCCCGTGTCGTTAATAAGAGCGAAGGATTATGTATTGTTTGTGATGCATTCGCTCCAGATAATTATTTTCAGTGCAAACAATTTCTTCTAATCTAGCAAGACCAACTGTTTTTCATTCCCGTGTTCAATAAATAACATCCAAAGAAAACAGGCTGAAATGAATGATAAAGTTTGTTAAAGTTTCTTACTATTCTTTGCAAGTTATTTTACAATCTAGACAATTTTATAAATCGAAAAATTAAGTTAACAAAATTCCTTATGTTTTAAAAACTTGATTAGTTGATTTTGCAGAACTCGAGAAAACTTGACGCCAGCAACACACATAATTCGCATTTATTTTTTCCCACACTTCAAAACGAGAGAATTTTCGCCGACCACTATGATTCCTTTACATGCATTAGCATATTGCTTTTTATGTTTGAAAATGAATTCAGTTCGACTTGGAACATTTACATAGTGCGCTTTAAATGGTTTATTTTCTGAGGAAATGGTAGTTTTCTCGAGTTGTTTCAGTGGAGAGAAGTTATTATTAAAACCTGACGACATTAAACAATCCGTGGTTTTACCATAAAAGGTGCATAAATTCCGCACATTTTACAAACAGCCGAAGCCAAATAGAACCGTAACTTTTCGCCACTTCTTATGTGTGCCTCGAATGCAAATTCTATCGTTCAGCCGAGATTTGCGAATGCGGTTACAGTGAGATCGTGAATCCATTCCTATCCCTGCTGTGCTGGATTTATGGCTTTCAAGATGAAGTGGAATTGGAGGGAATTTCTTTTCCCTCGGTGCCCCCCAATGAGTGTTGAAGCTGCAGCGGTGAATCTGTCATCGATATGTCTTATGTCTTTTTATCGTATCGTTATTGTGGCAAATGATATATGGTATCGCGATAATCTATATATATGGCGTTTTTTGCAAGCTGGCATGATGTAAGTGTTCTACGCGTTATCTTACATAACTAATTCCAACAATGTATTGGCTTGAGAGTTGAGATATTTACTATTCGTGTATTCTTCCGGAAAAATTTATTACGCCATCAATTTATTCTTATGGGATGAGAGGAAGCAGTGTTTACAGGTAATCCATCTTGCTTGAAATCGCGCAGCACTTATGGAAGGCCCTTTCCCTTCTTTCTTAAAAAGATTCCATATTAGAAATACTGATATCTGCAAATGCAAAGCAACTGGAAATCCTCAGCATTACATTCAACATTGTATTTGCACTTCTTCATTCCATCTTCGTTCTTCAGCTAATTGGACTCAAGACTTAAAAAACTATTGTTCGTTTCTTGCAGCAAAAAAAGAAAATTGCCGAGCTGATTTCTTTTTACATTGACCACGAACGTTTTCTTTTTGAATAATTTTTTTCAAAAATTTCAATACTATTAACGGCATCTTTTTTTTTTGGTACTAAGCATTTTACAAGCAGTAAACAGAGAAATTGAGATTTTTTTTCTTTTAATTTTTTTTTAAAATTTTTATTTATTATTTTATTTATTTATTTATTTCTCTGATCACATTTATTTAAATATTTTTATTTATATATATATATATATATATATACAGAAATTGAAATAAACAAACGATCAATATAAACAAGGCACAAACTGGATGCACTTATGGAATCTGTGTTTGTATCTTTCAATGTTGGTAAACTAATAATTGCAGTTACTCATGTTAAATTTTCAAGCGTTAATGTTTAGTTGTTTCGAAAACAATTTTTAGTTCTTTAAATTTTTTTCCCTTTTGTTATTAAAAAAAAACATTTTCCTTTGTTTTCAGAATTATATTTGACCTTTTTATTTATCGTGCCATTTCCGCCGCAATCGCCATTCACATTTACGTAACCTCTTGTCCACGGCCGTCTCAAACATCCCACCATTCTCTTGTGTTGACTGGTGGTGATATCACGTGACCCATGTTCAACACTCTATTCTAAAAAAAGGAATTTAATCCAAACTTCCCATATGAATGAGGACAACAGTCCCTAAAAATTCATCTGAAGTAGTGCACTTATCGATCGTTTGCAAGAAATAAGTATAACGTCGTGGAATAACAGGGATGCGAGATGAAACACCGAATTTTAAAATGCAATAAGTAAATAAATAAATAAATAAAAAATAATTTGATTTTTGAAATCTGGGAATTCAAATTATGTTTTTCGCAATCACGAGTGTGTGTGTATGTAGGCATGTGTGTTTGTGTCTGAGTGCAGGCATGAGTCTAGGTGTAGGTGTGTGTATGTATGTCTGTCTGTGTGTGTGTGAATGTGTGTGTATGTATGTCTGTCGTGTGTGTGTGAATGTGTGTGTAAGATATAGACCCAAACTGGAGACTTTGCTCGCTAGAGGAGCAGCATCGGGAGAGACCGGTCAACGGTGGTACTGCAGAGGGAGTTGGGGGGGGGGGGGGAATAAAATCATAGGAACATCAAAACAGTCAAATGAGAACAATAAGCAATGTAATTGCTCAAAAAAAGAGAGAGAGAGGGTGGGGGGATCTTCTTATTAATTTTGCCATGAAGTTATTTTGTCATACTTTTTATTTATTATCCGCTCAGTGTTAAGAGAGCCTTCAATTCAATCGCTGGAAATACATACCAAAAATGAATTTTTTTGCCACTTTTGAATTAATGTCTCTGTTCCACAAAAATGATGTCGGGTAATATGGCTTCCCCGGAAAATTTTCAAATCTTTAGCCTACCTCAACCTTAGTTTCGCAACTGTTACTGAAAATATACACATTTATGTATATTTTCAATGTGTTTTTCTCGTTCTGTTTGTTATGCACATTTGTGTACTATATTTGTATATTCTCTAGCTTTTATGGGGGAGAGGGGGGGGGAACAAGTAATTCAGCTAGTGCTTCTGTGGCAGCCACTGACTTCGCCTCGCGGATTTAACGAACACGTGGTAGGTCCTTCGCATGTATTCAATGGTCATTTGGCGACGCCGGATTACGATTCTGAGCCTTCCAGTCAGGGGCACCCCGAAGTTAACTTTTTGAGAGGGCGAAAATTCTCAATTTGCCGAATGATGATAAAGTTGCCGAATGGAACGCCAAGTGTCGCCGAATGATGATAATTTTGCCGAATGGAACTCCAAATTTCGCCAAAAGATTATAATTTTGCCGAATAGAACTGTAAATTTTGCCGGATGATGACAATTTTGCCGAATGATGACAGTTTTGCCGAATCGTTAGACAAAATTCGCCGAATAAGGAATTTTTCGGTAGGTCACAGTGAGCTGCCGTGACCCCCATCAAGGTGCACCTGTTTCCGGTTTCAAATTCGCTTGGTTTCCCATGGTGACATTTTTATTTCATTTTTTGAGAATTTTATTGTCATATTTTTTCATTTATTCTGTTTTTTTTTTTTAGCTTGTTGCTAAGGGAGAGAGAGAGAAGGAAATCTTGTGTCATTTGATTTTTCAGTTTTGTACATTCCGTGTAAAAGAGTTTGGATTTAAAAGAAACGCAACCCACGTACATCCTGTATGTTTGTTTCATACTTGTTAAAAATAACACCTAAAATAACATCTCTGCAAATAATGTGCTGGTTTAGATGTCTCTTCACTAAAATGATTTGCATTTATTTCGCAATGCATAGACACAATGCAGCAACTAAATTGAGTTATGCTTTTCATTTATTCGCTGATAGCTGCTAAAAACGAGGAAAGAAGACTAAATTTAAAGAACTTTCTGGGGAAATAACATTTCGCAAAAATGCTTGGCAATATAGTTGTTAAATTATGCAACGACGTTGGCTTTGTATGGAGGAAAAATGTTAGTATTAATATGTTTACTTGGCGATTTCTCTCTGCTAATTAAATTAATTAACGTGAGTTCGATACTCTGTTTCTGTTCTCTTATTTGCCTAATTACGTTGATGCTGGTGGAATTGTGGTGAAATTTTTGGCGACAGTGGTCTGATGTTAAAACTGACTTTTAGAACAGTTTATTTTCAAAGATATGAATTTTGGATTGCGTTCTTCTACTGTATTGCACGAAGTCAACTAGGTAAGAAAACCCCGTTGCAGCGAATGACAATACACCGAAATATCCGTTTCAACAAAATATGTTGTCATTGCATTGCTTGGAATTCTGTTACAAGGAGATTTCCCTAAGGGGCTGTCCACAAATTATGTCACGCTTTAAGAAGGGGGGATGGGCTGTGAAGTTGTGACAGTTTGTAACAAGGGGGAGGGACGGGGGTAGCGAGAAGTGGGACTTTTTTTTTTTTCAGAATATGCTAAAGAAAAATAGCGTAACTTTGGACAAGGGGTGCGGTATGATGAAGTGTGACACGTTATAATAAAAAAGGGGAGAGGGGCAGAAATAATGAAAAAAGTGTGACGTCATTTATGGACTGCAACTAACGCCGAAAACACAATTTGCGGTCCTTGGAATTTCGTTGCAACGGAATTTAACGTATGGTGTTACCTTTATCCGATTCTAACGTACGGGGCTACTTGGGCCCACATTTTGGAACTTTTTTAATCATTTCCCATAATTTTGTTACTTTTCCTGTTTCTAAGCTGTGGTCAAGTTTTTACACATCTAGACTGCTCTTATTTTAATATTTATATTTTTTTTAATGTTTAAAAGTGGTATGTCCTTTTAAATTACTTTATGTTTGGACCAAAATTACCGTAGTGTTTGGTTACTTTGGCCCAAGGTGGTTTTCTTTATTTAAATTCATTGCACGACTTATTAGCACCAGAGAAAGCCTTGTGTTCACACGAAAATATATTTATTTGAAAGGAAAATGCATTTTGTATTAAGCTTGAGTCATACATATTTGTTTTAAGGAAAGTTAAAAATTTTAAAAATGTGTTTGTAGACTTAGTTATTATCTCAAAAACTTCTGTCGGAGAACAGTCATATTTCATTAGTTTTGGAGGTTCGATCATTCCAAAACTTGTTGGTACATCCCATGTACTAAACAACAGTTACTTCATTTCTCACTTCAATAGCTATTGCCAGAAACCTGAGCCCATTCCATTTTACAGCAACAAAAATTCCCTAATCTTTCCGTGGGTGATGGTCAATTTCTTCGGGACCACCACCAACTACAAGCTCCTCTTCATCTTCCGTTGTAAAAACCAAGTCGATGTGGTCTGGTAAATTGGAACTGCGTTCTCTTCATCCGTTGAAAAGAGCTCTCTCTTTTTTTCCGTGTTTTTTCCATTCAGAATCTTGCTTCTAGCTTTTCTTTTCTTTTCCAAATCCCTCTGACGAAATTTTTCAAGTCTTTGTGCTGAACCGAAGTATGTCGTAATTTTGAGTTTACAGAAGCTGTTGTTATTGTGAAATTTTTAAATAAAAAATTTAATGGGAAAGAGAAGTGCAACCACATTATTTCATAAAGTATTAAATAATGTTAAGAAATAGGTACTTTATAAACTTTTAGCAAATGTAGAACTGTTTTCACTATTAAAAATGTTTGAAGAGGTTATAAAGACATGTGTTTGCTCAAAGTGAGTGAAATCTCTAATTCTACCCTTTTTGGAGAGCTATCGAAATGCTTGGTTGTTCATTTCTGCGTTCTTATTTTCATTGTTACGTCTGTAGGTGCGCATGTGTCCAAGTGAAATATTTATTTTTAGCATCCATATTGGCAGGTGTTGTACCACTTTTTGCCAATATGGTATGTGGTACAATATGTAGTAATGCACGTACTGGAAACAAAAAGTATTATACAATAGCAAAGTAAAATGGGTCATTTCTAAGGGTCAAATTTCTTCATTATTCCGTTTCCTTGAAAAAATACTGACTGCGGAGATTTCCTCCCCTCCCTCCCCCCCCCCAAAAAAAACCCCCTTCAGATATAATCGTCTTAACTGGCCTTTTGCCACGTGGTCAGATTATTTTAATCAACATTTTAAAGGCATAAATTATGCTCTTAGCTTTTCTGGTCAGAAGCACCCCGATGGGAGGTTACTGTGACCTCCCAAACAGTTCCCTATTCGGCAAATTTTGTCCGGCGATCAGGAAAATTTATCATCATTCGGCGAAATTCGGAGTTTATTCGGAAAAATATGGAGTTCCATTCGGCAAATTGAGAATTGTCGGGTTTGCAGCAGCAAAGAGTTAACTCCATTTTTTGATTGTTGAGAAATCTCCTGATGTTAACTCCCTGTTGCCTCTTGGGAATGAAGCAACTAACTTCATTCTAGCGAATAACTTGAGAACTATCAACCGGAGATAACTCCTTGTTGAACCAAACGAACTGGAGAGCTATCAACCGGAGATAACTCCTTGTTGAACCAAACGACCAAAAAATGGAGTAACTCTTTGTTACTGCAAACCCTTCAATTTCTGCCCTCCCAAAAGGTAAATTTCGGCGCGCCCTTAATTCTGGTAAGAGTAAATTAATAACTCCAACATCAAGACATCTTGTATACCAACCTCCAAAAATGCCTAAGTCAGAAGTCACGATGACTTCATTGAGACGTACTGCCCACAGGGAAGGCCATTTTCTCTTCCTCCCAAAGTCTCCTTACCATACCCCTTCTCCTCTGATCCGCAATCACAGCGAAGACCACAACCCAGCGTCGTGTCAGCTAATTCAATGGCGTCGACAATTTTGGCCGAGCGATTAATATTTGATTAGGTTTTAATGAGCAGCCTCCTCCCGAGTCTCAAGGCGAAAATCGCTCTTAATAACATTAAGATCAGATAGTTAAAAAAAAGGAAATCTCGACTTCTGGCAAGGTTTTCAATTTCGAGATAATTTAATGTTCTCGTCTCAAAGGATCGTGTTTTCTTTTCATTTTGCCAGCACTCGAAAAACCCCTCATTGCTCTTGATACACACTAATTACTTCTGTGTGGGGGAAAAGATTTCGGTTTTCATAAGTTAATGATGAATCAGCTTTTCTTGTTTGGACAGTTTGGACTTTTAAATTGGTGCAGTTTTTCTGGACGTGGAGAAAAATAAGCGCAGTGGGGTTTTAGTTTCACATTTAAATGAACTTTTACTTCCTGCCTTTTAGTATAATGTACAGGGTGTTTATGAAGTTTTGTACTGATACAGAAAAATCATGAAAGAAAACCACTGCGGATTTTTCATTCTTCTTTTTTTTTTGTTTTGATCTTTATTTCAAAAATTCTTTACAACTTTAATGCGTTTCAACGTTTGTACTTTTTATAGTTCTGAAAACATTTTTGATGAGGAATTAAATTTTCATACTTTTGAATTAAATTTTCAAGGACCAGAAACTTTCCCACCTCGTATTCCAATATTCTATTTTAATTTTAACTTACAAAAGAAAATGAAACATAAAGATAAGCATATATTAAGGGGCTGATACAAGGGGAGCGTCATGGGGGTCGCTCCCCTAAACCGTCGGCAATTTTACCCATCCTCATTTTGTTCAAATAGTTCTCAAACAAAATGCAAACGATTGAAGTAATCTTTTCAACACATTATTTTCAAAAGTAAATTTTTGAAATACTACTTCCTTTCATCGCTTATGAAATTAATTAGTAGCGTTTATGCGCAATTATGTGCTTTTATTCCGTTCGATTTCTGCTTTTTATTGACACCCATCCAAGCAATTTCAGAAATTTTTCGTATTCAAAACCCTGTATACTTCAGTATGACTCCTAAAGTGGTGGTCTGTATCCGCCCCTCTGCATATCTACATTGTAAAAGTCAATGTTCACGTGGGAAGTAGAGTTTGCCAATAGAGTGTCTTAGTGTGTCATTAAGGTGGGCGGCTGTTTCACAAACTAATATTTTAAAACGTTTCACAAGAATATGTAGAGCCGAACATAGTAGCCAGGTTAATTGCAATTTTTTTTTTCTCCTTTGAGACACGTTTACTCCGAAATTCTTCTGAAGATGCAATTTTTTAGTTGCAAGGAAATTTCGGTAGAGGCTTTGAAAGGCGGAACTACTTCTCAGCCACATTTGTCCATTCTTTCGTTGGGAAAACTTCAAAAGATGTTTCTAAAATGACGACAATTTCTCTCCCTCTGCTAAGTTTTAGAATCTTGCTGCAAAGTTCTTCTTCGGATCTAACAGAAAATTTGCACCTGCTGCTATGTCTATTTCAGAATTGTTTTTGTGTCCAAAAATTGTTAGAAAGTGAATAAATTCGATTTGTAATGTCTTCTTCAAATATAGCCAGCTTACGATTGAAAGAAAACGATGAAGAGAAAAATTATACTTGGTATCAGTCAATAGGTTGATATATGTCGCACTCTGTACTGACAGATCACATTAACCCTAGAACTACAAACCCTAATTTAAGTAAACTGGGTTTTCAGTACATTTAGCGATTCAAATCGTAATTTTACCTACTAAACCTTGAGAAAATGAAATTGGCTTTTCATCATTCACTTCGACACATGAAAAAATAAAAAATATATATAATGTACTAAATGAGTCAGAGCGATTTTACGTGAAAAAACGTGGGGTAAAAAAGTATTTACCCCGGTTTGTAGTTCATAGGTAAGAAAATGAATTTGAAGTTCTAGGGTTAACAATCACCTGTTATTCCTTTTGGAAAACGCATTACTTGGTTACAAAAGAATTGCTCAAACTATTTTTCAAAATCTTGAAGTATTAATTCTTTTTTTTACTCTATACTTTTCCCACTTTTTTTTAACTCTAAGAGAAGGCTAAGAAGCAATAAACTACTTAAGAATTTTATTACTATTTCCAAGTTCTCTTTGGGGCTGTAAGACAAAAAAGACAAGTTTTTAATTTTCCAAACACTTTTCTGAGCTGTTAATTAATGTTTTAATCCTTTCTTCGTGTAACGCTTGACATAAAGACTAAGCGACCTTTTTTAATTGGATGATTTAAGAATGTTGATAGCCGGAAGGCAAACGCGTATACGTAATTTTATTTGCTCCATCTTCGCAACTCTTTTTTTTTTTTTTTTTTTGCCTTCTTTAGTGTAAAGAAATTTTGGCGATATGGGTTGCCTTTTCGGAGCTCGTTTTTCTGTCGATTTTGTTCTTGTGTTCGTAGCCGCCGGGTTTTTGGCAGAAATGACAGCAGTGAATGTTTCGAATGCTTTAAAAATAAAACCGTAACTTCCGTTAAACAATTTGGAGTTTTATACCCGAGTGAAAAAGTTTGCACGAAAAATCCAGCATGCGTGTTGAAATTAATCGTGGATATCATTGTGAAATTTCTTTCCTTAGGTGTCCTTGGGATTAGGGAAAAGTATTAACCCTTCAAAGTGTTATCTTGAATTTCTTTAAAGTCTGTGTATAGGGGAAAAAAAGGGGGGAAATTTCTTAATTACTTGCTTGCAAAAAACTTCAAACAACGGTTTTCGTTACTTCGTAATTTTATGTTTAAAATAGCGTATTTTCGCTAGTTACAGTTGGCTTAGTGCATTTGAATTCATCATCAATATAAAACTTCATTCGTAAGGTTTTACAATTTTCTTCCCGCTGAAGAGCAACAAGTCTCTAGTTAACAACCTCTGACACATAATTAAAAAAAAAAGATTTATTTAACTTCTAATTGTTTTAATATCCAAACTTTGCTATGTTTTCCTCTAGACTCACTTCTTCGAGTTTTTTTTCTTTTAACTATTTGTCTTTTTGGAAGAAGTAGAACTATTGCTTTGCAGTGGAAGATTTATCATGTCGCAATGACGAGGGCTCCCACTACATTCGAGTCCCGAAGAGGATTCAAGAAGGCACATGAAAAATACTTTTCATATTCATCTCTAAGGGCCCCTTAAAAATGGATTGTGACAAGCCCCCAAAGCTGTAAACCCGCTACCTCTGCTTTGTGTTTTGAGCTACTGGATTATGTTAATCTGTTTGGTTAGTTATGTAACATAATTTGTTTGCAGATTATATCTGAGCTCATCCGTAGTAGCATTTGGAGGGAAATTAATGCGATGATACGGCTTAACGACTGGGAAAAGGATTTTCGATAGCCCTCGTTGACATTGCAAATGGCTGTTGATCAATGCTACTTTTGAACTATCCTGCTTTCCACCCGGGAGTGTTGGTGGAATTTCTTGCGATGATCCGCCTGCCCCCCCCCCCATTTTTACTTCCTTTTACAAAAAAGGAAGTGTTGTATTCGCAAAAAAATGTTCACTCAAATTTCGGCCTTAATTTCCATTTTGCTCACCCCCGAATTAATGTTGAGTTTTTTTTCAACCCGACCACACGCGGATAAGTGCCTAAGAGCGTATAAAAACCCGAAGTATCCATTTTGACATTCCCCGAGTTACTTACAACGACTTTTCTCGTGACGTCTATATGTACGTATGTATGTATGCGCGTATGTATGTCGCATAACTCAAGAACCGTATGTCCTAGAAAGTTGAAATTTGATACGTAGACGCCTAGTGGGGTCTCGTTGTGCACCTCCCCATTTGGTTGCATTCCGGTGTTTTTGAAGGGGTCTTTTGACCCTTTTTGAGGGGAAATCATTGTTAATTTCGATGTATGCTCAAGTGGTGTTATAATTTGGCGGACACTTGGCGATATATCGCCAGTCTTTTTGTCGCCAAGTTTTTTTTATAAATCTAGTTTCAATTTGGCCACTGGTGGTGATATTTAGAGAGTAAACTAATGAATCACATTTAAATTGCCAATAATGGGAAAATGACATTAAAATTGGAGTAAAAGGAAGTCATGTGATGCACACACATCAGCTCGTTTTTTTAAAACCTGATGAGGATTTTTTTCCTTTCCGCGCTTTGCAAATATGGGAAATCAACCTGCTTTTTCGCTCTTGAAAACATATGTGCTTTATTTACAGTTCGAACGTTTAAATCCGCTTGAAATGTTTAATTGTTCAACAATGCCCTAGGGGACTCCTGAAAAATATCTCATCTTTCTCGTTTTAATCTCTTCAATAGATACGAGCTCAAACACAAAAAAAAATTAGGGAGATATATACACTCTGTTATCTCTCGTTTTGCGATTCAAAATCTATCTAAACAAAGCCGCTATGTATATTCTGTACAGAAAACAGAACGCACTAAATCGATTTTAGATGCATACAAATCCTGCATTACCTAATTTTCACGTTGCCGTGCTGATTAAATTAGCAATCACTTTTAATTACCAGTGCAGAGCGTTAAATTTCACAGGAGGCGGCGTAAATATTTTGAATGCGACCATTTTGTTTCCACTCTTTCTCAATTCTATTCTTTTTAGGAGGTATCCCCAAACGCATGCGATTTTTAAACTAGATTTGGAATTAAATTAAGCTTTTGTTAATTTCAACCCTGTTGTCCTATTTTTTCTTCTTTAAATTATGCTTTGAATTGTTCTATTCATTTATTTACCGGATCATTGCTTAATTTTAACTATTTTTCTATGGGGTAAAAATCTTGGGAAAAAAACTGGAAATTTCTCAAATTTTCAAGAAAAATGATAAAAACCAGGTAACTTTCTCCCATCTCCCTTTTGGTAAAACTCTTTTTTACTTCCTTTTATGAATGTAGAGTTTTTTTTCAGCCCGCCCACACGTGGATATGTACCTAGGGACGTACAGACACCCGAAATATCCATTTTGACGATCCCCGAGTTAATTACAACGAGTTTTTTCGTGACGTCTGTATGTATGTGCGTATGTGTGTATGTATATCGCATAACTCAAGAACGGAATGTCCTAGAAATTTGAAATTTGGTACGTAGACTCCTAGTGGGGTCCAGTTGTGCACCTTCTTTTTTGGTTGCATTCGGATGCTTCAAAAGGGGTCTTTTGCCCCTTTTTGGGGGCAAATCATTGTTAATTTCGATGTAAACTCAAGTGGTGTTATTATTTGGCGGACACTTGGCGATATATCGCCAGTCTTTTGGTCGCCAAATTTGTCGCGAACTTGACGACAAATTTGGCGATTTTTTTTATTTTTTATTTGTTTCAATTTTCCACTGTTGGTGATATTTAGAGAGTAAACTGTTGAATCTCATTAATACTACCAATAATGAGAAAATGAAATTAAGTTGGAGTAAAAGGAAGTCATGTGATGCACACATCAGCTCGTTTTTTTTGACTTTAAAGGTTTTTTTTTTTTTATTTCGATCTGGAATAACTTTTTTGTTAACTAATACTTGTTTTAATTGCGAAAATATTTATGCGAAAATTCACATCTAATAATCGAATAGCGTCAGATACTATTTAGCTGTATAATATCTTTGTAATATTAAGAGAAAACTAAATGCAGATTTTTTAGATTTCGAAATTTTTTCTTGGACTTTAATTATTATTTTTTTAATTTTAAGTTTGGAACTATCTCTTTACGTCATATTGTGTTCTTTGAATCCTTTTAAACCTTGTGATCGTGAATCCGTTCCATTGGTAAAGACTTACCATTTCAAAGAAATTGGCATGTACCTGCTGTCTGACTACCGATGAAAAGTAAACATCCGGTTTGGAGGCGAAAATGGGCACATATATTAGTTTACAGGGGTGGTATTTTGTTCGTTACAAATGTGCGCTTTGGCCTCTGAATTATTTAGACTCAGTTTTGTAAAAATGACAATTTATTCCCGATTTTTTTTAAATATAAACTATTCGATGCATATTCTCACTTTGAGCTTGCCGTTTTACTTTTACATTTCCGGGAGAAATGAAAGCATTTTATTTTCTTTTTGTTGTTTCCATAGAAACTCTTTTTGTTTCCCCTCATTTTCAGCTAAAAAAATGCAATAAATGAATAAGGCCCTGGTGACATTATAAAACGCGTGCATCAAAATCCCATCGACATTTCCCCTTCTTCCCTGCTAGATTCATTCAGATGAAATCGTCCTAACTTGTCCGTTTGCCAGATAACACGTCTTCTGTGATCAGACTGTACTGTTAAAGCGGGTGATAATGGTTTGGAGGGTGAGAATGATACTAACCCCAGTTTTGACGTAATAAGCGTTCGTAGTGCACTCTGGGCTCACCAAGTTTCAGTAGGAACTATTGTGCAACATTATCTGGTAATGAGAGAGTTGTTATCACTGTCGAAACGGCCCGCCAGATGAATAACCTGGGGATTGTGAATTTATTTGTGGTGAGCAACTGGTGCTACGTGTTTGTAGGTAGCTCGGAAATTTATGTTGGTGGAGTTTAAGTTGGTTGGAAGGTTAAGTTGTTGGTGCGGAAGGAACCACAATTTCATATGTACGTTCGCTTCCATATTACATAAAGAAAGTTATCTGCAATTTTCATTCGAAAATAAAATATTTTCATGTTGCTGCAGTTTCAAATGTGTGAAGTTTACAATTTGGAGGGTGAGTGTGGTACAGTAATTAGTTAGAATTTTGGAAGGTGAGTTTTGTTATCAGGGGGAAAAGCACCCAGGAAAAATCACGGGTGTAGATGCAAGTGAGTTTGGAGTTTCAACAATGTTGAAGCGGGTTAAGTTTTGGCAGTGACCTGAAAAAGATAATAAGATTTGGTATCCATTTTCAAAAATTATGAAGAAAATCAAGCCTTTGTTTTATCTCGATTTTATGTGATTACTTGATTCTCCTAAGTTCAATTTTTAGCATTACTTCCATCTACAACTCTCCCATCAAAATATAAGAGGGGTAGAGTATGTTACAAAACCACCAAAACCTGTAAGAAAACGTTGAAACATGTTCGGTACCATTCTCACCCACAATGAGAGTGTGAGAATAGTACAAAGAAAAACTGCTCTGGAGGGGGTGTGGGTAAAGTTTCAAATTGTTTCAGAGTCGGAATCGAAAGCCAAGGTCCTAAACTATAATAATGACGCAACTTCATTTTTTTTTCGAATGAATGTTGAGTAATTACAGTCAGAAATGTACTAAAACTGTACCATAGTCCCCCGCTTCCACGGTACTTAATACTATGAACTTATACTATTTTCGACACCCAGAATACAACGTAGCTTAAATAAAACATCCCCACAAAAATGTGTTTTCATGTCTCTTGAAACGGACTATACCACATTAAATACATCCATTTCCATCAAAATATATGGAAATAGTGAATCATTCTGAACATGTCCTATTCTCTTAAATTCAAAGGGATATAACTTATAAAGGAAGAAAAAAAATATCTATCTTGTTTTGTTTTTGCTGAAAATACCGATTCGAATTTATTCTTAGAAAATAAAGTGGTGTGCTTAAGAAGAAAACGTTCGGCGCAGGGTTTCTTGTGTCAACTCTTCAAACCTTTTCTCTGAGGTCTAAATTAGATTCCCCGGAAACACTAAATGAGAATGTTGTTGGTCTCCGGACAGTTATTTCTCTAAACGAATGCCTTTCAACATGGCTTTGGCAACAGCATTTTATTTGTTTTGTTTTTCTTCTTAGTACTAGAACGGAAGCGGTAAAAACATTCTTGACTCGCTAGATAATTCATACGAATTTTTGTACAGTATAATTGTGTGTGTGTGGGGGGGGGGATAGAATGAAGATACATATAGAAGTTCCTAGAATGCTGTATGTTGTCAATTTAAAAAGAACATTTAGATCTCCAGCCAGGGTTCGAAAATATCGAAAATATCCGATATTTTGATACGTATGGGATAGTTTGATATATATCCGATATTTTCAATCAGCACAAAAAATAGTCTTCAAAATAGTAAATGCATCCTCAAATCACTATTTATTTTCTTATATTGTTTTTACAATATGTAGACTTAAAATTACGGTTTCTTTCATTATTTATATCTAATATTTCATTTAACATTTTTATTAATTTTAATCGAGTTAATTTAGCATTAGTTGTTTTACTCATTTTTCTTCTGTTAGCTACTTTTACACAGTTATATGATTCAGACATTAAAAAAAAATGCATTAGTCAATGCACACTCATAAGACTTTCTTTTTTTCTGACTAATGTTTTATAGTTAATTAGGCACTTGTAATATGAATTAAAATTGTTACATTACTAATACTTTTATGAAGATGAAATAAAAAGGAATATTATATTACTTTGTTATATTAATGATGTTTGATGTATTAATGCATCATA
Organism: Uloborus diversus; assembly: GCF_026930045.1. Taxonomy (NCBI): domain Eukaryota; kingdom Metazoa; phylum Arthropoda; class Arachnida; order Araneae; family Uloboridae; genus Uloborus; species Uloborus diversus. The sequence goes on from NC_072735.1 coordinate 157,335,353, forward strand.
AAATATAGTACATAACTTTTTGGTTATTTTGAATAGTAAATGAAAAATATTACTATGATTGATATAATTTTTATATTAAAAATACCGTAGTTGAAAAAATTAGTATCGAAAATATCAAAATATCATGATATTTTCAAAATAAATATCGGATATATATCGTGATATATATCATGATATATATCGACTGATATATATCGGCGAACCCTGTCTCCAGCGGGGGCGCTTAGGCGCTTAACTTACTACTCATTACCTAAGCTTTTGTCTTCATTTTCGAGTTATACCACACCCAGTGGTGCACGCAAGGGGAGGGTCCAGGGGGTGCGGACCCCTCCTCCCCGCCCATAGCCCTTGAGTTTTTTTTGATTGACTATAATCTTATGTATGTCGCACGTAAAATAATTCGAAGCAAAGGTAACAATAAATTTCAGATTTAATAAATGAAAAAAATAAAATTTATTTTCTCTCTTTCTTCCCCTACAAAATCGAACTGCATGTGAATATAAATTGTTCAAGAATGATGATTTTGCTTCACTGTTTTTATTTTTAACTATGAGAAAAGTAAATATTCATTCTTGTGCTTTCTGGTGTTTTAATTGCGTATTTGCTATCCATAAATTTATTTTATTAACTAATGCTAAGTATTTATTCAGTATTTTTTTTTAATGTTTTTGTTCCCAACAGCCGATAAAATCAGAAGAATATATTTAAATGCGTGTTGGAGTATGCAGGGTTCGCCGATATATATCAGTTGATATACACTACTGGCCATTAAAATTGCTACACCAGGAAGAAATGCAAATAACAAAATGGTATTTATTGGACACATATATTATGTTAGAAATAACAAATGAATAAATTTCCAAGAAATTTGGGTGAATAGATCCTGAGAAATTAGTACCTAGAACTACCACCTCTGGCATCAGTAACAGCGCTTATACGCCTGGGCATTGAGTCATACAGAGATTGGATGGCAAGTACAGGTGCAGACACCCGTGCAGCTTCAAAACGATGCCACAGTTCATCGACCGTAGTGGCTGGCTTTAGCTGACGAGCCAGTTGTTCAGCAACCATTGACCAGACGTTTTCTAGGTGAGAGATCTGGAGAACGTGCTGGCCAGGGTATTAGTCGAACATTTTCCGTATCAAGGAAAGTCTGCACAATACCAGCCAGATGCGGTCGTGCATTATCCTGCTGAAACAAGGTTTCGCAGGGCTCGAATAAAGGGTAGTGCCACGGGTCGTAACACATCAGAAATGTAACGCCGACTGTTCATAGTGCCGTCAATGCGAACAGGAGGTGTTCGAGATGTGTATCCAATGGCACCCCATACCATCACGCCAATGGATGGGCCAGTATGAAGATGGCGAATGCACGCTGCCAGTATGCGTTCACCACGATGTCGCCAAACACGGATGCGACTATCATGATGTTGTAAACATAACCTAAATTCATCAGAAAAAAATAACGTCTCGTCATTGGTACACCAAAGTTTGTCGCTGATCACATCATCGAAGGCGTTCCTGTCTGTGATGCAGCGTCAATGGTAGCCGCAGCCATGGTCTCCGAGCTGACAGTCCATGCTGCTGTAAACGTCGCCGAATTGTTCGTGCAGACACTTGTTGTCTTGCAAATGGCTCCATTTCTTGACTCAAGGCTCGGGACGTAGCTGTACGATGCATAAAGGTCATGCGGATAACATGCTTGTCCTCTCTGCTGCTAGTGATTATTGGCCGTTGAGAATCAGCACAACGATCTGTATTACCATCCTGAACCCATCGAATCCATATTCTGCTAACTGTCATTGGATCTCGACCGACGGCGAGCATCAGTACTGCGATAGGATAAACCGCAATCCCGGTAGGCGATTCCGGGATTGCGCATATTATTTATTTCTGAATCATATAACTGTTCAAGTAGGGAAAAATTAGTAAAACAGCTGATACTAAATTAACTCCATTAAAATTGATAAAAATGTAAAATAAAATATTAGATATTAATAATGAAAGAAACATTACTTTCAAGCCTACATATTGTAAAAATAACATAAGAAAATAAAGAGTGATTAAAGATTCATTTACTATTTTAAAGACTATTTTGTTCTGATTGAAAATATCGGATAGATATCAAAATATCCGATACGTATCAAAATATCGGATATTTTCGAAAACATGATATTTTCGAACTCTGGGAGTATGATATGAGAGTGGAAACCTTCGAACCTGAACCCCCTCCCCACCCTTTGAGAAATTACTATGTGCGCCACTAACCACCCCATTGCTTTTGGTCTCTCGCTGGTGCGCTAAATTAATTTTTGCTACAAGTTCTTTGGTTTCTCAGCTTCATTAAGAGAACATTTGAATCTAGCTCGGTTGTTGACTATACCAGACTGATGAGTCCATAACGACGACGAAACAGCAGTCTCTGAATGTCATAACCAAACTGTCAAAATATTGCTTTTTGTACACTATGTTCCATGAAAGATGATCAAAACTGTAGAATTGATACCATTTTTTTTTTCTTTTTGCATAACGTCTTAATTTAAAATGATATGTTTTGTTATGAAATTGTCTAATTAAAATGATTGAAAGCAGAATGTCATGACCATTGCTATATGCCAGCGGTTCCCAACCTTTTTCTCTTTGCGAACCCCTTGGAACAGGCAAAAAAGTTCGCGAACCCCCTGATGTTGAAATTAGTAACAAGTAAGAAACAATAAAAAAACAGCATGTTTGCTTTCCATTTTTTGCAGCATTTGATTGCAATAAACAAAAATATAATTGTAAAATATCATTAAGTGCAAACATTAATAAAAAGTTAAAACTACATCTACAAGAAAAATTATAAACAAGAAGTTTTATAAACCAACTATTTGTTTTAAGCATACTTTAAATTGGGGAAAAAATCCTTAATGCGATATTTGTGGCTGTTTGACGGAACAAAGAAACTGAAAGTTTGGTTCAATGTCTGACAGTTTGAGTCTTAAATCAGGCTCTGCATTCAATCTGCTTCGGTATTTATCTTTGAGATAAGTATAGGAGGAAAATCCTTTCTCGCACAGATATGTTGTACAAAATGGTAATAAAATTCAAGTTGCTTTTTTGGACAAAACGGTATAGTCATTTCTTACACTGAGCCAGAAGTCAGTTATCGAGAGCTCTTTAAAGGTAGTTTTCAATGAATTATCACAGGATAACTCGATGAGCATTTCCTTTTCAGGTAATGTCAGGGTGTTCTCTAAGCATGGATTTCCTTCAAAAGGATTGAGTATCCAGTTGTTTGAGAGAGGGATGTTACGCCTATTAGGAAAATACTCGTCAAAAGTTAGTTCAAGATGTTGCAGATGTTCACATACATTTCTTTTAACGCTTTCATCAAGTTTCATTGAGTTTTCTGATAAAAAACTACTAAGAGAAGTGAAACAAGAAAACTCACCCATTTCCAGGCATTGGATCCAGAAATTCAATTTTTTACCATAGCTTCAATTTTATCATATACAACGAAAATATTAACAACTGCACCTTGCAAGGATAGATTTAATTCATTTAATTTTGAAAAGATGTCAGCTAAATATGCAAGCCTTTGCATCCAAAGAGGATCGAATATGCAAGTGGACAAGTGAAATGGATGATCAACAAAAAATGCTTGGACTTCTGACTTCAATTCAAATAAGCGTGTCAAAATTTTGCCACGGGAAAGCCATCTAACTTCTGTGTGAAGAAGTAAAGTAACATGAAGGCTTCTCAATTCCTCACAAAGCGCGTGAAATAGACGGCAGTTTGTGGCACGTGATTTTATGAAATTTACAATTTTTACCGCATCATTCAAAGTAGCGGATAATTCTGCGGGAATACGCTTACATGCTAATGCTTGTCTATGAATCCAGCAATGAGTCCATTCAATTTTCTCGTTAATCTTCTTTACTCGCACCACAAAGCTAACAAATTTTCCTGTCATTGATTTTGCACCATCCGTGCACACACCCACACACAAAGACCAATCTATTCCATTTTCTTCAAAGTAACTGTTGACCAGTTCGAAAATTGCTTCTCCAGTTGTGTTGGTTTTCAAAGGTTTTGCAAATAGTACATCTTCTTTAATTGTATCGTTAAAAATATACCTAACATAGACAAGTAATATTGCAGCGTTTGCTACATCAGTCGACTCATCAAGCTGGATCGCAAAATTATTCTCTTTTATTCTATTCACAAGTTCTTTCTTCACATTACTTGCCAAATCAGTAATTCTGCGTGATAGTGTGTTGTTTGATAGCGGAACCAGGTCAATTTTTTTTGCTGACTTTTCTCCCAGCATACACTTAGCAATATCTTTAGCACACGGTCCAATTAAATTTTCTGCAATTGTATGTGGCTGTCCAGATCTTTCAATTCTATAACTGACTCGATATGAAGCTTCAAGGGCCATTTTACTATCTTCGTTGGATTCTAACAGGAACGTAGAGACGCTACACTTTTTATTATATTAAAATTTTCTTTTAAAATATTCGATTGGTTTGTCCTTGTGTGTCGGATGCTTTGTTTCGAGGTGTCTTCTCAGAAGTGACGGTTTCAAACTGCTGTTCGCTAGAACTTCGTTGCAGAGAAGACAAAGCGGTCTAGGTTCAGACTCTTCTCTAGTAAAATAAAAGCCCATTTGTAAATAGTCACTGTCATATTTTCGCTTTTTTCCTTTTTTCTCCCCTAGTTCACTTTTCTGTTTAGTCGGGGGAGGCGGCAGTTCATTACAGCTATCTATTTCAATATCCTGTGTTGATTCGAAAGTTACTGCTGATGTTGAGGGTTGATCGATTGACTGCTTGTCCATTTGTCGCTCAACCAAACTACCAGTTTTCAACCATCGATCCATAACAGCAGAAAGTTATTAAATCATAAAAATTACCAACACGATTATAACTTCACAAACAGAGTAGCAAGTTCACGTAGCAAAACCAATTGCAAACAAAATCACTTGTTTTCAAGCATCTCTAAAGTATCTCTAAATACGTCTGTTAACAACTATTTCCCCAGAACTATGAGCATGCTGATGTTATATATTTTTGAAAACGAACAGATGGGTAAAATCCAGTAATAAATTTTAAGTTTGGAGCCTTTTGCTGTCATGTCTGCTATTCGATGACTGAATTCGACGGAAATTCCCGAGTTATATTTCAACCAGATTAGAAATAATACCCCTATGATGCATTGTTTGAGAATTCTTTATTTTTTTCGACATATGTATATTATATGTATATTGTTTGATTGACTCCACGCGATGGCGCCTTTTTAAGGTCATCGTGATCCCCGCCACAGCTTAATACAACGTTTCTGCATGGCGCCTCGCAATAAAAAAGGAAGGATATCTCTTTTTGTTGTCTATCGAAAAAAAAAATGAGAAAATTTCTTTTTAACCAAGATTAAAAAACCGCTAAAAGATTTTTTTTTTGAGCTTAATACGAGAGTCTGGCGCGTTTTCAAATTAAAAAAAAATTTAGTAACTATGTCTGCAAATTGAATATTTTATAATTTTTTACCAAACTAGGAAAAATCCGCCATTGCACCGAAATTTCCGGGAACCCCCTTCCTGCACCTCGCGAACCCCTGGGGGTTCGCGAACCACCGGTTGGGAACCTCTGCTATATGCTAATAATGACTTTCATCTTAGATTGCCGTAAAACTGTTTATTGAATATCTTGAAACTTAACGGTTATTATTTAGGAAGATGATTTGTATTATGATTTTTTTTCTTTGTATGTGTGTGTCTGTGCAGTAAAATTTTTTTTGTCAACAGATTGTTTATTGAATAAATATTTTAGCGTTTCCAACTTTTGACTTAACAAAAAAAAAAAAAAATAGTTCAATTTTGTTTAGTTATTCATTAATTTTTCTATTGCGTTATGAATAGCTCTTTTAACATGTACTTACTACTAGTTACGTACTTATACTTACTTACTAGTTAGTACTGAATAGTTTTCTTTTATGATATTCAACGCTTCATAAAACTAGTTTATAATTTACTCTTTTTCTTTCCCTTGTAGGTGAGTACAAATTTTGATACCTTTCCCTTGTTGCCTCCAATTTCATCGAAAAGGTAAGGAAAACGTTTCGTTTGAAATGGAAATAATGAAATGGAATGAAACAAAAAGGAAAATGTTTTGATGTTATAGTATATTGTTACAAATCCTGTAAATAGTAATTAGTGTAGTAACGTAACCTGTAAATAGTTTCCCGTAATGAATATACAACCACTTTTCATATGGCTAAAGTATACGACCCCCCTATTTCCTTTTTGTTCATTGATAAAATTTGATAACGGTCTACTTTTCCAGAAGCGTGTGGAATATTTGAGAGATTTCTTTTCGGTGTGTATATAAACCGTTACGCTGGATAAAGAGGGGAGTTTCGATTGAGATTTCGAACTGAGAGCATATTTGCTCTGTTTATTGCGAGGCATTTCGCTGTGTTGTTTTTCGTATTTGGAAGTAAATACGTGTGTAAACGTTGAGTTTACGGTGTTGTGTGATAATTGCTTAATTGCTGATGAATAATTTAGCAGTTGTTGACGATCTTTCCTGTACATAGTGTAAATAAATTTCCTGTGTTTTTATCAAGAACTGTGTCTTCATTTCAAGAAAGTGGAAGTCGCACCGAATCCGTTAGAATATAGTATGAGGAATTTTGCTTTGATCTTGGAGATCCTATTAATACCTAAAGTTCACAGAGCTTTAAAACTGTGACAATGAATGAGACTGATGAAACTTTGAAATTAAGTACCGTCACAGTTTGAAATTTTCAAAGATCTTTCAGTGATTGATATTTTACATTTTTTTTTCTTTTGTTTCCTTTGTTGAAGCAGCCATTTTGTTATTTTTTTAACAGACGTTTTTAGTAACTAAAATTTGAAAAACTATACGTATTTGATTTTTGTTTGTTTGTTTGCTTTTGTATCTTTTAAATTGCTTTGATTTATATTTTATTTGACATGTTCTTTGAAAACTAAATCAAAGATAAAATTGATATAATACTATTTTGGGCAATGCAGCACCAATATCGATACCAATTATGGTACTTTTAATTACAATTAGGTTTTCCGCTGAAAAAAAATAAAATAAACGGTCAGTATTTTTCTCAAAGAAAGTCAGATTAATTAAGAGAATAATGCAATTCAATTATTAGCATTAAAATGCATTTCATTCATTCAACTTTTCCTACACTGTCTCGTGTTTAAATATTAAATAGGAAAGAGGAGTCTTTAATTAAATGAATAATTTTATTGGAATGATCAATAAAATATTCGTAATTATCTTTCACGAGTTTGCAGTACCTCGCAGGGTAGCGATGCAGTTGAAAATTAATTTATTTTCAAGTTGAGGATTTTCATGTTTCAAAATGTTCATTGTTTGATATTTTATTGTCGAAGATTAGCAACCAATTTTAACAATAGCTCTTATCATCAAGGAAAAATTATTCTTAAGAATCTTGTATTTGAAAAATTTGGTATCAAGTCTTTTATATTTTGTTACAATAAAAGTAAGGAAGAAGTGACTTCGTTATAGTTTATTTAGGTCGTGAAAGATTACTTACAAAGTCTTTATTTCATCTTCCCATCCGATATGTGTGATTTTTTTTCAATAATGCAAAAAATTATTTATTGAAGTCTGCGACTGTAGGCAACCATGCTGGGGAAAAAAATTTGGCTGCTTTTCTGGTTTAAATTTTTTTTCTTTTCTTTTTGTTTTGATTCCGTAAGCATTAATAGTCCCAATGTTCTACATTTAAATTTTGATCATTAGCTTTAAGAACCAGTTATCCATTTTTTCATTGAAATATCTGGATTCATTAAATGTGGAACTTTAAAGTAACAAATTAACTACATCAGGTATTCTTGTAAAGTCATCATTTTTTTCTTAGATAGTTTAATGAATGTTTCGTTGTGCACAAGCAATAGCTATGAATCGATTACCGCGAAATAATTAAAACGTTAGAGCTACGCTGTATGATGGTTATGAATTAAATAAAGTGACAGAGAAAGCGCACTGTCAAGAATTCTACGCTCACTAAACCCTCTACAAAACATCCAGTACTTACCTTAAGCAATGCATTTCCCCCCCCCCCCCTTTTAGTACTTCCCTTAGGTTCTTTTATTTGGAGCAATCATCCCAAACACCCGTCGGCTTTGCCTGCGAGCACCAAATTAAATTCAAGCGGACTTAAATGGGAAGTTTGGTGCCTTAGAACAAACTCGGTAGCCATTCCTTTTCCTCTTAGCTTTCTTTCGGCATGTGTCTATAAGTTGTTCCAAAGCAATTTTCTTTCTGTTTTGGAAGCTAAGAGGAGTTAGATTGGGTAGAAGAGAAAGGGAGAAGAACGGAAGTTGCCATATGGGATTTTGTAATTCAAACGTCTCCATTACGTTGTCGTGAAAGTTGAAGTCTATATTCGGACATTTAAGAATTCAAGTTTAATTTTCATGTAGACGATCGTCTGAGGAAAGTTTCTATGCGATACGTTGGTCAAATGCAATGTTACTGAGCAAATAAATCCCGTCTGCAATGGAAGGAAATGGAACTACGGTAATCTTCATTACAACTTTTGTGTCTCAACATTTAATTTATTGAAATGTTCAGTATGAATAAAAGCAGAGATTTCGATTCTAACTGTGTGTTTCAAAGTGTCTGCTCTTTGAAACAATTAAAAAAAAAAATATTGTGAAACAACATAGAATGTTCACATAGCAGTAAAAATATTCTGTTTGGGCTTGGGGTCGTCCACTAATGATGTCACTCTTTGAGGAGGAAAGGGTTCGTGACATTGTTTCAGTTTTCTGACAAGGGTGAGGGAGGGGGTGACACGAATGGGGACATTACACTTTGTTTTATATAAACATATGAATGAAAAACAGTGTGAGGTGTCACAAGGGAGGGAGAGGGGTAAGGTAAAGTGTGGCACTAGGGAGAGGTGTTCGAGATATTGTGACAAGGGTGAGGAAGTGGATGACAAGAATAGTAACATCCAGGGTGTGCACATAAATTTTGGAGCCCGTCACAAATGACTTTTCTGGACCCCCACCATATTGTTTACCCCTATATTTCACGCCTAGTAAGGATGGGCTATGTAGAAATTTCTGCATTGTGATGCATCGCCAACCTTATATCACGATGTTGCGCTGCATCACGATGTAATTTTTTTTTTGTACTTAAACTTGCTTGTTTAAATTGTACAAAATATATACAAAGTATAAGAATTGTATATCATGGCAGATACGCATTAACAGATTCTAGCACCAGGAAGAAATTTATTACGTTATAAAGCAGTGCTAAAAGTGCAAGTTAGTGAAAAACATTCAAGACAAATTTTGAGATTACAATAAGCCTGTTTTTTCAATGCAAAGCGATGTGAGTAAATGGATGCAAAGTCATACATTCCATTCAAAAGCTCACCTATTTTTGCATTAAAAAAAGGTCCCTTGTAATTAGCGGGGGGTGGGGGGAGGTCCGCACCGGGTGACACTAAAAGAGGATTTCACAGTTTATAAAATTATAAATATACATACTTTAATTCTGAAAATGTCCACCAATATGTCTTAAATTATATTTAATCTAACAAGTTTAACAAAAATAGAGTGCCCATTATTTGCAAGGGGAGAGAGAGGTTACATTTTTCGTCTAGATCAAGTTTTGCTATGCATAAAATGGATTCGCAGTTTATATTTGTCTATCAAAGTTTTGTTACTCCTCAAAAAGTCTGAAAATTATATAAATTTCATATTTATACATAAAACATTAAAGGTTTTTTTTTTGAGGGGGGGGAGGTGACACTACGAGTTACCGAACCATGCGACACCTGTGCTAGAAACTCCACTCCTAGTAACACCAAAATACATGTCTGCATTTTTTGTTGATAATTTGCTCTTTAAATTTTGCCCCTTTTTTTGGCAAATGACTGTATGATAGATTTACTTGTTCATCCAGGATATATCTTTTGTCAAACCCTAAGAACATATGTGCGTTTCTATAGTGTTTTGGGAGAAATGAAGTTCCAACTCTTCGCACCTTCATTGTTAAGCCTGGATTGACACACTACTGATTAATATTAGTGTGAAAAAAATTAAGATATTAAAACGGCAGCAACCCTGAACCAGTGTCTGTACATCGGAGTAGTTTGAATGCACCGGTTTAGAGAAAAATTCTAAACAGGTTTAACGATGTGGGATGCACACCGATTTTTGGCTATGCATCGATACATCGCGCAGCTCTTGTTTTAAATATATTAGGCCCCATTCAAGCTCGGGCCAGGGCTAACAGGTGTCCCTTCTCCCCCCCCCCCCCCCGTGCACGCTTCTGGTAACATAACTTTTTAAAAATCAAAATCATGTTTCTTTAAAATAGTGTGACATGTCACATGCGAAGGGAAGATGGGGTAAGTGAAGTGTGATACTTTGTGACACGAGGGGAGAGGGCCAGAAATGTTGAAAAAAAAAAAAAAAAGTGAAATTATTTATATGAACAGCCCTTTTAGCAATTTAGTGGACATTTTCTGTTTGTGCATGCGTTTACAGTTACAGTTTCAGAAAAAATTTAATTTTCCTTTCCGTGGACTGGTACGGCCTTTCATTTCATATCTGAGAAGAAGAACACCTGGCATGTCCTTTGAAAACTGATATTAGACGTCTGCGTTTTCATTCCAACGTAAGACTCGATGACTTCAGCTGACATTGCTAATCAGTTACGTCATTTTTGAATTTTGATTCGTTCGCGTAAAGCTCCTGTAACTCAAAATGAATTATGTAGGCCATTTTGCTTCACGCAGAAGATAAACACTCTACATTGTTGGCGTATGGTCTGGGGCGTCCAGATGGGAGATCACTCACTGTAACCTCCCGAAAAATTCGAGAAATTTTGTCAGACGATTTGGCAGATTTAGGAACATAATTTCAATAATACTGTAAATTTTTAAATGCCCGAATGTCCTTTTTTATTAGACGTACCTATCTGTGCATACCTATATTTTATCACGAGGGAAAATTTGGGGTTCCATTCAAAAATTAAGAATTTTTGCGCTCTGAAAAATATACTTTCGAGCACCTCTTGGTGGGTTTCAAATTTTAAATCTTTAGCTTTTTTTTTCCTTTTTTTAAGAAACACACTACACATAATAATACAAACAAATGTAACTGAACTTGAAAATGGTATTTTTGAAAATGACAACAACATTACAATTCAAGTACTCCTTCACCAAAGACCTTTCATAGTGGGATTTAAAACCAATTTTAACGCAAATGTATGTAATTCAAATCAACAAATTGAATATGGTTAGCATATTACACTATAAATACAGAAAAATAAGTTACAATAAACTAAGTGAGTAGCTCTATATAACATGAAAATCGAATGAGAGTTTAAAGGGAGAGGGAATGGGATTTTTTAAATTTTAAACTAATTTTTTAAACTAAATTCAAATAAAGGAAAGGGGGGGGGCAGATTGTTTTTTTGAAAAAAAAAAAAAAAAAAAAAAAAAAAAAAAAAAAAACCAGTTTAACTACTTTTTTTAAATGGAGCTAGTATATTAACCATTATTCCTTCTCGTTCCCGCCAAAATCACGTGCTGTGCTTTCGTCTCCTGTTTCACCTGTTATATATCCAGACTAGAGCGTACTAAGTTCAAGCTAGAACGTCCTAAAATCAAAAATATATACGCATATTGTATAAACATTGTTATTTAGGTAATTTTCTTCAATAAACGATAAGTACTTGACCGACTCCGACTCCAGAAATTTTTAGCCTCCAATGGGATGGAATTTTAAAAATATCTTTTTCTGAAAGAGCATGCTTAAAAACATATTGACCTTTTGTTAAATAATTTGACAAAGCTTACTATTTTAAAGAAAATATTTAAATCGGTGCGCATACTCAATTTCATGTTTTACCCTTATGCGCATGACATCACAAATGATGACCTTCCATTCACTGTTGCCATTAGCGCAGAGCGCAATATTTATTTCGCTTCTTTACTCATATATGGTGGCAATGATATGGTAGACAGCAAGCGTGAACATTCAGACAGTGGAGTAGCGCCGAAGTACATCATTCGTGACGTCATAAAGACCACGCCTTGTTTGAAAAATCAGACATTTAAAAAATTAATTAAAAAATTACTGTTGCGGAAATGAAAGTATTTTCTGAGTCCATGTTATTATTACTATTATTATTATTATTATTATTATTATTTTTTTTTATTATTTTTTTTTTTGCTCATTCTATCAACTTCAGTTACAAAAAGTAGTACTGTTGACTGAAAGGAACATTTCGTCATTCCGACTCCTTTACCCAAAATCGGTCCGATTCCGCCAGCATTGGCGGCAGTTGCAGACTTTGGGGGAAATGACCGTTTCCGACTCCCACTCTTGGAATTTAAAACATTCGACTAGCGATTCCGACTCCGCAGCCTTGATTTTTTATTTTTAATACGTACTCGGTTTTCTAACTCTGGTCTAGTTTTGCTCACTTTTAAGAATGAAATTTCGTAAGAGCATTTGATATCACATCAAGGAGATTTTCAAACCAAAACTGCCGCACGCTTGCTGAAACTATAATGGGGTTGTTTCCTTCAGTCAAAAATAGTATTTTTAGTCACTGAAATTGATAGAATAAGAAAAAAAAAAAAAAAACATGGTCCCGAAAAATACTTTTATTTTCCCAACAGTTATTTTTTAATTAATTTTTTTAAATGTCCGATTTTTGAAACAAGGCGTGGTCTTAAAGACGTCCCAAATGATGCACTTTCTTGCCGCATCTTTCTACTGCGATTCCTCGTTATGATAATCAAGAAGCGAAAAGATTTTTTGCGCTCTACGCTTGCTATCAACATATCTTTGCCAGTACACTTGAGTAAAGATGCGAAATAAATATTTTGCTCTGTGAATGGCAACACAGAATGGCATTTCATCATTTGTTATATCATCGGACCGAAGCATAAACATTGAAAGCGCGCCGATTTAAGTAATTTTTTAAAAATATTAAACTTAAACAAATTATTTAAAAAAAAAAGGTCAAATCCTATGTTTTTAAGTATATGCTCTTTCAGAAAAAAAGTATTTTTTAAATTTTGGAAACGACCCCATTATTACAATTTGCAAATTATTGTTAAATTTTGAGTGCGCTTTTTATCGAACGAAAAGGAATAACTTACAAAATTGAAGCACTTTTAAGTTTTTTTTTTCTCAAATGAAAAGTTCTAATTCCATACTCTTCAAGTTATGGCACAAATTAATTTTCTTCTTATATTTTCTTTGATAATTGCGTATAAAATTCTGAATTTCCCTACGACATATTTTCTCTTTAGCAATTTTTTTGAAACCAGAATCAAACAATTTCCCTATTTTCAGATTAGAGTATAGGAGATTCTATTCTAGTTTGAAATTGAACATAGTTTCTCGGAATAAATTTTGAAATGAATTTTAGAACATGAATCTTACCTGCTATTTTTTTTTTTACTACACTTATATTTTCATACGTATTCTTTTTAATATTTAGTTTTTTCTTCTAGTTCCTTTTTTTTTTCCTGGGGAAAATATTTTGCTAAGAGCAGAAGAATTGCCTTCTTTTTAAAATTATAAGTAATGGAGGAAAGTGCAACATCGTGTTGAAAATCCTGGAAGGAAATTATGCTCCGCTCTTCGCTACTGTTCGTGTGGGAAAAAATAAAAGAAATTGTAGCTTGGTTTTTATTTAATTTCCACGCTACAGCTGAAAAAAGAACTTAAAAAAATAATAAAAAAGAGGGGAAATCTCTCTGATGATGACAAATGGGATACAGTGTTTTAGCGCAAGTTTTGCGGTAAATTCCAAAGGGAAAACTTTAAGTCGTTTTCCGTAATTTTATTTCCTGTTAAGGAAAAGATAATTTGCATTTGAACGCATTTTCTTCTTTTTAGTTTTGTTAAATTGTAGTGTAATTTGGCAAAGTATTTTAGGATTTATTTTTAGCGATCCTGGAAGAATGTGTGTCTAAAGCAAGATTGTTTATATTTATGCTTGGTAAAAGCCTTAAAAATAGCATTGACTGCTAAATGTTAGTTAATAAATTTCGTCATGAAAATATTTTCCGGATTTAACTACCCTCTTGGATCATTTCACGTCAATTCACCCAAATTAAAAGGTCGGCCATACCGTCTTGTCTCAGATTTTGTCTATTATTTTTATACAAATAGATATCTATGATAGATTTTTTGAATAAAAACTAAGTTTTGGAGAATTTTTCAGAAATTCGATTTTTGATCACTTTTTAGGGTTACCTTTTTGGTAAGAATTTAGAAATAATTCTCTAGTTTCTTTACTTTTCAATCAATTTAGCAGAATTAGGTATTAATTTTAAGCCAGTTTTTTTCTCTTTTAGTATATATATATTTATATACAGAATATGTTCTGTCAAAAGTTAGAGTGTTGCCTCTCCTTATCTAAATTCAGTTTTTATGTTTTTTCAATTGGGAGATTTAAAGTTATATCTCCGGAGTACCAACGAATATCTGCTCCAAGCGTTTTTTGCAGTATGTATAAATAAATCATTCTCTTGATATGTAAAAATAAATGAGTGTTTTTTGACATGAAATGGACCAATTTTTCGAATTCTAGTTGGGATAGGCTCAACGGCTCTCACTCTGTACTTGCCCAAGGAATAAGTTTGCTTAGTCAAACAATCAATCAATTTACAGATAAATTTTGCGTCCATCATTGTAAAATGTGAGAATTATTTTCAGCAGAATTTTGTCAATGATTAAAGATAAAAATATTTTGAAAAAAAAATTAGAACCGACTTCAAAATTGCTCTAAAAAGTGAAAAATAATTTTATTCTTTAAACACCATCGATAATGCTTTTAAACATAATTTTTGAAGTTGGCGCAAAAACAAAACGTAAAATCCAGTGTAACCATGCTTCGTTCATATTTTTTTTCAGAAAAGCATCCAAAGTTACGAACGAAACATTTATATCGCTATTGAAATATGCTGTCATCAATGCATAATGTATGTGATAGTGAAGAAACTGGTCCTGGTTAAATTTATAGTTGTATTTGAGTTATGGCTGTGAATGATTTTATCTATCGTTTTTGCGCCAACTTCAAAAATTATGTTTAAAAGCATTATCGATGGTGTTTAAAGAATAAAATTATTTTTCACTTTTTAGAGCAATTTTGAAGTCGGTTCTATTTTTTTTTTCAAATTTTTATTTCATTCTTTTTAGTGTAAATGTAACTCTTTCAGAAATAATAAGAAGTTACCATCACGAAACTTCACATTTTTTTCTTAAAAATGCTCCATACTAAAAAAAAACTATTGACGCGCATTAAACTTTAAGCGATTGGCACTAAAAACTTATCTTTGTTCCTCTCTGGAAATCATGCGTAGTTAATTTAATTATAACCATTTAAATATTACGTTTTTCCTAACTAATTTACATTCCACAGCATCTTAAGTTGCTCATGATGCAATCCTGTATTTTCTTACTTAGCCCCGATCATCTGTTATCGGCATAGATGATAACGATAAAAATACTACAAAGTAGTTGAGTCAAACCTAATGGTAGCATTGTGAAG
Organism: Uloborus diversus; assembly: GCF_026930045.1. NCBI lineage: Eukaryota > Metazoa > Arthropoda > Arachnida > Araneae > Uloboridae > Uloborus > Uloborus diversus. The sequence goes on from NC_072735.1 coordinate 157,350,937, forward strand.
GCTAAGCAGATCCTAATCACTGCATCACCTCGCTTCCAGGTTAGGTTTACCCCAACTATGGAGCAATAGCACTGAAGAAAGGAAGATTTTGATAATTCACATAGGGTTACTATAAATCAGCAGGGTTACTAAAATAAAATTATTTACGCCAAAAATGAGACGACAGCGCCAGATTCCCCATTATCGAAATATCCCTTGAAGAAATTTGATGCTTGCTTCAGAGAAGCCTTCATTCAAAATTATCATTACCATTACTATTAATGTTACTGTTATATGGCACCAAACTTTTATAACAATGAGTTTCCTATTGTCGCGTAGATGAAGATAGCGAAGACAATGTGAATGCCAAATGAAGCGAATACTTGTTAGTCTCAACTCGAGATCTTTATTCAGAACCACGAATGAACGTTACAAGATCGATCTTCTCGAGAACCGCTGCAAATCGAGAGTCAAACGAGATACCGATCAATTCGAAATTTTCCAAAGAAAACAATAGGACCAATCTCGTAATTGTGCGACTTTAATTAGCGGAGATATTAACTAAAACGTTAATTAACATAACGTTATTCAGGAATTTTTCTTTCTTTCCTGTTGCCATTTTGCATATGCGTGAGCAAGGAAAATTCTAATAATTGTTTTAAAAGAGATTTTTTTGGCTGCTGTCCAACTTTTAAAACAACGTTTCCATCTAGAATTTCATTTTAAATAAGTTTAAAATTGGTTGCCCTATTCGGACATAGCCTTTATTTTATCGTCTGTCTTTTTTTTTTTTTTTACATTCAACGTTCTTAACTCTTTTCAGCATATGAAAGTTGTTTCTTTAGCTATGTTTATTGATTGTAGTGTAAGTTTATCATTCACCGGCCTCATATTTTGGTACACTTACGATGTGCGATTATGTTTACTTTTTCCAGTCACATGGATGAGTTTTCGAATTGTAACAAGTCTCTTTTTCTTTCCTGTTTCTATTTTTAAAACACAGTTTATATCGTTAAAAGAACATGCTAAATTAAGATTGTTTGGATTTCTATGTGAAACAGAGTTGAACAAAAAAGATTGTTTTTAAGGATTTTAACTAAAGCTAAATTGGAATCTGATGACTTGGTATTAAATTAATGCTTATTAGTAGTTATTTAGTCTTGGTGCTTAGTTTCACGTAATCAACCAAAAAGTATCTGTCATTCTATGTAAAAAGCTGATTGTAATTGTACATAAATAGTTCAGATATAGTCTATCAGATGTAATTCATTTTAACGTGAGCACAGATTATAGTTGATAATGCATATATTTTCATCTTTTGTGCTAATTGAAAATACTCATAACTTGTATCATTGATAACTATGATTAACGTTAAAGAGATTTTTGCCAAAAATTTGCTCTACTGGTGTTTTGCAAACCTTGCATTACGTGTATTTATTTACTCCTTACCGCTTTAGAAACTGATGTCAGAGTAATACAAAAACATCAATTGGACATCTCTTTCATTTTTTAAGTAGCCCGTGCAACCCTGGGCACGCAGCTAGTGTAATAATATTAATTGTTTAGGATCAAATTATCATTTATTTGTTAGCCAAAAAAAGTTGCCGATATTTTAAATTGCAATTTTAAATACATTGTCCTGCACAGGAGTGTGCACAGAAATTTTTGGGTCCGTCACAAATGACTTTTCCGGGCCCCCTCCATTTTACCCCTATATTTCACGCCTAGTTTAAAAAATATTGGCCCCCTCCCTTCAGGCTCGGGCCCGGGCCAACAAGTGTCCCTTCTCCCCCCCCCCTCCGTGCACGCCCCTGGTCCTGCAATGGAATTATCTCGGGGGAAAGGAAATGGAATTTTTGCTATAAAATTTCGCATAACGTTTTTTCCATTAAATGTATGTTTTCTTCTTCTTGTTAAGCTGAAAATCGCAGTAATGTTATCAAATTTAGTTGCAATTTTATATTGGCCTCGAACTACTGCTGGATGTATCATGATGGGAACTCGAAGTTTAGAATCTAATGCTCAGGATCTAAGGTCTCGAGTATCAATAATATTTGATGTAACATTCATTAGAAATTTCGCCCTATAAATATAATGTGTATTTACACAACGGAAGCTTTATATTTTCTCAATTTTTAGCCACTCCCTTCCATTGTCCATTTCCACTCACCTACTCTTCTCACTTCCCATCAACCTACCCTAGGCCGGAACCTACTTTTGCACTTCATTCTACCAAATAAGTAGCAAATCTTTTTTCATAAAAAGTATACAGCACAAATCGCAGTTCAATTCCCCACCCCTCTCAACTCTCGTTTCCAAAAGGTATCGTTCGAAGCCTAGAAAGAATTTCTTCTCTATGAATAATATCGCTTTTGCACTTTATCTCAGCGGCTCACGTGACCGTGACTGAAACACTGCAACCGTGCCCTTTTTTGTTCTTTTATTTGCTGCCAGATTTTGTCTCGTTTTGCTCGAAACTTTTTACAGCACTTTTATGACTTGGGTTCGAATCTTCTTATGGGGCCTCTTAAATAGTTTAAAACGGAAGGAAAGAAAATTTACTTCCGCTGTGCGCGTCGTATATTGTCCTTTAGGATGGTTTGTTGTAGAAGAATGATCTTTTTTTTTAAACACACGCGCAGAATTTAAAGCGGACATTTTCTAAAGTAATTGGAACCAGGCAGCCATTTAAATGTAATTGTCAAGGAAAGTTTGAAAAGAAATAACGCATCATTAAACTCTTAAATTTTATTAACTGGAATATGTTTTGCACTTCCAGCTTGCAATGAATGTTTATATGGGGAGATCGTACTCAGGATCTCTCCACAAATTCATACGTTTGGTGAAAAATGATTTATCTCTGAAGTATTTGAATTTGTGTGTGTCTATTTGTCTGTTGGCAATATTCTCCAAAGTGTCAGTATATCCTGAGACAGATATCGTAAATGGATAAAACCATATCAGTCGATTTCATGATTCCAGAACTTTAAAGTGCAGGAGATTTTTTTTTTATTTGAATCTATCATTAAAATCCGCATTCTCATCTCAACCGGGATTCTTATTGGGTGACACCTAAGCACCAAAATGTTGAGATATTGCCAAATGGTTGCCAAGTATGACGCCAAAGTTGGTGAGGTAACGTGGCGTCCGTTGCAAAATACCAACCAGCCACTGAAGGTTGGAAGCATGGCTGCCATCAAATTGGAACAACGAGTAGGAGGCGAAGCAACCCACGGCTCCAAGGTTTCGCAAAATCGGCAGCCAAATGCCAAGCAGCCGCCTTTGGCTGCTGTTCAGTCTTTGCAGCTACCACGGGTGTTGGCAAGCAGCAATCGGAGCCACCTAGTCCAATTATAACCCTTGAAGTAACATTTCACTGAAAACCAGTTTTCAGCATGCATAAAAATGAATTGTTGTAACCAAGGAAAGTATACTCCCAGAAGATGTGGATTGCTTTAAATTCAGTAAATATTGTAGAAAGAAACATTTTTTGTAGAGTGCGTACACTGCATAAAAGTTGTGTATTTCTTCTTTTTTTTAATCATACATTCCTAAAAGAAACAAACACTTGCTCCGAACAAAAGTTCAGATAAGCGAAATAAATTTATAAAAGCAAAAAATAATTAATAAAACTCAAACTGAAACTAGAAGATTAGCAAATGAAGCTGGGTTCCCTATTCCAGCTTTAAAAGGAGTACTTCTAGAAGGGATTAAGGCTCGTTAACGTTTCAGTTGAGTCAACTTGAATTCCCACGGTGTGGTTAACATTTAAGGCTACGCTTAAAGACGCTTTTTTTAAGGTATAGTCTTTTTTTCCCCTTAAGTTTCTTTATATAAGCGGTAACTAAATAGTATATAAATTCTACAAACTAGTTTGTCTTTCAATTTAGTCACCCAGCCTTGTAATGTAAACTCTCAATAAAAGGAAATAATTGAAAGTTGATCCCTTAGCAATTAAGTAGAAGTGCAGGAAAAACAACATGTTTTTGCTCCTTTTTTATGTGATTTAAAAAGATTTCTGTTCATCTTTTATAACCACATCGGTTTTAATTATTAAGACCGAAGATATTTCTACAGGGTTCATTATAGTTTGCTGGTTTACTGATTACGATTGGAGAAGCATGAAAACATCAGGGAGTTTTAAAGAAACAAATGTTATTCGCCATAATGAATACATTCTAAGTAGCACCTCTCGAAAAACTGATTTCGGTTCAGATTTTTTTAACTTTTACCCAAGAGGTATAATTTTAAATATTTAGCTATGGTATACGGTCCCTAAAAAGGCAGAAATTTTTTTTTTTAGTACTATACATCAGTGGGTTGATTTTCTGATTTTTACTGTAAAGCAAGGGCTGAACCAAACTATACGAAAATTGGAAACTTGGGGCAACTTTTGATGCCAATTACGAATCTGTGATTTGAGAAAAGAGGAGTGTTTCTGACGAGGTCACAAAATCCTCCAAGTTCAGTTTCCAAATCTGTACCTTTAGGTGTATTGATTCTTGGGGTTTTTGACTCATGTTCTGGATCATAAATGACACAGCTGTTTTCAGAAATCTGCTGGTACGGGGAAACCTGCGGTGTGTGAAATCCAAACTTCACAGATATATCCAGACTACGAGCATTGTACCCTGCCTCTTTTTTTGTTAATAAATATTTTTATTCCAAGCTATATTATGTCAATCATAAATACGTACGACATATGAAAGATTTTAGAGCAGAAATGTACTAATGGCATCAATGAATGTCATTTCATTATTTGTGATGTCATGCGCAGAAGCGGAAAAAGTGAAATTGAGTCTGCGCACCGATTAAAATATTTTTTTTTTTAAACATGAAACTTAATGGTTAGATCCTATGTTTTTAAGCATGCTCTTTCAGAAAAAATACTTTTAAAATTTCAGAAAAGACCTCACACATTGTCATTTTGCACTGTATATCATTCCTGATCAGGGGCTGTAACCGGAAAATAATTTCGGGGAAGGTTTAAAAACTTTTATACGGAGCTTTGCGCTATTTGTGCTAATGTTCAAGTCGTCGTGTTATCTATTATGAAAGCGTTTTATGCAATTAACATACATATGAAAGACATTTGGGTTTTCGAACGATATTTTTTGGAAATTTTTAAATCTAAACGAACGTTTAAATGTCAAACCGAACTTTGCGTGGGGGGGGGGTTGAACCGTAAGACCCCCCCCCCTTTATATACGGCCCTTTTCCTGATAGGCATTTTCCTTCGCGTCTTTAGTATAAATAGTAGTTAAATAATATGGAGTGTTTCGTATTGTTTTACGGGGTTTGTACAATTCGTTGCTCCTTGGCGGCGGAGGAGGGGGGGGAGGAATCACACGCATGCACATGTCGGTGATCATTACACATAAATGTGCTGTTTCCTATCATACCTTTACACAGAATAAGCTGAGTTTCGCGAACACGAAATGACTATTTCTCTCATATCGCCCGAAGTTTCACTTTGCAGCGCCTCATCCCATTGTTTCGCGCAGTGTCAATTGTACGTGCTTAAAATGTGCTATCCTTTTCCTTGCAGAGATAAGACTTTGAAAGCATACCTTTCCTCGGGGACAGAGCGAGAGAGAGTCTTTCGATCGTCTGCAGATAATGCCCTATCTACAAATGGTTCGGAATTCCGAGCGTCTCTTCCTTCCGGGCCGATCTTGATCCTCCGGTGTCGATATGTTGCCATCACTAGAAAATTATTATTTTTTTTCTTTTTCGATGGAATTCTATTATCGCGAGTGAATGGAGGGTGCCATTTCTTCCATTTCGTTGTTCTTAATACTTTTGCGGAAAGTCGTTCGTTTGTCGTAGAATCTTTTCGCTTGTTTCTCCTCGCTTCTTTCATGTTAAAAGTTATTCGTAAATAATGGAATGCCGATGTAGTTTCTTGTTCTGTTGGATTAACCATGGCCCCACTAGATGGCGCTGGTACTTAACGGGCCTTGGCAATTTATTACTTTTCCGTGTTAAACCGATGCTGCTCATGCATCCACCAATCCATGTCAACGTTTCACAGTTTGCTTATTTTTGATTGGACGTCGCCCATTTTGACCGCAAGAGGCGCCACGGGGACTTGATTGGTGGATGCCCCTGCATCCACCAATCAATGGCAACGAAATGGAAACAGGGGTTCCCAGTAGCGCCTTCTTTGTTGCCGTGAGTTTCAGCGATTGTCACGGCCTATAAGAATTAAGTGGTGCCATGGTGCACTACTGATGGAAATACTAAATTGCTGAATAATTTTTGTCAATTGAGAGACCAATAACACTAGTCAACACCAAAAAATGCATATCCGACTCAAAAATAAGATATTTTCGAAGTATTTTGGCTCGCTATACACAAAAATCACCACAAAACAGTTAAGCTTATCTCTAGTTTTCAAGATACGGAACCAACTAGGATAGTGAATTTTCACTAGTGTCCTTTTTTTTCCTAGTAGACAGAAACGCCCCCCCCCCCCATGGGACTGATCGTCTTCTAAACTTCGGCCCCTGATTGAGATAGAAAAACTCACTACATAGAACCGAAATGGACTTCAAGAAATTTAAATTTTGGGAAGAGAAATGCCCAAAATGAGCCTCTAGTAGATCCACCCACTTCTGCTGGATATAATGAAGAACTTCGTGAATGCGGAGAACAAAAATGGTTTTCCAATACCTTACAGGAAAATTTCTAACATATATGGAAGCTAAGGTTAAGAAGAGAATTTTTAACGGACCTTACAAATACGCGCAATTATGAAAAGCATAGGAAATAACTATCACATGTTAGAAAAAACATCGTTTAGCATTGGTATAAAATTACAAAGAATATCCTGTAAATTAAAAAGCGATTTTATGTTCACCAATTCATCGGGACCGTACGAAAATATCGTTGTATATGGATTTATCGTTGTATCTAATATTGCTGCAGTGAGGTTATACTGTATAGATAATTAACAACCTGTTAAGATTTTTATAACCTCCTTTCTCCTAGGAGAAAACTTTGGTTGCAAAATTGAAGAAGGGTACTCAGAAATGACAATTTACAATGAAAAAAACACAAATTTTTTGAGTTAAAGAATAAATAATTAAAAATATTGCAGTAAATAATAATAATAAAGCGCATTTTTTGAAGTTATTCCGTACCGGAAAAGAAATTTTTCTTCTTAACCGCACAGTTTCCTATACGTGCTACTCTGCTGCTTTAGTTTTAAAGAGAAATAATGTTTGTTTTTTTACATTGCACTTTAGTCACTCTTTTTTTAGAATGTACGACGTTTTTCTACTGACTCTTCGTTTTAAAATTTTTCCTTTTCTGCCATATTTTACAGATATTTTGTTGTTTTGAATGTATTATCTGATGAATGTATTTTGGAAAAACTTTTTACATAAATGAGTCTTCCAAAGAACTACATATTGTAATAGCATGGGGCTTTTTTGTTCAACAATGTTTTGAATATTTAAAATTGAAGTTTGTGCAGTCAAATTTCTTTTGTTGTTCTAAGTTTAAGAATTTAGAAGTATGGTTGGGGGATTGCCGAAAATATGGAATCGTAAATTCAATGTAACTATGGTTTTAGTTCGGTAGTTTTTGTGCGAAACGTATACTTCATTTCTTTCACATTGATTCCGGTACTGGCCCGCAAAAAACTTCGAATAAAAAAATAAGTAAATAAATATAAAAAAATCGAATGAACTGTCAGATAATTGTACTGATATGTCAGAATTGGTTTGTTCAATGCGTGACTTACTCTACTAGTGAGCTAAACGAATATTAAACTGACCATGAAAATACTATTACAGTGAAACCTGTGTAAGTTGACCACTTGCGGTTCAGTACTTTGGTGGTCAACTTAAACAGGTGGTCAACTTATAAAGGTGGTAATGATTTTTTGTTTTATCATTTCTTGCACCATGTATTCATTTTTTGACTAATTGACACTTACTCTTTCCGTTCAACTCATTTTCATTGTTTAACATTACTTTGTAACATTAATTTAAAATGTTATTCAAATATTTTTAAAGGTTATTTTCTCAGAATGACGTATAATGTGTCATGTAAATTTAAAATTTCAGTAAATTGGTCAAAAAAAAAAAAAAAAAATCATTAATTATAAAAAGTTATTTGATATTAATAGTTTCTAAAAATTCATAGCTAATCAAAAATAACACATTTTTCGCTTATTTTTTTTCTCATATACATTTAATACATTTATAACCATGATCATCTACTTTTCAACAAAATAACTCCTTATGGAGGTTTGACGCACTTATAGGGACAATAGTTTTGGAAATTCCATATGTGTCAGCTAATTTTCTCTGGATTTCTCGCTTTTCAGTTAATTTTAATATTTCATACTTTTTATCAATCTCAAGTTCAACTAACTTTCTTTTTGAAGCCATTTCATGTAAAGCTATAACACAAAGAGCAACAAGCTGGACTCTCATAGTTCTAAAAAGCAGTTGAAAATAAAGGCAGTTTAAAAAATGTCCTATTTCTTAATCCCTTGCACCAGAAATAATGCAATGCAAGTAACTTTTACTCTAGCACAATTCCAGTGTTGCCACAAAATATTGCCAACTGGAAAAAAATACTTTGTACTTTTCTACTGACGCATGTTTTTCATTGAACAGAGAGTACAAAATGTAATCTCAAATAGAACAACAAAAGAAAAAAACGTTTCGAGAGTAAAAGGGTTCTTAGTAATTTTCCAATGTGGGTTAAACTTACAAGGAGGTTTAGTTATGCTGCTGTTTTATTTAGTTGGTAAAATGCTAGTCTGGCATCAAAAATATTCTTGGAAAGCTATAAAAAAATAATAATAAAATAAAATAATTTGCTAAATTCAGTTTTAAAAAATAAACCCAAGTGGTCAACTTACAAAGGGTTTTTTACAATACTCCAAACCAAGTTTGGGGTACATTAGTGGTCAACATAGAGAGGTGGTCAACTTACAAAGGTGGTAAACTTTACAGGTTTTACAGTATGACAAAAAATTTATTTTTACCAGTTGTTTTACCTTGATTGATTTTTGATTTATAAATCCTAGCCATTAAATTTCATCCATTTCATTGCATATTCTGTGTACATCGATAAAACTCTGTTTTGACTCACACTACTTGAAAAGGAAGTAATACAGTGTATTAAGTAAAAAAAAATTTTTTTTCTTAAGGTGGTTGTAACTTGTAATGATAGTACTTTAATTTTAGATTTTGCTGCTAGATTAATGAAACATATAATTAGTTTATAACATGACATTTTATATGTGACTCACACTACATGACTAATGTGACTCACACTAAAACTCCCCTAAATATTTTTATTGTCAAAAAAATTCATACAAAAATACATGAAAATCAAATTATTCTTAATTTTACATAAATATTAAAGTTGAATCTATTATGTATATAATTCTTTTTAGAAAAAACTAATCTTTATATATTAATAGGCAAGCTGTTTTCTTTCGGTACCGATTCATCCTCTGTTTGTGAACCGATTTCCTTCATTCCTTTTTTCGATCGGTAGCTATTGCCGAGTTTTAGTGTCATCAATAAAAATTTTTGAAATCGAACGCTAATTAACGGAGATATTAATAAAAAACGCATTTTCGTCCTAAATGGCTCTTTCTACGCAAACGGATGGTCCAATTTTTTCGAATTTGATATGGTTGGAAAGGTTTTTAAAATATAATCCTAACGAAAAAATTGTCATTGCGCCCAAGGTCCAATAACCTAAATCCACTAGAAAGAAAGTTATAAGCGTTTTTTAGTTAGCAAAACTCAAAAATTTTAATTTTATCTCTTTTCCATTGTTGAAATTCATTGTTGGAAGCGTGAAACATTAAGTTTTAATACATTTTTAAACCGCTTTTTCTACACAAAAAATGCCTTTTAGTGCTTTGAGCTTGGTATGGTTGGAAAGCTCGTGAAAACTACTTCTAAAAACGTTTATCCCCCGTTTACGGCGAAAAAAACGAAAAACCGCTAAGATGACTAGAAAATGAACTAGAAGCAATTAAAAGTTAGTGAAAATTCATTTTCATTTGCTTTTTCACGTGACATAATTATCGTGAAGAAATTGCTGGATAATATTGGGGTGTTGCCAATTCTCGCTTGAGCATAAAGAAATGAAATACTTGCATTTGTTTTTATTATTGAGGCTTTTTGGGTGATTACGGGCATTGAAAAAAATTTCATTTTGATTATGTTTTCGCGATTTTAATTCGCAACTCCAACGAACTATAGGGGGCACTGCAGTCACTGTCTAATGGCCGACTTAAAAACTAAAACAAACGCATGTGGTAACGAAGAAAATGCTAAAAGTGTTGTGATTTTTGTTCGTATGTATGATATTTTTTGCTTTATTCTTTTGAAATTAATTTTCAAAGTCTTGTGGATATTCTGGTCCACGTAGAAAGAAATGAGAATACAAGAAGCATTACTAAACGTCAAAGATTAATGCAAACTACGTAGTTCGTAGTTCTAAGCAGCTATTTCCACGATGTTGAATTCGATATTTATCAATTCTTGATAAAACTAAATAATAACTGTGGCCTGACAAGAACAACAATTAATGCTAGAAAATTCAATATGACATTACAAATTATTATCGAAAGAAGGTGATACTTCTTTGCCTTGCTTGGCTAGCGCTTATTGTTTTGCATTTGTTGCTGAAGTATTTCTCTCGAATTCCCGAATCGGTTAATTTAAAATTTTTCTGTTTCGATTTTTCTAATTTCTGAGTTACGATTTAATTAAGTCAAGTTATGCAAATCATCTACAGAATTCTTACGTATATATGGTGGTAGTTTTCTTTTCAGTTGATTGACCATTATTTCTTTTTACTTATCGAATTCTGTAATCTTACTACCATTTTATTCCACTCATGATAAAAATTAAAAATGGTTTAACTAAAAACGCGAAATCTCGCCAAGGCTACTTTGCTCGCATAATACTAAAACTATAACCCTAAACAAATTTGGCGAAACCTTTCAGCTGAGAATAAAAGGAATAAAGAAATTCTTTCTCGGTGAAACATTTTTCATTTTGTTCTACGATAATATATTCAAGAAAATATTTTGCATACCGTCCATTCCAACTAAATGCTGCTGTAAAAGATGGTTAGTTAAATTAATTTAAGATTAAAAAAAACTCATATTCTTACAAATTCATACAAAACAATAATTTTTTTTACCTTGTATAACGTTATCCAAGTTTGTTAATCCAGTTTTCGCTTTCACTATTTTCAATCAACTCATATTTTAGAAGGAAATAAGGAAAACTAACATTATTTTGAGAAGCTCGAGAATACTACTAAGGTACGAATTAATTTCTGTAGCTGAAAGCAATCTAAGACTCATCGATTGCGTTAATAAATACTCAGAACAAACTGCCTGTGTTTACGTCAACAGACACACGTGGAACGCAACGTGGCAATGTTTTTGATTCATCGGCAGTTTTGTAAATCACAGCAAGGTAGCGTATTCGAGCGCTGGAGTTCCGAATATTTAAATAAATTATTTTACGGAGTGATGGACGACTTTCAGTTCCAGCTTCCAATAATACCTGCATTTGCTATCACCACAAACAGATCTCAAGGTGAAACTTTTGATACAATTGGCGCATTGTTACGACGTCCAGTGCTTTCACATGGACAATTACATGTTGCCGTGAGTAGAGTTCGTTCATTTGACTGTTGGAAATTTTATATTTAACCGCAAGATCAAGCCTACTTTTACAAAAAAATATTGTTTGTACAGAAGTGTTACGTATTAAAGGAGTTTTGCGGCATCATTTCATTCATAACGACTTCCATAATTGTGAAATTGGCGAACTTAATCCATTTTGACACCAATGCCAAGGCGAGAAATATTTTTCTTTTGCGTTCGTAAAAAACGAGTACAGAAATGTCTATTTGCAAGAACCTGACTACGAATGAAGTCCCTAAATAGGGAAGTTGCAACCTATTAAATGTTCATATTTTGGCTATTGCATATTGTTAATTGACCCTCAAAACTAAAAAATTCACCATCGCCGAATTTTAAAACACCGTGGTTGATTTTTAATGAATTTTTAAAAATCCACGCGCAAAAGTGCGCTCTTCTGAAACGTCCCGAGCCTACGTCACAGGGCGCGAATGGGCAGCCTTCCGCCGAAGATCCCTTGTTTTCGCTAGGGACATTTGGAGCGCGCTGATATTTTTATTTTTTAGAAATTCAATAATCCTTTTAAACACACTATGGAGGCCGGATTCTTTAAAGCACAATCTAAATAATCTTGCTCAAATAATATCAATGGTGAAATTCGAATATTTCCGAGAGGATGAGAGGTTTAATGTTCCAGAAACGCGAGGAGATAAGCCTTTTACGTTTCATCTTCGAAGTCGAATGCACGTTCTTCGATTTCTCCCATGACATGGGAACCGGTTCGCTAGCGTTTCTCTCCTATCGGACGTCACTTCCTATGCCATCTGACGTCACAGGCGCTTGAATTTTAAAAATTAATTAAAAAAAAAACTACTTATCGTATCGCAAAAATTTTTCGCCTATGATGTTCATACATGTTACTCTATCATATAAAAATAAAATTGAAAAATCGAAAACTTCCCTATTGTAACCATTCTTGAAAAGGCGGAAGAAATAAATGACAAGAAAAACATACAATGGGGAGAATGGGACATCAAGCTTTTTTTTTTTGATAAGAACGTTTAATGAAAAACAGTATGATATGTGGCAAAGGGAAGAGGTGTTATGGTGAAGTGTGAAACTGCGACAAAGGAGAGAGAGATCAAAAATTTTGAAAAGCGCATTTGTCAGTTTTCCCCTAAACCGTAAACAAATCAGAAACACGATTATTTTTTTAAAAATAGACTATTATTGCGACGTCCAGTGTTTTTTAATGGACAATTTTTAATGTAGCAAGTAGGATTCGTTCATTTGACTGTTTGCAATTTAATAATTCTAACGGCAGAGGTCAAGGCAACTTACTCAATAATATTAAACTTATTAAAAGAGGCATTGTTCGTGCAGAAGCTTTACGTATAATCTGAGTTTTGCAGGATCATTTCATTCGGGAAGATTTCGATGATTGTTAAATTGGCGGGCGCTCTTCATCTATTGGCGTCAAATTTTTGGCACCAATGGAGTGGTTCCTTCAGTCAAAAGTACTACTTTTAGTCATTGAAATGGATAGAATGAGTAAAAAAAATAACATGGACACAGAAAATACTTTCATTTGACCAACAGTTTTTTTTTAATTAATTTTTTAAATGTCGGATTTTTCAAATAAGGCGTGATCGGTATGACGCTACAAATGATGCACTTTACCGCATCTTTCTACTACGTTTCTACATTTTGATAATCAAGCAGCGAACTAAAATTGCGCTCTACGCTTGCTATCAACCATATCGTTGTCAATACACGTGAGTAAAGATATAAATTAAACATTTTGAACCGTGAATGGCAACACTGAACGGCATTTCATCATTTGTGATGTCATCGGCAGAAGCGTTAAACGATGAAAGAGCACCGATTTAAGTAATTTTTTAAAAACATTAAACTTAAAGAAATTATTTAAAAAATGGTCAGATTCTATGTTTTTAAGCATGCTCTTTCCAAAAAAAAAATACTTTTAAAATTTTGGAAACGACCCCATTGCAGCTCGAAAAATTTTTTTACTTCCCATACGAAAAAAAAGAGTAGGGAAATGTATACTTGCATACGGTTGTCACAAAATTAAGGCTGTTTGAGGAAGTCTCGCTTTAAAATGGGGTTCACGCAATAGTAGCAGTTTGTGACAAGGGAGAGGAAAGACATGACAAAAGGAGCAAACAATGGGGAGAACGTGACAACAAGCCTTTTTTTTAATAGGAACATTTATGAAAAACATAGTGACATGTGACAAAGGAAAGAGGGGTTATAGTGAAGTGCAAAACATTGTGACAAAGAGGGGGGAGGGTCAAAAATGTTGAAAAGTGTGACATCAGTTATTCACCGCCCTTAAATATAAATAAATCACAATGTCGACCTTTTAAAACAATTGTACTATTATTACGATGCCCAGTGTTTTTGAATGGACAGTTATATGTTGACACGAGTAAAGTTGGTTCATTTGATAGTTGGAAATTCATATTTCTAATGACGAAGAAGCAACTTACTCAATAATAGTAGACGTTTTATAAGTAACATTGTTCACACAGAAAATTTTTGCATATAAACTGAGTTTTGATGCTTCATTTCATACGGGAAGATTTCGAGAACTGGATAATTAGTGATTTTTATCCATTGGCATCAATTTTTTTTTGTTTCCAATGCCAACGCGAAAAATGTTTTTCCTTTGGATACATAAACAAAGAGTAGGGAAATATTTATTTGCGTAGGGTTACACAAAGCAACATGATATCCAAAATAAAATTATTCAAAATTACCATTTTTTGTCGACCACACCAATTTCTCAATGGGGTTGTTTCCTTCAATCAAAAGTACTACTTTTAGTCACTGAAATAGATAGAATAAGAAAAAAAAAAGTTGAGCCAGAAAAAAAAAATACTTTGAAAATTTCGGAAACGACCCCATTTCCGAAATATCCCCTTTCATTCATTTATTTTGAGATTAACAGATAAAAATCAAAATTGAAATAAATTATTACTGTGGTAGTGTGTGTATAAAAATTGTATGTTTTCAGATATGCAGTAAACATGAGTAAGAGTAGAAATAAAGATGTTGGAAATAGTTAAATTCATACAAGTTTTCTCAAATATTCATTTATGAATATGGTCGAATTTCGACCACTGGGCAAACACTAGTAGAAAGTAAATCCACAATTCTGTGTTATGGTGTACTTAGGCATGGAATTAGCCAATTATAATACCAAGTAAGTTCTAATCTTAAGCAATTTTTTTTTTGTGGTAATACCTTACGTTTAATATATTTTAACTCTCACCCATCTTTTTATCAGTTCATATCTCCAGCCCTTTGAAGTTTAGAGGTGTGGGACAAGGCAAAATATCTTCCCCTGTATGTCCTGTATCCAACGGTACCAGTATTAACTTAGTAGACAGTCCGGAAGTGATAACAGACACATAAACACGTACACAGATTTTAATTGTATAGATTTTATTGCACAGGTAAATTTTCAATCTTCTAAAGCTGTTAGCGAGTGTTCTGCTGCGGGTGTAATCGTACGCCCGCAATACGTACAAATCCTCACTTTTTCAATACACTTTGTTTTAGAAAGTTGATATTTCGTATTGTAATGCATAATAGTACCTTATATTCGAGTATATTGTTATCAAAAGCCAAAGTTTAAAATTCCGGGGATAAAGTGTAAATGTTTGTGTAAAAGTGTCACACCCGTGCGAGAGGTTTGAGCAGTGGCGTAGCTACTGTTTCTGCCGCCCGGGGCGGCTCCTCCATTTGCCGCCTTTTCATTAAAACATTACCTATGCATTAAAACGATCGAAAATTATTGTACTAAAAATTGAAAACTTTATTTTAGGAAAAAAGACAAACTAATTTAATCCGTATTCTTCTCACAAAAAAAAGGGGGGGGGGGGCTCTTCCGAAGAATGCTCTAAATTTACTTAAAAAATCGTCTATATTTCCTTTTAAAAATTAATGGCTACATTCGATGGAGGGTTCTCTCTCAAATCTTCTTCAAAACTGAAGTCAGTTTTAGCCTTTGGTATTGTTAGGAGATTGGGGGCTTTTTTAAGTTTCAAGAAAAAACGCGTTTGAGGTTCAGACCCTAGGTAGGCTTTCATTGACATTTTTTTTTCTAAATCATGCTGTATAGAAGTACGCACCAGAGCTACTAGTACCATATTTTGCCTTAAAACAGAGGACGAGGTTTCTCACACAATTACGTCACTTCCGTCACACCAAAACGGTTGCTTATCAGAATTTCAAAGCCCTCGCATCAACAGTTTCCCTTTAAAATATATAGAGGGTCTCACCTTGGGGTTTCGCGTAGATTGCCAGATTTCTGAAATGTTCAACCGGGACACTGGAATGCCCCCCCCCCCTCTCCCCCAGCGTCGTGAGTATTCAAAAGAGTACACACCACTGGCAGGCTTTTAGAGTATTTTATAGGGTTGATCATTCTCAGGCTATGAGTAAATGGTTACTAATTATGAACCTAAAACAAAGGTAATAAAAAATGATACAACAGGGTAGCGACAGATCAGGGAAATCAGAGAAAATTCAGGGAACTTTATTAATCAGGGAAAAGTCAGGGAAATATCAGGGAATTTTGAAAAAATAACAAAAAATCAGGGAAAATTGATTTTTTGTAGAAAAAAATAATTTTTTTTTGCTTTACAAAATTAAGTACTCTTAATTCCCTACGCATTTTCCGCCAATTATCTGTTCAAAAAAAAAAGTAAAATAAATGAGGTGCGATTATACACTGCCGCATATTTGTGCATCTTTTTTCCTCAACGACAAAGTATTGAATCTTACTTATTAACCACAGGATGAACTTCGTAAAATTGCTTTTGTGTCTGTTAGGTTGTTTATTTTACCTTAGCTTGTGAAATTTCCTTTCACGCTTTCAATGCTACGTAGAATAAACAACCATACAGGCAAAGAGGAAGCCTTCAATTATGCCTTAGCTGCTTTGCCTTTATTCCACTGTCTCGAAGTAATTAGCGTACTATAATCACGATTTCAAGAAGAAATCTTTGGTTTTTGAACTAATACTATAAAAGCTTAAAAGTTATTACTTCTTTGCGTTTTTAATTTAATTGCTAAAACTGAACTTTCAATTAAAAAAACTTTGTTTTTTGCCGTTATACTATTTGTTGTCACCGCAGATTATAAAGGTTTTCTTTTCTTCAGACTTTAGTGATTCTTTAATTTTATAACCAAGTTGTATTCTTCTTTTATATATTTTGAAATTAACTAATTGCTTTTTTTTTCCCTTTTTTTCTCTTGCATTTCAAAGTTGTTTGTTACAAAAGCAATCTAAGATTTTTTTCTCGTTACATACTGAAATCATTTGAAATAGAGTTAACTTGTGTAATTAAGAAAATATCTTTATTTTTTTATTGTTAAAATGCTGTATTCTTTCATTAAAACCTATGTTCTTGATTAGAGAAAAGCTCCCTATGAATGGTTGTCAAAGGATTTCATCTGTTTTGCATAAATATGTCAATTAGTTATATAAGAATAACTACATTACTTCTATTCTTTCACTATTACTTGTTATTCTTGCAACAATTATTATACTGTTTGAAAACTTAGAACTAAAAAGTAATTGAAATTTTTTTTGAACTATCATAAATACACATGTTTTTAAAAGTAATTTTTATAGTTTCTTAAATTCTTATGCTAAGTGGTTTCTGGAAGTAAAGTTTTTTTCTTTTTTAGTTTCCTATAATCTTTCCATTGTATAGAAATTTAATATACTGTTTTGTAGGTCATTCCCCCCCCCCCCAATTGTTTTTTTTTTTTTTTTAAACCATTTTATTAAAAAAAGTAACATCTTTTTAAAATATATTTTTAGTTCAACAACTTTACATAAATTAAAACGTTTAAAATACTGCATTTTATACATACATACAATGGATTTCAAGTAAAGCAAAGAAAGAAAACCATTATCATTGGTAACGTAAATCAGGGGAAATTTGGTGAACTTAATCAGGGAAATCAGGGAAAAGTCAGGGAACTTTTTTTCACAGTTCCTGTCGCCACCCTGTACAATCTGATAAATTAAAAAATTTTACTTCTTGTCTGTTAATATTTACAAGTTATTTTAGTACACTGTTAAAAACTCAGGAAGATTTTCTGGTAATTGTTACTGTAAAATGGCGGACTTACAGCATCGCTGATTTTTACGGTAATTTATACTGGAGAAATAAGCGATCCCAGCTCCAATTGGTTGCTGTGGCCTACCGAGGAAACCGTAAAATTTTACAGTAAAATTTGATTTTTACGGTAATAGTTACTGGCAACATGGATGCCAGTAACAGTTACCGTAAATTTTCCGAAATTTTTTTTAACAGTGTAAGAAGAAACGCTTTGAGTAAGGAATAAAGAATTGAACATGATTTACATTATTTTTTCATTGGCAAGGATTCTTTTTACTAAGTCTTCATTTGGTTTTATCTTGTTGTAAAAATCCTCACAAACTAATCCGATAATAATTTTTCAAGTCAATGTCACAAAAGACAAATACTAAATAATCCTTCCCAGTTAATTATTTTTAGACTTTTTTTGGTCATCTGTAATCAAATTAATTTTTTTCCGGGATATGAAGCAAACTGGCCGGGATACCGGGATTTTGTTTGAAAACCGGGACTGTCCGGTCAAACCAAGACGTCTGGCAAAGCCAGATTTGGGGGGGGGGGGGGACTCGCGTAAAGAAAAGATGGTTTGAAGCCAATTTACATTATATCTGCATTATTTTTACGATAAAAATAAAATATTTCGTGGGACGGCATTCCACATGAGCTACACCATAGCTCATGGCTAAATAAGTGAAACTATTTCGATAAAACTGGGTTTATGTAACATAGATAAGCGTTGCGCGGGCATGAGTTTTTACAATTTATTTGCTTTCATCTTAGTTTTTTTTTTTTATTATTATTTTGTTAACATCAAATAGCTGTACTTTCATTGAGCAGTGTACCAACTGAGCTTCGGTTTCTGTATTTCGGATTGAATGCAAAAGGTAAAAAAGGAATCGGAAAGTGAGAAAAGAGTTCCAAAAAATAGAAAGCGGATAACGCCCCATTTGCAAATGGTCTCGAATCCGAGGCATCATTTATTTCCCCCGGGCTCTTCCATCCGTCCTATTTCCTCTTCTGAGCCGAGATCTTGAAAATAATTTTTCCGCTCACTGCAAGATTTGTCGTTCTTGCCCTTTTATATTCGAACTGAACTGAACTGAAGAAGTGCTCCGCGGTGCCTTTTATTTTCTGAGAATAAATACATATGGTTCAACCTGAACGTCGTGATTTAAATTTTTAGTTTCAGTTACAGTTTATTTTTACGCTTTAGTTTCTGAACTATTACTTCCAAAACGAAGCATATTTTTTGATGTTGTAGTTATTCTCTTATCAGTTCTTTTTGCTTTTGGTTGTGGTTGCATGAATTTCTATTTTTCTTCCAAAAAATACAAACCTTAGTAACTTCATAGCCTCAGAATTGTAAAAGTGAAAAATAATTTTATGACTTGTTTTAAAATTTTTGCTTTCTTCTGTAGCAGAAGTTTACGAAAAAAGTGACTTTTTTATAGAATTTTGATGAAATGACGTACACCTGAATCTGTTTTTATGCGGTGGATAAGGACCGCATAAAAAAAATCGCATAAAAAATTGTTTGAAACTTCATGAGTAGCTATAAAACGTTGTTTTCGCAGCACAATTAAAAAATATTTTTTTCATGCAGTGGATAGGGACCGCATAAAAAAAAGTCTTACGTAGAAAATCACTCAAAACGTTATCTTTAAACGAAATCAAAACAAACTAAGTGATGATAATTTCGTCGAATAGTCGGTCAAAATTTCCCGAATAAGGAAGCTTTTGGGAGGTCACAGTGACTTCCCATCGGGATGCCCCTGTCGTCACTTGAAGATACTACCTCGCACTCGTTTTATAAATAATTTCGCCGATAGAATACAATCTGATTGAAATTTTATGTACCGCACAAAAAAAAAAAAAAAAAAAAAAAAAAAAAAAAAAAAATCGCACAAAAACGGGTTTGGGTGTATTTTCTGAAAGGGTTTGTTTTTTGGGTAACACTTTGTAAGTGCTCTAACTCAAAATATGATGCAAGAAATTTAAAAAAAAAATGTTCCATTAAGAAACTTCAGATAGGAGTAATATTTGTTGGTTTTTTGCAATTAGTCGTTCCAAGCTTGTGGTGTTATCGAACATTGTTCGTTTGAACGTGCCTACTATTTCTCAGAAAGTAATGCAAAGAATCAAACGAAAATTAGTTTAGAGATGGACCCTGATATGAATTAGAGCTGAGCGATTTTTCGTGGCAATTGCTCTAAAGGAGTGGCGCAGTTGAGCATTGTTCTAGTAAAGCTTGACTGCCAAATTGCAAAGTGTAATGGAACACATGAAATGAAAACTCAATATCAGATAAACACTGAACAAGTACTGATGCTGATTAGTTTTTGTCACTTATCCCTGAATTGAGGAAGGTGCGCATTCAAACTTTTTCCGTTAATTGTGGACACTGTAAGTCAAATATTGCAATTAACTGAACTCGATTTTGTATTCAGATAGATCCCGAATAGGAACTGAAGCTGATTATTTTTACGTTTATCACTGTTATGCTTATCGCTTAAATCCGCGATGCTTTATGACAGTTTTGAAATTTTAAGCCTTCGTAGTAAGTACAAAGTGTCGTAAAATCTACATTCCAGTATGTCGCAAAACATACTGGTTTTTGGTGACATTTTCTTTGGCAGCATTTACCTCGATAAGCCAAAATTAATAAATTTTTGCTAGTATTCTGGTTTATACTTCCTTAAGTTTTAGTATTCAAACAATAAACCGCGAGTAAAGTGAATAAACAAATAAATAAAAACAAAAACCCACTTGTCTTCTGTTCTTTTCATTGCGAGTTTTTTTTTTTTTTTATCCTTCTTTGAGTTTAATGCATATCATTCCTACATACCTGCAAGGGTGCCCACCTGAGGGGGGGGGGGGGAGGGGAGCTATCATGGCGTAGACTGCGCCATTGAAAATTTTAGGGGGTTGTTTTTACTCTTAGTTACTCTTGCTTTTACTCTTGCTTTTCTTTGAAGGGGGGTCGTGATATTTAAAGGGGTTGCACCCCTACTCTTAGAGGGGTAGGCACCCCTGCAACTTCATTATTATTTTCCAATGTTTTGTATTAAAGACATGCACTGTGAAAATTATTAAGGATTTGGCACCAAAATTTGGCGCGATTCTTAATAAGAAAAAAAAAATCATCACTGAAAATTATATGATTCAGGAAATTCACTCTAAAAAACTAAATGATTAAGAATGATTCGAACGTTTCTCATTGCTCTTTGATTATTGTCAAAATTCAACCAAACTCATCAAACTTTATGGCCACGGATATTGAAGAGCAATCAGTGGAGCTTGTTTCGAAACTATCGATCGGTTTTGGAGGAGCGTTTACTAAATTAAATTCCTAAATTGCTACTTGGAAATGAAATTTATTTCAGGTAACTATACCGCTCGTTCGGCTGCCATTCTCATCCATTTAATTTAATGGCTCCGCGGTGTTTGTGGCTGTGTTTGTTGATTTCGATTTCTGCGAATGCGAGAAACTCCGAGCCGGGGCCCTTTCCAAAGAACTTTAAAACTCGTGATTAACTTCGCACTTGCACGCAACTAATTACGGCTCACGCACGTGGTGGTTATTTCAATTTATTGCGGTTTGACTTTGGGTTGTTGCGTTTAATTGTTTTAATGGTTCTTTTAGTGAAATTTGGGATAATATGGTTCGAGTGCCCACTCTAAATGTTTCTTGAGGTTTTTATTCATTGAAGAGAGGTCCTAATCCCACCGCCATTTAAGGTGAACAAAAGGGGGCAATCGTCCCTCCTTCCCCTGGTTTTGAGGAAATCAATACATTTAGGTACATATGTGTGGGCGTGTTTTTTGTTGTTTTTGAATATAACGTGCATTGAGTATTTACCCTCCCATCCCTGGGTAAAAATTTTAAAATGCGGGCCTGGTAAAGGTGGTCTGTACGAAAACGTTTACCTTCCCCTCCCTCTTTGAGAGTTTTAATTTGTTTGTTTACTATGTTTTATTGTTAGCTATTGAGTTTCGGTAAGTCAAAAATGTTACTTTCGTTGTTGTTTGTTCGGTGTTTAAGTCTAAGTGCCTCGAAATCAAATTATTTATAAACGACCTTTTTTCTATGCTTATAATGCAGGCGTCCATGTGCCTCGGAATCGAATTGTGTATTTATTAAAGACCTTCTCGACTTTACACAATCCTTTTTACTTGAAAACAGTATCCAGCACACAACATCCAGCTTCTAGCACATAACATCCAGCATCCAACCCCTGGCATTCATTTAAATTTTGACGTCTTGAATTCAAATTATGGTTGCTATAAAGGCCATTAGAAGAAACAAGAAACCCAACTAGTAGGGTCCTATCGCAGTTCGTGATTGCTAAAAACAAAATTTGAATTCAAGATCTCATTTTTTTTTACTGAATACCTTAGGAGAAAGCTCTGCTTTCCTGATTCAAAGATGGCTACCCCGCATTAGCGCAAATTATAGGGTATAGGAAGAAACCACTAAAATGCATACAATAAAACCTATAAGCTAGGCCATCCTTTTAAATCTACAACGTTTCTCATCTACCATCGCACCCCAACCTCTATCATCACACTTTTACAACAACAGCACAGAAGACAATTAGCTTACCAATGGGGTCGTTTCCGAAATTTCAAAAGTATTTTTTTCTGAAAGAGCATGCTTAAAAACATAGGATTTGACCAGTTTTTAAATAATTTGTTTAAATTTAATATTTTTAAAAAATTACTTAAATCGGTGCGCTTTCATTGCTTACGCTTCTGTCCGATGACATCACAAATGATGAAATGCCATTTAGTGTTGCCATTCACAGAACAAAATATTTAATTCGCATCTTTACTCACGTGTATTGGCAACGATATGGTTGATAGCAAGCGTAGAGCACAATATTTATTTCGCTTCTTGATTATCATAACGTGGAAACGTAGTAGAAAGATGCGTCCAATTGCATCATTTGTGACGTCATCAAGATCACGCCTTGTTTTCAAAATCGGGCATATTAAAAAATTAATTAAAAAATAACTGTTGGGGAAAATGAAAGTTTTTTCTGGGTTCATGTTATTTCTTTTACTCATTCTATCAATTTGAGTGACTAAAAGTTGTACTTTGGACTGAAGGAAACAACCGCATTGAGGCAGTGAGAAGCAAAGGGATGTAAGTGGCAAAATTAAAAATTTGAAGATAACCAGTACACATGGTAGGTGAACCTCTCCTTTGTCTTGGGGCAAGAGATGGTACTAGAAGCCCTGATAGCTGCTGCTATACTGCATGATTTATGAAAAGAAAAAAAAATCAATGAAAGCCTACCAAGGATGTTATCTTTAAACGCGTTTTACTCAAAACTTGAAAATGTCCACTTACATCCCTTTGCTTCTCACTGCCTCAAATGTTCTCTTAAAATAAAAATATTTATGTTCTCTATTGGTGAAAAATAAACAAAGTAGCAGTTTTAACTATTGCGATATAAATGATGTGTCGCACTTCAACTACAGCACTGTGTATTTCCAGTTAATTCTTTCGCTTAAAATGACAGAACAATGTTAGTCCTAAGTTCTAAATGTGATGCATTCTGAGCAAGGTTTTTTTAAATGGCGGAGTTTTTCCCCCTCCGGAGATAAACATATACTTTCTGCCACACCGCAATCCTTTGAGATTTCTAGTGAAAAACTTACTTCTGGAGAGTTAAGAATGTATATTTTCTCTTGTATCTCTGACGGATCCTGCGCAACGCAACCCAAGATAGGACTATGGAAATCTACGGCCCCTCAGGGCTTCTTGTCCTGCTTTCGAACAACAATCCCTCCGCTCGGCCGGAAGACCACAAATAATTCTTTCCTAAGCTTCAGGATTTCTTGTTTATTCTTTCCAGATACCCTTTCTGGTTTGGAGGGTAGTGTTTTGTTGATGCCAGTTTTTTTTTTCCTTTTTATTTCATCCCATCCTAAATTCAAAATCCTGTATTAAAATGTTTTTCTGTCGTTGTACCTCAATTTATCGCAACAATAACTCAGTGCTATACAATATCGTGGCCCGTCCATTCACTGTGCCTTATATTTTCTATGGAACAAAGTTATTGCTATCTTTATATCAATCTACAGTAGACATGATTTTTCAGGATCGGTTTATGTGAGCTGCGGGTTACCCCCCCCCCCCGGGAAGGAAAGGAGTATTCTTGCGGAATGCAGAGGAAAAAAAATTAGTATAGTAGCAAATCTAGATACATTTTGAAATTATCATTTTTTAAATAACTATTTTGTTTAGTTTTTGTTCAGTTTGCTATTCGAACCTGTGCGTATCTGTCAGTGTGTCTGTAACCCTATCTCCGTTGGATTATCAATGTCTACCAGGTCAAAACTAGTACTGTAAAATACGGGATAGCCAGAGGAATCCCTGTCTAACCACTCCAAACCTTAAGGGACCGGAGATACGAATTGACACAAATGTCATTAAAATCCACAATTATTGCAACCCTCCGCCGGCATTGAACGAGGATTGACGAGCGAAACGAGCAGGGGGCTGAACCCCCATAGTTGTGGTTTTCCTAACCTGGCAGCATTGTCAAGCTTACGTAGGTCCTACTTGCAGCATTATGATTCTGGCAGGTTAGGTTTGCCGCAGCTGTAGTATCATATTATTAAATGTCCCAAGTACAGCATTTTTATATCGTTTTTCTAAAAATTGCTTTTTTTTTTTTCCTTTCTTTCTTTCTTTCTTTTTTTTTTGTTGCATAAATTGAATTATTCGATACATTTGCTTATCCGGGTTGAGATGTACCCGTCTTTAATCGGATAAATTATTTCTGTCTTCATAATCTTAACTTAAAAAGAAATCAACAAAGGAAGGCTGACGAAACTAGTTTATTGCCAATCACTCAAATATTGAAAGATAGATTTTTTTTTTATTTGCAAAAAAGATACATTTACATTTACATAAAATTTAATTTGCATAAAAGATGCAGAAAAAAGTTTCGTGGTGAGACCACAACCCTTGCAGGTTCTATCTCATTCCAAAAGCAAAAATAAATAATTTCACTCACATGTTTTAACATCGTTTAATTCTATTAGATTTTGTTGTATAGTATATTAAAAAGAACCAGCAACTATTATTCCTTATTTTTACACTTAATCCTTAATTTTAATCTTTTATTTAAGCGAAATTTTAAACATCCGTTTGTCATTACAGGAATATTTAAAAAATATTTTACTTCACGTGTTCTTCTGTTCCAAAACTAAAAGAATTATTACGAGTCGAGTCGACTCATCAAACATGATTTTTTGTATTAATTCTGACTGATTCTTTATTTTTTTATTTTTTTTTTTTTAAAGGAAGAAAAAAAAGAAAGAAAAAGAGTTCATTTTAACGACACTTACCGATCTATACCTTTTGTTTGCTTTTTAAGCGATGGTTGAAGTACTTTTCGCTTTCTTTCTTCCTTCTTAAAAATGTCTTCTGAAATCGTCTGCTGTATTCTCTGAACTCTCCTCTCTTTGGCAGTTATAATCTCTTTCTTTTAAAGCTATTTTCTCGTTTTTCGTTTGATGGGGGAGATTATTGTCTCCGTGCCTTCGGCTGTAAAAACGCGTTTAACCTGTTAAAAAGGAAATAGGTTTCCATTTCGATCTTAATGTGCCATAAAACTTAAATTGCTTTAAAATGGGAGGAACGTTTGATCATTTTTGCTTTCATCCATTCAGTACCTGTAGCTGTGAGTGTAATTTTGTTTGACACAAAGAGTGTGCTGAAGTTAACGACTTAATTGCTGTCCATTTGCTTGATCTTCAAACAAATATGCCCAAATATCATTTAAATTATACTGCGATTTTTTGTCGGATGGGTGTACTAAATTTTAAAAAATGGATTAAGCGTTTAAGGTTTAATGGGATTTCAGCTCACATGATCTTATGAGGCTAATTCTTAGCTATCTTTGTAAATGTATATTCTTTACTAATAACAAAGCTTGAAGTTTATCGGGATATCTCTTTGGATGTCTCTCTGTAACGCGCATAGCGCCTAAATCGTTCGGCCGATTTCACGAAATTTCGCACAGAATTAGTTTGTATCATGGGGTGTGCACCTCGAAGCGGTTTTTCGAAAATTCGATTTTGTTCTTTTTCTATTCCAATTTTAAGAGCATTTTACCGAGCAAATTATCATAACGTGGACGAGTAATTTACCAAGTTATCATAACGTGGAACCATAACATGGGGAAGCAAATGAACATAGCAAATTGGCGAGAAATTCATCATCCATTATTTGTAAATATACAGGCGAACCAAATGACCTTTTAATTTTCTACTACGAGCAAAGCCGTGCGGGTACCGCTAGTAGAAAATAAAGTACATATATGTAAGTTATATACACATAAAATGGCTTCCATAAGTTATGTTGAATAATCCATTAAAAATCATATTAGTTGAATTCGTAAATTACTGAAGAAACTTCAAAATAATTCTTTTCTGCCAGAGTCCATAAAAATTCGAAGGCGATGTTTCCTGCAATGCATTTCGTTTTTGAAGGCCTTCTCCAAAATGTCGACCAGAGCTAATGTTTTCGGCCTTGTTCCAATGTTCCACTTTCGCTATTCTTTTTAAGTGAAGAAACAAAAAGACAAAAGAAAGTCTGAAGGAGTCATATCAAGACTGTAAGGGTGGTAGTGAAGAAATTGGGATTGAATCCTGGCCTGAAAATCGGTGATAATGAAGGCTCTGTGGCTCGGTGCGTTGTTACGATAAAACTTCGGCCCGTCCTTGATGTCACTTCTTTTTATCCTTTTAGCGGAACCAACTTATTAAAAAAAAATGAATAAGAAAAAGATACTTTGTTAGATAAAGATCAAAACAAGGTTGACTGTAACGCTCACTCTGACTCTCTTGTAGCTTGAAAAAGTATGTTTGTGTATATGTAACATCTACTTTGCTATGCTTTTGTAAAGCCCCATTTTCTACTTTTTTTCCATTGAAATGTGTATTTGTGATTATATTTATGAATTTATGATTGTACTTTTACCTGATTAATCGTAACTACTTGTGACTAGTTTTTATTAATTATTACTTTTTCTTTGTTCTCTAGGTGAGTTGTTATTTATCTCCTTCTGTCTATCTTTTCGTTAAATTACGAACACTTCAATATCAG
This sequence comes from Uloborus diversus, assembly GCF_026930045.1. NCBI lineage: Eukaryota > Metazoa > Arthropoda > Arachnida > Araneae > Uloboridae > Uloborus > Uloborus diversus. The sequence goes on from NC_072735.1 coordinate 157,377,824, forward strand.
TGTTTTATTTAAAAAGGTATATGTGAGTTTTAATTTTATTTTTATACCAATACTGCTTTTTACATGCAAAAATAATGTTACTTTTGGATTTGCTGATGTAGTAAAGTGCTCTGGAATTTCTAATCTTTAACTACGTCTGTTCTAGTTAAATCTTTTAACTGAAGCCCCAAGCAAGTGTCGTGTAAAAATAACGCATGGAATTGCTAGCTTTGAATACTTAATATTGCTTTTAGACTTCATGTTATGGTTAGTTCTTGAACTCCAGCGAGAAAATGTGAAAGTAAGAAATGGAATTTAAACTCCCAGCCTGGAGATGAGATAACTCTAGGCTGGGCGTTCGAATTTCGTCGAGATTACTCCGGCAAGCGTGCCAAAGAAGTTATTCGAACGACATGTTCTTTATTTTTTATTATTATTTTCAATTATACTTTTTCCACGTTTCTTTAAAATAATTAGTGAACATTTAATTAAGTATGTTTGTAAGTAAATCTGTAACAACTTTTATAACTAAACGCTTGCAAAACGTCAACTTTTATGTTTCAAAATTTTAAAAATTCGCAATTTTTCTTTCTTTTGAAATGCCGAGAATGTGGTGTTGTAGTTTTGCGTTGGCCTCTTACACCCGATGGCGCAGGTTCTATCCTGGTTCCAGTCGGTGGATTTTTTCGGTGCAGAAAACGACAGCGTCCATGTCGTATTTTTTGCGGGATTAATACTTGTAAGATATTCCTCCAGCGCAATTCGTTTGGCATTGGCTTTGAATACTTTTTCAAACATTAAACTAGTGCATTTTCACATCGTGAGAGTCCCCGTGCCTCCATCTGTTGGGGAACCTAGGCGTGAAAATTCTCGTGGTAATGACATCCACCGATTCTGGTGCCACATGAAACAGTAGTTGCCAATCTCTGTGGGATGCACTAGGTGTGCGAATGGTTAACAGGCTCTACGCAGCCCATTTAAAACAAACATGTTATTTTGGATAATACACATTTGCAAATACATCGCTTTCTAAAACGTACAACAATTGAAAATAATTATATTCTTTTTACAGTTAGCATTATACATATATTTTTAATCATCTTTTCTTTTAACTACCGCTATATGAAATACATAACTTCGTTAAAACGAGATTCGTTGAAAAATTAAAAAAAATAAAAAAGTTTCATCCACATTCAAAATAATCAAAATGCGTATAAGCATCGTCCTTTTTCTCTATCAAAGACTATTACAAAGACCCAAAATATGATATTTTGAAGCTGAAAGGATATTTGAATCTAAGTTTTACGATCGTTGGAATCTAATTAAAATGGATTTTAATACTATAATCGCTCTCAACTGTATTCATTTCATTTCATCTCAAAAGCAGACGACTTTAATGACCATTTGCTTAATCTCGCTGAGCGATAAAACGGTGCTTATTCTGGTTTCCATAAACCACTTGTTGCGGTTAACGGCCCGAATCCTCATAACTAATTACATTCCACCGCTCCTTTTCGAATGATACGATTCCCTTTAATTTTCCCTCCGTGGCCCCCCTCTTCGAGTGTGGAGCTCGAGAACTCCCTTCCTTTCGGAGATATATTGGATCGCAAAGTCGGCGTCCGGTTTCAGCATTTCAGGAAGCGAAGGTTTTCTGAATAGTTGGAATTTCAGTTGAATTGGTGTCTCAGAATTATGGTTCCTTTGTGTATTCTAACGATTTCCCATTGAGCCATGCAAATTTTGAAAAGGATCTCATAACGTAACATGTCTGTAGTATTTTCTTCTAAAATTTCGTGCATTCAATAAATTTTTTAAAAATTATTTCTTTCTCTTCGAAATTTGTCTTACTGTAATCAATTTTTCCTAAGTCTTCTGTTTCCGCTCCAATTTATCTTTCTCTTTCGGTAGAAACTTTTAACCATCACTGGCCTTTTAATTATAATAGTGATAATATATGTATAATGAAGATGAACTACTGTTGCAGTTATTAATGAAAGCGTTAAAATCGATATTTGACCAAAAGTTGAGTCCCATTTTGCTTCCTTTAAACATTTCTTAAATGCGATAAATAGCTTCCTCTGAACATTTGAATTTTTTTTTTGACGTTTCAGTTTTTGCATTATCTTTCTTTTTCCTTTTTTAAAAAACCTCTTTCCTTTTTTTTCAAATGAATCCATACAAACTGGTACGCACCCAAAAAATTTTAGTTTTCAAAAAAAAAAAAAAAAAAAAAAGAAAAGAAAAAAAAAAGACTACCACATTCTTCCTAATATTTGTAAACCTGGCTTCCTGCAGTCAAATGTGTAAAACGAAGAATTTTTGTTAAAATCTTAGAATTGATAAGGGGTGGTTGATATTGGATAGGTTAATGAAAAAAAAAAAAAAAAAAGAAATCTTAAGGATACTAATACCCTTTCTCTTATGTTATTGATTTTTATATAATGTAATCTAATTAATTGTTTGGACAGCCCAGGTAAGTATAGTTTTTCATTTTATTAAAATGTTAAAATCTTCAAAATTGCGTAACAGAGTACAAAAGCGTTATTAAAGGTGCGAAAAAAAAAACCCTTTTAATTTAAAAACAAACTCTCTTTTTTTTCTCCTCTTAGCGAAGACTTTAAATCTCTTTTCGAAAATCATAATACGGTTTCTTTCTCTTCGGCTTTGTGTAAACTTTTTTTCTAGTACATAATTTTCCTTCCTGATTGTGCAGACAAAAGCGTTTTTGCAAGAAGATGCCTGTATTTAGCCATTTTGTTAATGAAAACTTTCTTTCTTTTTTTTTTTTGCGATTCAAGTTTTTTGAATGTGGAAGTCGAGTTGAAAAGATTACCCGCTCTGCAAAGCCTCCCATTGCTGTCTTTTTTTTTTCTGAACCATTATGTAAATCAATGGTAAATTCTTCATTCATATTCAAGGCGAAACATTTTTTTATATCTTTCAAGTCGGGTCGATTGCTTTATCTTGATCTTTGATAAACGCAATTTCATTTTCTTGCTTTTTCCCCCCTCGGCAAATCTTTCAAAAATTCACTGTTGCCAAAATTCTAGAATTATAATTTTTTCCTTTTTTGATATGCTTGAGGGAACTTAAAAGCGTTAAGATTGAAAAATTGATGTAAAAGAAACTTTTAAAATGTGCTACAGTAGGGATTCCAAAATGAGTGCTAAAAAAATTGAACAGCTGTTTTGGATATTTAAGAATTTGTTTTTGAATAGAGCACGAGCAATAACTAAACTAAACCAGAACAGAATAAGAACAAAAGGAAATTATAGGTCCCCTTGTTTAGCTGAAGTTAATTTTTATTTGTCAAATTAAAACAAAAAGGTTCATTCTTTTACTGTGATGTGAACGTGTGACTCGCACTACTAATTTCATTTTATTTTTTGTTTTTGTGCAAACGAATGTTTTGAAAGATAAGGTTTTTTTATTGACAAAAAATATGCATTTATCAAGTATAAGTAAGTGTTTGCATTTTATATTTAAAGTATACTTCGTTCTCAAACTAGATATTTTTGTTAAAAAAAAAAATCATTAAAATCAGTTCAAGTTAGTCTTTGGCTGTGACTTAAAATTCGGCTAATATTTTTTAAGTTTGACTAATTTTCCAGTTTTCAATTCGAAATCTTTAGTATGGGGGCCTGGTGAGTGTAGAATCCAAATACGTATCTATAAAATTTTACAAGAATTCATTTCTACAGATACTGCTCTTTACCATCCCATGGCAGTATAGGGGTAGGAAGGTTTCTATTACGTAATGCATATTACACACTCATTCTTTTGAGGTATCAAAAACATTAATTATTTAATAAACGAAAAGAGAAGTACTGGGGGATCTAAATAAGATTTTTTAGTAGTTTGAGAGGAAAACAGCAACATTTTTGATGATTTGAAGTTCTGTTGAACGATGACGCTGTGTAACAAAAAATAGTGTTTTTACTTCCACCCTAAGTAGAAAAATAAGCGAAAGTTAAGTCCCTTAGGTGTGGAAGCTTTGGGCAGCCCCAGAACTTTTTCGAAATGTTTTTTAGAACATGGCGAAGAAAAACGATATTTTAAGACGAACTTTCTTCCTAGTTTCTGCTTTCCGAGTTTTAGACATTTCTTAGCGCATTATTAAATTTGCTATTTCTCTAAAATCCTCTTACAAGATTAGAGTTCCTCCCACGCTTTAGAGTCTCTAGTTTTGTTTATAAATTTGCGAACAACATATCTTATTAACATAACGTTTAGAAAGCACTTTCTTAGGGATTTTTTAAAAGTATTTTTGTGTAAGTTTTCGCTTAAATTTTTTTTTATTTTTTCGGCTTTAAGATTTGTTATTCTGTTGGGTGTGTAATTGTGTGGTTTAATTCATCTAATAAAAATAATGCTTTCAATGGAAATAATTTACAACGTACAGCTGCTAATCAAGATCTAATGCCGAACAACTATTCCTCTGAAAAATCAATATCTGCAACCAATGGAAATAAAGTATAGTAATAATATTAAGAAGTCATTTCTTGACATTATTTTAAAGTGTTTTTGATGATAATAACGCTTAATAGTTTAGTCGGTAGAGCCAAAAGGTTCCTGAATTGAGGACCTTTGTTTGATCCCCGGTTAGGGTATGGATGTTATTGATCGAATTGGAACTTTTTTCTAATGAAGCGGGTGTCTGTTTTATTGAAACACGACACTGATCGCGCAATTACTCGACAACATGTCAAAGCATAAGGTAGCAGGATTTCGAAAAATATACCTGTAAATCTATATGCAGTTCAATTTACTTTATTGTTGCATTTGAATTAAGTTTCATTTTCCACCCCTTCTCTAACCAGACACAAATGCACAAATTTTCCTAAAGCTCTCAGTTTCGTGATTGATTGTAAAGTACGAATGTTCTGAAACATAAGGAAGAACATAAGACAAACTCAAGGCTTTTTTTAATGTTTTATTATCGATGTAGTACAAATTTGTGTTGAAAATTAAAGATATTATTTTCAATTAAATTTACCTCATAATTATACAAATTAGTACTTCAATTGTGCCAACCGAGTCCACTCCATCAAATTGAAAGTATACTTATTGAACGCTGATTATGCGGGTGCTTATTAACAGAATGTCCAATCAATTGAAACAAACAGTTACCATGCGGGTCCCCCCCCCCTTTTTTTTCTTTCTGTATTCTTTTTTTCCTTCACACTTTCGTTCTCGCTCTCCCCCTCCCCTAACAATATTGGCTGTAAAGTGTGAATACATGCTATAATTTCTCTGTACATTTATGGTAAAAGTAAAAAAAAAAAAACGTTTTCTGTTCAAGCCAAAAAAAATCAATTTCTGAACACGCCATTTGTAATATGCACTGCTACTGCTACATTGCTTGCTTCAAGCCTAAAAAAAAGTTTGAAAGGAAGTTATTTAAAAAAAAAGAAAAAAAGGAGAGAATAAAAGAGATTGTTCCGTTTTTTGAAATTGTGCAAATATCCAATTTTTCGTTAACCTGATCTACCTCTGTTCAGACCGGTCCGGAAAATCGATTCGGTACTTGCATTAAATATTATGTATATTCGCAACTCGCATATTAGCACTCTACAGTTCTTAAATCATTAGAATTATCTTCCAAAGTACGCTAAAAATGTTCAATTGTTAGTTTCCTGCATCTAACTTTGTTCTGATATGAAAATTATGCAAAGGTGAAATTGTTTCGAAAAAAATAAAGAATACAATCTGGTAATCAAAAAAACCCGGAAAAGAACTCCACTTCCCCATTGACACTGATGATTATTGCCCCTTTCGTATCATTTCCAGGGCATTAATGGTCTTGCCTATTTATAGTCATTTCTTCTGAGCTGCCCCCAGTTGCATCGGAATGAGTCGGAAATGCACTTTTGATGTGGGTGTTATAGTTTCGATGGCGGCTTTCATTGGCGCGAAATGATTATTTATTCCTTCCTTTACACCATTTCCCGGCTTTTTCAAAACGGAGGTGATCACGTAACCATCGTTATTCGTATTTGAAGTCATTTCGTCATACTGCGAAGTGTTATTGGAACTGTTTTGGATTTAAACCAGCTGCCTTATTCTATTCTGAGATTGTTTAGCTTAAACCAGTTACGAACTTTACCCTGGATTTGTTTTCGTTAAACTAGCTAATTTATACTGATTTAGCTGGTTCTTTTGTTTTGAATTTGTTTTTGTTGACTCACTATATTCTGCCCTGATTTTTTCCCCTATTAAACAAGCTAATAACTTATTCTGTCCGTACATTAATTTTGTTTAAACCACTTCTTCTATTCCGTCCTGATTTTTTTTTGGTTAACTTATTCTATCCCGATTTCGCTTTGGTGAACAAACTTTTTTTGAAATCATATATCCTGAACTTGCACATCCAACTCCTTTCTAATATCCTAAATCCATTTTTTTGAAAACAACTTCTTTAATATTCTATCCTCATTTTTTAACTAAACCAGTTGCCTATGATTAAACCAGTTACTCAATTATATCCTAAACTTGTTTTTATCAAACCAGCCAATTTATTCCATTTCGAATTTGTTTTGATTAAAATTGGTCATTCATTCTATTCGGTATTTATTTTGATTAAAACTTTCTACTTTATTCTACCCTGATTTTATTTTGATTAAAACTTTCTATTTTTTTCTTGCATGACTTTGTTTTGATTAAATCTATCTTGATCACTCCTTGATCGAAAGGCAGCTGAATGTTTAATAAAATAAGAAATCTGAATCATTATTATTATAATTTATTGCTTGAAATCTACTCCTTTCAGTTCCTCCTGATCTTACTTTCAAGATATGAAATCCCATTTCCATGTCGAAAACATAATCGATGAAACGATGTATTTTCTTTCCCTTCTTCGTGAAATGTTTGCAAATCGACCTGTTGTAGGTGATGTCCGCACACTTATGGTAATGGGCGAGGGGTGCGTTGATGGGACGTCAGGTGATGCTGAGAGTGCTCAATCGTCTGCTGTCTCATTACGTATTCCTCTGAAAATACAGCTAACGGTGACAAGTGGAAGTGCGAGATTTCTTCCCAAGTATTTTTTTCCCCTTTCTTCATTTTCTTTCTTTATTTTTATTCTTCCCTCTTTTTTTTTCTTCTTTACAATCATTTCTAGTAGTTTAAAGAAAAACGTAATTGCACCAAAATAAAACCGTATGTATTGTCAGTGGCGTACCTAGCCTGGTCGACACCCGGGACGGTAATTTGTAGTGTCATCTCCCCCCCCCCCCTCAAACGCACAATATAAAAAAAAAGTTTTAATATTCTATCTAAAAAGGAAATAAAAGAAATTCATACAATTTTCAGAAACAACTACATTTTTGTTATAAAGAAATTTAAAGTGTGCTAATGTACAAAAGACAAATAAAAACTATTGAAAATATGAACCTCATTCTGAGTAGAGTATTCACCCCATGATGTAGGGTAAAAAAGAGGGGACCGGGGATTTTCCCCGGGAATTTTTCAAATGTGTATTCTTAAAAATAAATCTTAGCTTCATATTTTTCAAAAACTTGCAATTCCACTCTGGATGTCCCTCCCCTCCCAGACGTGTGACAACAGGAGTGGACCGCCCCTCCCCCCACCCGTAATGACGTCACTGGTGTTGTACGATAAATTTATGCTCAATAAGAAGGAGGCAGGGTATGTTTGGTTAGTAAATGTTTTTGATTGATTACGTAGCACACTGACATCCATGGAAAATGTTTAAACAAAATATCAGTTACAATATTTAATGTTGAAAAAAAGTATTGAAATGTAGTCGACTAGTTTGAGATAAAAATATGGACCTTTATAATCGGACTAATTTGGGGCGTTGGGAGTATGAGTTAAGTATTGAAGTGAAAAAGCAAGTTCATCTCTTTCAAAAATTTATTCACAGACCACTAGAGCCCTGAAATGATAAGTAGTGAAACCTGTGTAAGTTGACCACTTGCGGTGCACTACTTTAGTGGTCAACTTAAACAGGTGGTCATTTTATAGAGGTTCAATTATATGATATAGATCTAATCCCGTGCCTGAAAATAGCGGTCAACTTAGACAGGTGGCCAACTTACAAGGGGGGTTAACTTTACAGGTTTTGCTGTATTTTTTCCTCCTCAGCCGTCTTTGCTACAGGTGTACAGTCGAACTCGCTAATAAACGAGAGAGAAGAGTGGTCCTTTTTTCGATCTCGATATTTGCTCGTTATAACGGAGTGCTCGTAAAAAGCAGGTTTGTGAAATTAATCATTAAAATTCTTACATACTTGCTTTGCTTTAATTCAGTTTCGCTACAATGCTAAAGACTGGTAATTCTTTTAATGATGTCTTATTGGTGTCTTTCGAGGAATATTCATTGGCCAAAACATCGTCATTTTCACCCTTGGCTTCAAAAAACGGTTGAAGTTTTTCTGCATATCCGAAGACATTGAGTATGTTGATGGTAGCTCAGCTTCAAATTCTTCACAATTTTTACTGTCGTCGTCGCTTTCATTGATTTTTTATCTTCATCTGAATTAACTTGAATTTGAGCTACTATGTAATCGAAAATATGTATCTCGGAAGTGATGATATTGACGTCAGCAAATATATAATTTTTCAATGCTTCCCTAACTAATTGAAAAAAATTCCGTCATCACTTGTTTTGAAGGTTTAAGACTCATCATTTGGCTAGAAGTCAATAAAAATTTTATGAATTCACAAGTATTGCTTGCTTTAAGCGGGGTTTCCTTGTAAAAGCGAGTTTTACTGCCATAGACTTAACATTGTACCAACCAAATATTTCTGATTTTCCCTTTAAAACAGAGTTCTCGTTAAATCAGGGCTCGTTATAAGCAAGTTAGACTGTAAATTAAATTTAACTATCATGATCAAATATTAAAGCCACAAATTCAAAATTATGACTTTTTCGTATTACACAAACAATATTTTAGACTTAAAACCTATTTATGAACGAAATGGAAAATAGGATCTTATAAAACCAATCAATCACATAGAAAAGACTTCGTTCAAGATAATCTGGGCTGATTCATGGATAGCCATTCATCTTACTCCAATGATGCCCCGACAATTCTCGCAATATTCATTTCGATGCTATGACTTTGCCGTAACTGTCTTCAATTCGCGTCCACGGACGGATCAAAAGCCAATCCCATCCGTCATATATACCTCAGAATGAATAGAAGGAATTAAAGGCGAAACGAGCGAGAGATAGAGGGAAGAAAGGAAGCCAACTCCTCTTTGAAGGATGTGGGCTAAACGAAAGGGGAACAGAATGGATGTTTCTGCTTCGTCGGTTGGAAGAGCCCAAGAACTTCTGCCTTGTTCATGTCAACTTGCTTGATGTTTCAAGATTGTTGATGATTTGTTTCTATATGCTCTTTTTATTGATCTTTTTATACATTTATTTATGTATATTTACTCGCGCGGTACCCGCACGGCTTTGCCCGTAGTAGAAAATTAAAAGGTCATTTGGCTCCCCTGTATATTTACAAACAATGGATGATGAATTCCTCGCCAATATGGCTATGTTAATTTGCTCGCCCATGTTATGGTAATTTGCTCGCCCATGTTATGGTAATTTGCTCGTCCCCGTTACGATAATTTACTCGTTCATGTTATGATAGTTTACTCGTTTATGTTATGATAATTTACTTGTTCATGTTATGATAATTTACTTGTTCATTTATGATAATTTACTTGTTCGTGTTATGATAATTTGCTCGGTAAAATGTTTTTAAAATTGGAATAGAAAAATAACAAAATCGAATTTTCGCTTCGAGGTGCTCACCTCTATGCTACGAACTCATTATGCGCCAAATTTCATGAAAATCGGCTGAACGGTCTAGGAGCTTTGCGCGTAACAGACATCCAGATATACAAACTTTCAGCTTTATTATTAGTAAAAATTTAGTAATAACAGTAATTTTAGTTATAATGTGGGAGCATTTGGAAATTTGATGTACATATTTTTTTTTGGGGAATGTTATTATTAAATAAACCTCTTAACATTGTGAAAAAATGGTAACAAGAATTGAAGACACGTGTTTCGGGGTTATAAGGAAGAAAACCTTAAAATTAATTCTCCAAGGGTAATTAAATAGTTGTTTGTTGACTTTAACACTTGTTGAACCTGGCTGAAAAGTTAGAAGTTATATTCCGTGGCGATTCAAAGGATTTTAATACGAGTAAAATATGAAGAGTGAAAACGAGTTTTAAATAAACGAAATACGTACATAATGGTTGTTTCTGCAGTTTATAAAAAGAAGGGAAATATAACAGTTCTTCTATTCTCTGAAAGTTTGAATATTCTTCTCAAGAACGTAACCACTAAAGGCATTTTTGTATAATTCGTTCAAAGTTAGTAAAGTTTTAAATTTTTATGCAAATAATGAATTATGTAGCTTAAAGAAATGTTAGTGCCAACCCTCCTTTCAGTTTGTTGCGTATTATCCTCCACCCCCTCCCCTTCCTTCATCAACAGATTGCTAAAGCAAAACAGCAACACTGAAGTAAAACTTAGTTCAGTAAAAAATTGCTCAAAATGTTTTTTAAATTTCTAAACGCCTAAACAGAACTTAATTCTCTCAAGATAAGTGTGGGAACCTGATAGTGTTCGGAACGTATTTTAATGTGTAAATAGACTGAATTCCCCCAATTACCAAAAAATCCACATGAAATTGAAAATAGGTATAGAAACTGAGCCCCTATGAGCTCCCATGAAAATTAAGCCCTGCACATAAGTATGCTTGAATTACCATGAAATAAAACTACCTGTTCAAAAAATGTCTAAAAAAAAAAAAAATTATACAGCTAGTTATCGATGACAACAGCTTCCTGCTACTCTACACATGCAATAAATCTATATTAATAGGATGCTAAAGTATCGTTCCCCCGGGGGAACATAACAAATTGTCACCCGATCAAATTTCGAATGCCATCCTCTCACGTTCGAAGGTTCTGTTTGTGCTCCACCCTGCACCTCTGTCTTCCGGCTGAAGTGTTCGAAACTCCCCCGCGGTGTTCTGACGAGTGTACATTTTATTCCGGAATCAACTTCGGTCATGTCCATTCCCCCGGGGCAGCAAAGAAATAAAACTCCGGTCGGAGCATTTTTCGTGTTTCAATTTTATGGAGCCGAGATCCTAACGACTTTTCCGTTTTTATGAATTCCTGTGAGGAAACTTTCTTTTCCTAACTGGTTTTTGAAAGTTCTTTTTTGTGAGGATCGGGTTGTGTTTGTTGTGGGCCTTTTTTTTTTTATTCAGGTGAGTGAAAATTTCAGAGGTTTTTTTAAGGGGAGAGGGGGGTGAAGCAAATTTGAAAGGGTCTTTTTGTGTTCTTTAAATGAAATTATAGAATACTGTGTAAATAAAACGTGCTTGTTTCATAAATCAAAACCAAAAGGTCGCTCACGTACTGTTTTTGTAAGAGACCTACACTGTTAAAACTACAGGTTGCGTTTGGCACCTGTCAGGGGGTGAAACGCTTGTTCACCAGCGGCACCCGATAGAGAGCCGAAATTGCACCCTTAGCAAGGGTGAAAAACTGGCTCCCTTCACCCAACGTGCACCGTAGGTGAAAGATGGTACCCTAGGTGAGAAAAATGGCACTTTTATTGCTTCCTATAGGGATTCCCCCCCCCCCCCCCCCGTGTTGTGTGCGTTTTTGAATACAATTGTGTTTTATTTATTTTGATTTATATATACGAAGGCAGTTGATCACATTTCAACTTTCGAACATAGTTTAGAAGTGTTCATGACTTTAATTTGTCTGTTCGTGCACTAACTTTCTTATATTCACACTTGGATTGCACAGTAATTGATACGTTGTTGACAACTTTTACTGCATAATCCGTGCCGAAAATGAACAGGGAAGGTATTTATCAATCATTTGCCGGAACAACCAGAAATATTAGGTAACATTAGATTAGAATCATAGGAAAATAAAAGCGTTTCATAAACGTTTAAAATTTTAATCGGCGTAACATATCAATACTTATTATAAGATTCGATATTTGAGTATCTTTATACGTACAAGATAAATACTAATTGAAAAGCCCTTCTTTCCAATGTCAAGTTTTCCGTCAGATAAAAAATAAAAACGAATAGATAACCAGGGCTGTGGAGTCGAAGTCGAAGAGTCGGAGTCGGACGGAGTTTGGGGTAAAGGAGTTGGAGTCGGAGTCGTTAGAAAACATGCCGACTCCGGGCTTCTTTTTTTCTTTCCTTTTCACTGACTCTCCGTGCATTTTTTAAAAACTGACTACCAATTGGTTCGATTCCATGTATAAAAAGATACTAATGAGAAAATAACTGCCATTATGCCAATCAGCTGGCTTGAGTGCTTACCGAACTTTCTATAGCCGTCCCCCCGTTTGCTTGTTCTTTAACTTAACTAATAGCAACTGTCAGCAAACGGTTTTGTTGCCTAACATTTTCAAGTTATTACTTTCAAATAAAAATAGAAATCTAGTGTTTTGTTCGATCTCAGTTATAAAATAGTAAAAGAAACGTAACATATTAGTAAGTCGAGGCCCGTAGCTAAGGTTGAAACGTTTAAGTGTGGTCGGCAAATTCAAAGAAGTTCTGGTGCGAAAGTAGGAATCCAAAAGATTCGATGAAATAATCTTATGTTTTTTTCTTTATTAAGACTATTTTATAAGCTTGGTTCTCACTAAAAAGTATGGAACCAAATAAGTGTAAATAACTTCTTGATTACAACACTTAATAATTGCAGTTAATCATAAAATCTTCATATTAAGGTTAATTCTAAAGCAGCCAATAGAATTTAAATTAAAAATGTAGCGAAGAAGAAATATAGGTATAGTAAAAGCTGTTCGTACAAATTTGTATACCGCCGCATTTTGTGTAAAATTAACTCCTGACGTATATGTGCCCTATTTTCGTTGAAATTTTATTGATGACATGTAATTTAAAATGTATTCGCGAAAATTTTCAGAATTAAAATATTTATATTTTTTATAAACTCTGAAATTAACTTTGGGTGTCATTTACCAGATGGGTGTCACCCGGGGCAAACCACCCCTTCTCAAGAACTTGGATTTAGAAAAAAAGCTTTTTTTCTCTCAAGTTACAGCTTTCAAAAAGCTCACGATTTGATCAATATCTATTTGTTAAACAGTAAAGGGGGGCAAATTACAGATAATCCTTTTCAAATATTTTAAAAGGGATTTTTAAGCCATCTCACTATTTAACTCGTAACTATCGGAAAATTTGATTCTTAAATTGAATTTCTAACGTTGTATGCGTCTTGGGTTTACAAGAAAAAAAAAAGCGAAATTTTCATAAAAAGGAATTAATATTTCAATCTCTGTTTAGAGATTTTCCCCGTTCCCCTGAAGGGAAAGAGGGAGTTGAAAAAATACAATTAAAAAAAATCCGGAGTCGGGCGTTTCAAAATCCAGGAGTCGGAGTCGGCCCTTTTCCTTCCGACTCCGCAGCCCTGTAGATAACTACTTTCGCTTCATGCAATAACGCTTAATAAAGATACTTTAACCAAAACACGATGTGAAACTTATGAGTCACTGAGTGAGAGAGATTTCTTTTCACGCGGTTTTTTTCCCCCTCCGCCTTTGCTGCTCTATTCGTTTCCACTACGTAGTTATTTCAATCAAAAGAAATAGACATTGGTATATAGGCTGCTCACGTCGATGCATTTTTATTCCGGAATTAGCAATTCAATTATCAGCTGATTTAAACGTTTTTATTTTTAATGTTGTTGTTGTTCAAGATAGAACTGATATATAGTTTTAGGTAACAGTTTTACAGGATATAAATAGCAAGATATTAATTATTTAATAAAGTAAACGGAACAATAAGCAGTTGTCAACATACTTTAATCACTTTAAATATGTTCGAAAGCTCTAAGAGTTACAATATGATCAAATGCCTTTACTTCGAAGATTAATCCACGAAATTTTCAGTTTTGTTCTTCATTCAATGTGAAAGTAAATTTCGTTGCAACTTCCTTCGTTCGCCATTCAAACTGAAGTTGTCGTTGGACGATAAGTCAGAGCGCATGCGCAAGGAGTCGCTCTCCTATTGAATGATCTTTTAGCACTTTTGTTAACGTCGTTCACCCACTGAGGAACCAAAAGCACCTTAACGACACTTCCTAGCCTCCGTTTCACCCTGAGGCACCTTTTTTTCACCCTAGGGTGAAATTCTTTACCCCTGTGGCACTCCTGGTTTTAACAGTGTACTTCTAATTTCAACTATTTCGTCTTGACGTTCATTCATACGTATGGGTAAACGGACTGTCCATTTTGATAAAGAAATATAAAAAAAAAAGCATCGAAATGCTACACCGTGCTAGTAAAACGTTACCTGGCTCTAAGTATAGGGTTGCCATAATGGGGTCGTTTCCAAAATTTTAAAAGTATTTTTTTCTGAAAGAGCATGCTTAAAAACATAGGATCTGACCAATTTTTAAACAATTTAAATTTAATATTAAAAAAATTACTTAAATTGGTGCGCTTTCATTGCTTACGCTTCTGTCCAGTGACATCACAAATGATGAAATGCCATTCAGTGTTGCCATGCACAGAGCATAATATTTAATCCGCATCTTTACTCACGTGTATTGGCAACGATATCTTTGATAGCAAAAAATGATAGCGCAATTTTAATTCACTTCTTGATTATAATGTGGAAACGTGGTAGAAAGATGCGCCAAAGAGCATTTGTGACGTCATCAAGACAACGCCTTGTTTGTAAAATCGGACATTTTAAAAAATTAATTAAAAAATAACTGTTAGGAAAATGAAAGTGTTTTCCGGGTCCATGTTTTTTTTGCTTATTCTATCAATTTCAGTGACAAAAAGTACTACTTTTGACTGAAGAAACAACCCTATTCCTACTTAAAAGTTGTCTGACGATGAAATTATTCCTCAGAAATTAACGACATTTTGTGTAGAACGTACTGAAAAGATAGGAATTAGTTCAAGCTAATAGTAATTAATCAAATAGTCCAAAATTTCGCCGCCAGAAGGGCGTTTCAAATAAATTGCACATTTACCATACATTTACGATATTAAAAAAATAAAAATAATAATAATTGCAACAAAACATGTTCAACATGACACGCATTATTCTCGTCCACCTTCTGAAATCGTAAGGTAGCGTGTTTTACATTTGACCGCAGTGTGTTCTTAAGTCGCTTTAAATGCTGTCTTTAAAGATCAGGTAAAGTTTCAGGTTTGTTGAGGTTTTCGAGATTGTTTTAAATGCTTCTAAAACTAAAATGAATTGAGGTTTTTCGTGAAGAACACACAGATCTTGGGAGTAGCTGCAGATGACACGGGGTGTTTTTTTTTTTTGGTGAAGGGATTTTTGATGTGAACACGAAAGCCAATGTGTGGAGGATCATCCATCTTTTTAATATATTCTACCTTTAATTTTCAGCTGAAGTTTCGTCTCTAGACAACTTCTAAGTAGAGTCGTTTAAGTACGACCACCTTGTATACTAAGAGTTTTTTTTTTTTCTTTTTGGTATTTAATTTTGTTTGTTTAACGTTTTTGTTGCTTTATTCGTTGTTTTTGATGTAAGATATATTCTTTTTTCTCTCTTTCTTTTTTTTAAATATTGAAATTCAAACTCGGATGCTATTTTGGCGTTAATTAAAAGGCACATTTTAACTTGCAATTTTAATAACTATAATATAACAAAAAAAAAAAAAAAAAGAAGAAGAAGGTTCTTCAGCGGGTTGCAATATGCCCATATGCCTCCAAAATCTCATTCATACACGTATTTCAGCGTTTTGGGGCTTTTTCTTTTTAGAAGATACCGCCCTCTTCTTATCCAAAGAAAGAATTTTTCATATCTATACTTGTGCAAAATTTTGCTCTCTTAAGTGTTTCATAATATTCACTTTACAGCAAGTATTTGCGTGTCCAGGACCTTACCATTTGTATCATGCGTCCATTACAGTGCACTTATAGAGGAACGCGTGCAAACATGTCTGGAATTCGCTCGTCTCTTAGCGGTGTGCTTCGTTCGCAAAAAGCATTCCACTTTTTATTGGCGAATATTTTTCTTCATAACCCTCATAAATAAATGAGTAGTTGTAAAAGCTCGAGCGGGCTGTCGATAATTGCCACAATATGCCCCGGATATGGGTTCGCATTGGAATAAAGAGTTTCCTCAGCACCACTGCAAAAGGATCGGGCTCGAGAAGAACTTAGAGCTGGCTGTGTTTCGCTTTTTTTTGTCATGCTGAAATGAAGATTTCTCTTTGTATTTAATATTTAAATTTGAATGTAAACGACTAGTGTTCTATCGCGCACTGAAGTAAGCATTTTTGTAATTATTTGAAATAAAGTAACCGCTAAGAATGCGAAGTAACAGCGGTAATGACAACAGTAAGAAAGATTTCATAATGAATCTTGTATTACAGAATGACTTGCTGACCCATGCGAAGTGTTCGCGTTCGACAGCGGCAATTCAAAAATCCGATTTTTTCAAGGGTTATTTTTCGGAACAAAAAACACTCACTATGTGTATTGTCAGTTTATTTTTTGCTAAAACGGTAAAAAAAGAAAAAAAAAAAAAACTTTGAAATGATGACGTACTAATGGAGTTGGATGAATTATTGAGGAAGTTATGATACCTTTGAAGGATGATTTATACTTTGATAATAATTTCCATCTCTTTGGAAACTAAAAACGCTTTGACGGTTGTTTACAAGTAAAAAGAAAAAAAAAACATGATCGATTAATCTATTGGTGCCCAACCTATGCGCTGGGGGCCAAATGTGACTTGCGATGTGGGTCCGTGTTGCTCGTTTTGTCCTATCGAATAGAATAACTCTTTCTGGGACTTCCCAAATCAACTGCAAAACAGACTTCGACAAGCCGGCAGCAATCCCGCCAAGTCGCAGCCAATACTCACCTCTCAACCTAACGGCCACTCAACTTTTTTCTTGCTTTTTATGGATTCAGGTATTCTAAATACAGGCGATTTGACAAAGTGTTAAAAATTGGCAGCCAAATATCCAGAAACTGGTTTCTGGGAAAAGGATACAAACTCCTCATCAATAGTAATAATATTAAACCATTAAGTAATAATAACAGCAATTTATAGTTTGTAATTATCTGTCATTTTCCTTTTTTTTCCTATTTTATCCATGTTTCTCTTTTTTACCCGACTGTGCGTGCGCGACGCAAAGGAGGGTAATGTGTTTATGAGTCTATGCGTGTTTGTTCCTATGTGGCGTCATATAGGCTAAACACCTTGGCCAATTTTGATGATTCTTACGTCAATGAATTTGTCTTAACCTTGGGAGTGGCACTAAACACATGACAGTAATCAAAATTCACCATATCAACAACCAGTCGCCATATTGTTAGTTCGAGATCGTGTCGCACGCTACTTGCGTGCGGCACATCGTGCGACAAATGCAGGTAGCGTTTTCACTGCCTGAATTTTTTGTTTACTGTGTCTACTAATTCGATTTTCATCTCTAACATGCTGCATTTGTTTTTGTCGTGATTCGGGGGACTGAGTTTCGCGCGACGTATACTTTCTTGACGGGCTTTTTTTAGTTTTGCGAGAAAGATTTGATTGACGGGGGGGGGGACTTTCCGAGCTTGCGTCATCATGAGTTATAAAGCTGTGCTGTTTATATAGCTGTGGTTGACTTAAGTTTGCACATTTTTCCTAAAGATCAAGCATACGCAGCTTTAAGCCGAGTTAGGATTCTAGAGGGACTAATAATCAGTAGTTTTAACCACCGCAAGTTATTTAATAATCCACACGATATAAACTCTGTCAATAAAATGACAAAATTGCAAAAGTTACCGTCTTATAAACATAATAACTAAATTAATGAAAATAACTAAAAAGTGCAAAATAAAAAATAATTATTAAATAAAAACAAAAAAACCTGAGTGTGTAAAAACCAAAAAAAAAAAAAAAAAACTAAAAAGAAAAATGTATAAGCCCAGTAGTTTAGAATGTTATTAAGTACTACTGAATAACTACATCGTTGAAATAGTTTTATAACCGTACACTGATAAGACAAATCATAAGTTCAAAAGCAGAACAGAAGGATCAACAGTCGGGGCCCATTCAAATTTTACGGGGTTTCTTGATGGTTCAAAACGGAATGGGTCCCTACTGTTGATCCTTCTATTTTGCTTTTGAATTTATGATTTGTTTTATGTGTGTATCGATTATAAAACTATTTCAATGATGCAGTTATTCAGTATAGTACTTAATAGCATTCTAAACTACTTGGCTTATATTTTTTTCTTTTTAGTTTTCTGGTTTTTACGCAGTCGAAATTTTTGTTTTCTTTTATAATAATAATTATTATTTTTTTAATTTAATGCATTCTGACCCATGAGATACCATCTTATTATGATATGTGGCCTGTGGGTAAAAAAAAAATGGGTTGGGCACTATTGTATTAATATTAATCGATTTATATCGTTTGTAGTTGGAGCGATTACTGCGTGCTTATCATATATATTATTAATCAAAGGTGTTTTGTGGGAACACCATAACTTTTTCAATATTTTATCAAACTCCATAAGTAAGCTTCCCCCCATCATGAAATTCGAATGCGGACACTCTTCTGCGTTCCCATGGTAATAAAAATAAAACTCAAACTTGTGTTATCATTAGTGGCAAATTAATGTAGAAATTTTAATGAAACCAATAAACCACACAGCAACACACACATGTGTTTTTTCATGTCTTACATGAAAGGCTTCAAGGGAATAATAAAAATAGAATTTTACGAAAGTAAGCTGAAACGTTCAGGGAAAACTTGAAGTTGTTTCTAAACTTTTCCCGAAAAATGGCTCACAGAACTTTAATGTCTGATATCAAGATGGAAATAATAGAAAAAAATAATAAAAAAGAAAGAAATAATAACTGCGAAGCATCATTATTGACTTCATCAGCTAAATAATGATAGAAAATAAAGTCAAACTGATAGTTTTTCTTTCTTATTTTTACAACTGCATTGGGATTTTCTTCTTTGAGTGCCTCAGATAATAATGAAATCTCAAAGTCAGTCTCGAGAGTTCGAGAGAGAAAAAAAAAAGAAAAAGAATTTTTAACTTCGATGATGCTTTTCGAATTCCGTCGAACTTTTTGCAGGTATTTTCCTCCTCCTTCCGGCTGAAATGTTCGAAAAGGATCCCCTCGCGGGTCTGTTATTCTATCGAATGTGCACTTAACCGAAATCAAGTTACTGCGCATAAACCCCTTGGGTTGAGCTGAGATAAAACGCTGGATTTAAGATTGTGATCTTTTTCAAAAATTTATAAAGAAATGTTTCTGTCGATTTCGGATGATTTTGTGAAGTTTCATTCCTTTAAAAAAAAGTTAAATTTGTGAAAAACAAAGATAGCACTCCTTGCGTCTTTTTATCCTTATGCGAGTTTTCAGCCTTATCTGTTTTTTTAGATTTAATATTTATTTGCAATATTTCAGTTGCATTTCAAATTAAAAAAACATTGATACGGATTTTACGCTATGTCTATAATATTCTTTAAATTATTCAAAAATTTAAACATGCTACTCGTAAAGGTTAAATAAATCGAAGTAGTACACTTTTTTCTCCCCTTGCCGTCTTCCATCTCAGTATTGAAAAAAATAAAAATAAAATAAAATAAAATAAATAAATGGTATTGATCATTATTATTGTTTTAATTTTTTGCGTATATTTCACTCCTCCAAAATGGTTATCCTTCCTCCAAAAAATGTCAATGAGTAGTTACACGTATTAAAAAATCTCTAGCAATATCTTCGATTGTATGAAATGATGATTCAGATGTATCAAGTAATGTATTAGGTTTAAAC
Source organism: Uloborus diversus (assembly GCF_026930045.1). NCBI lineage: Eukaryota > Metazoa > Arthropoda > Arachnida > Araneae > Uloboridae > Uloborus > Uloborus diversus. The sequence continues at coordinate 157,397,623 of NC_072735.1, forward strand.
CACTGGCGTTGAGATTACCTGAAAAAAGTTAACCTATTCTTATTGTGAATTGGAAGAATGCACTGGACATCGAATGTACTGTTTGCCTTTTTTTTTTGTCGTTGTAACCATATTCATACTAAAAATCCTCATATATATAATAGCCAATGATAGAGTAACGCACCTGACGTCATCAGCAATGAAACTAACGCCACGGCATGATAATTTCATAATATGTTTTGGTAAGTTTCAACATGCAGGGAAAGGCTTTAGTGTGACAAGGCTGAACTCGATCCCGTAACTTAACTGTTTTACTGGTAAGACTGTGTCATTTCAGGGGAATGAAAAAACGCAAAAGGGTCAACAATGAACGCTATCTACTGGAGTTTAATGTCAATCGGTCAATTTCCTGGATTTCAACTTTCAATGTATCACCAAACAGGCAATTGCTTCGTTTAAATGTAGAGGCAATTTTCACCCGTCATATTTTGACGGGCGATTTTATAGTTTATAAAATAATTTTCATTATTAATCAATCCCTGATGGTCTTGTTGATTGAACCATCATACTCAATTAAACAAAGAAAATAATTCGTCTCAAGCTTAGATTTTCTTTTTGCTATCGATAAACGTACATTAATGGATTATAAAAATTTGATGTCTGCAGCATTATATGTCAGAAAGATCATATAATTGTACAAAGTATCGTAATGGTTGGCGATACGAAAACTATGATGTTGCATTTCTTTTTTTCATGGCTCCATTAAACACTTTATGGATCACGGAAGACCAGCCCATTCTCCGAATGCTGCTCCTTTTACATCTAAATTGAAGCCGTCCAACCATCAAAGCAAATGTCAGCGTGTTACATGGTCATCAAATACTTTTCGCTCATAACTTTCTATGATTTTTCATAGCTCTTAAATAAGCTGAAATTGTGGGTCGTAACAACGGTTTTTTTTTTTTCACGCATTTGGAAGCAACCTTAAACAATAGTTTGAAATTGCCAAAGAATTCTGTGTTTCAGTTGTTTTATAGACCATACTTATTTGTTAAATTAATTGATTGCTCTTGAGTCAAAAAAAAAAAGGAGAGAAAGGAAAAAAAATTTTTTTACAAAGACAGCTGATTTTTTAATATATTTGTTTAGGGGTCGTTTTCGAAGTTTTAAAAGTATTTTTTTTTTCTGAAAGAGCATGCTTTAAAACATAGTATATGACCAATTTGTAAATAATTTGACAAAGTTTAATATTTTTTAACAATTACTTTAATCGGTGCGCAGATTTATTTTTTTTTTTACGCTTCTGCGCTTGATATCACAAGTGATGAAATACCATTCATTGATGCCATTAGTGCAGAGCGCAATATTTAATCGCTTCTTAACTCACATTACTGGCAACGATATGGTTGATAGCAAGCGTAGAGCACAATATTCAATTCGCTTCTTAATTATCGTATCGTGGAAACGCAGTAGACAGCAAGCGTAAGCATCCAGCGTGCCAGTGGAGTAGCGCGCCAAAGTTCTTCACATAAAAACCACGCTTTATTTGAAAAATCTGACATGTTGATAAATTAATTAAAAATTAAAGGTTTTGAAAATAAAAGATTTTCCTTGCTCCATGTTTTTTTTTAATATTTTTTTTGCTCCTTCTATCAACTTCTGTGACTATAAGTAGTACTTTTGATTGATGGAAACAACCCCATTGCATCATGTAGTATTTTTCTTTAAATTGTTTTAGAAATTTTGGAAAAAATACTTTTTTCTATTTAAAAACGGTTATCTTAGCCACTAGGAGGGCATTCGACTTTCTTAAATACCCGCTATAGTGTGAAAAGTGATCACATTTGCGTAAGGTGAGAGAAAGAAAAACACGGCTTTTTGGAACAACAAAACTATCTATTGTTGAAATCAGCATGCCAATTTAACACTAAAACAACTCAAAAATCAGCAAAAATTTCGTTAAAAATGTCTGCTGATTTGATACACCTTTCCCTGTTATACGAGACAGAACTTTACATAAGTTAATGGTAGAATTTGAAGCAGATTGCATCGTTATATCTCAGGCTACCTGCTCTTGATGCTTTGGTTTGGATGGATTCTTTTAGAAAAATTCAAACTCTTAAAATTCTTCTGCGTTTTCAGTCAATTGTCATGATCATTTATATCGTTCAACATTTGCAGTCCAGTGAATTGCTTCTCCTTTCATCACGCTTACTAGAGATTCGATTATATTTTTCACAAATTCAACTCTTCCAACAATGGTCAATTGACGTCACCGTTTTATTAAACTGCTATCACTAGAAAAAATTTAAAAAAAAAAAAAAAAAAAATCTGCATTCCTTTTATGTTTTGTTATTATTTCTGTGAGTACATGTGGGATCTACGTTCCATTCCGTGTTTTATGACGAGTTAAGTATTGTTGTGGTTTTTGCTTTTACTGTGCGTTGTGTTTTGCTTCGCAAGAGTTGCATTTGTGTTTCCTGAGTTTTCACATTGGAATGTCAGTTGCAGCTGACGAATCAAAAGGATACGCGTTTCAAAATCTGAAATTCTACAAATGCGCCCTCCAAACTGCTTCAGGCGGTAGTAAGGAAGAAAGGTGATGAATTCAGTCGGAAAAAAAAAACTATGTATAGTAGATAAATAAATAGATCAAAAGCGAAGGAAAATAGGAAAAACTAAATAAAAACTAAAAAGTGAGTGAGAATTTTACCTCGATTAATATATTTTAAAGGTTTTTTCTCTGCAAGAAAAAAGGTTTGAGAGGAATGATATTCAGAACTCATTTTAAATTATTGATTTCAAAACATAAGTTCAATCACTTAGATCAATTAATATTATTATTAGTTTAATTATAAATATTCCATAAATTTATTTTACATAATTAAATTTTTATGTGAATTCAGCTGTCGTAAGGAAAAAACAGTGAGTGCTCGAGATTCTTTTAAACTTGCGAACTATTAAAAAAAAGTAAGTTTTTCAAAACACAGCTCTTAAGTTTAGCTTTCGCGTTTGAAATTATAATTGAAGCGTTCGTGGTTTGCGCTCGTTGAATTTAATTAGTTATAAAAAAAATAAATAAATAAATAAAAATAAATTTAAAAAAAAATGTTATACTTTTTATTTCTACACTTTTGGATTTCTCGTCAATGCTTTTCGTAACCCTTCAAAATCAGAAAAAGAGGTTGAGAAAGAAAGATTTAATACTTGTAAACAAATGATTCTTTGCCATCTTCCATATTCGTTCTGTTTGAGGCACATTCTCTTTGCTTCCACTAAGGAGAATATCACAGGCAGGGTTCGAAAATATCATTATAATTTCGAAAATATCCGATATTTTGATTTTAATATGATAGTTTTATATATATATGCGATATTTTTAATGAGCATAAACCAAAGTCTTTAAAATTGTAAATGTATCCTCAAATCCATTTTTTATTTTCTTATAGTATTTTTACAACATGTAGACTTAAAAAAAAAAAGGTTTTTTTCATTATTTACATCTAACATTTCATTTTAATTTTATTAACTAAAATTGAGTTAATTTAGCATTAGCTGTTTTACTCATTTTTCTTTTGTTAACTACTTTTACACAGTTATATGATTTAGAAATAAAAAATATGCATTAGTCGATGGCGCACAGTCATAAGACATTTTCTTTCTTTCTGACCAACATTTAATATTTAATTAGGCACTTTTAATATGAATTAAATTTGTTACGTTACTCATAATTTTAGGAATATAAAAAAGGCTTAATTATTATTACTTTGCCGTATTAATAATGAACTAATACATCTTAAAAATATAGTACACAACTTTGTGGTAATTTTTAATAATAAATTAACAATATTACTACGATTCATCTAATTTTTATATTGAAAATACCATAGTTGAAAAAATTACTATCGAAAATATTAAAATGTCATGGTATTTTAAAAATAAATATCGGCTATTTTTCATGATATACATCGGCGAACCATGATCACAGGCAAAATCTTTTTTCAACCTTTCAGTAAGGTAAAGTTTTCTTTACATATTTATCAAGAAGCCTTTCAAATTTAATAAGTTATTGAATAGTGGTCGTATACCTCATAGCAAACCGTCAAATAAGTTGCGGTGACGGCATTAATCAGCTTAAGTTTCACAGCCTTCAGGTCAAAAACATTATTGCAACAAGAACCGAGACATTTTCTTGAAACTCCGCCTTCAATAAAAAAAGGGTTTAAAATTTTGCGACAAATGTTAAACAAAAGTAATTTTCTTCTTTTAAGGTGTGAACCAGAGATGCGGAATGACCGTCAGAACGAGATAGATGTATCAAAAAAGATTTTCGAGCGAAACGTTGACTTGAAAAATCGTTTCTAAAAGTGCATGGAACTTTTGAAATACAGTCAACTCGCAATAAATCTAAGTTCGATAACTTTAATATTAGTATAAGTCGACAAGTCCTGACCCCTTTGTCTTTCATTCCATGCTAATTATTCTCAATAACTCGAAGTTGGCTTTCTTTAACTCGAAGTTTTTTCCAAGATTACTCGATATTTATTTCGAAAGAGCAAAAAAAAAAGAAAGAAGTGACTATGAGAGAATAATTATTTCACCTTCACTTGAAATTCCTGCACAATAGACCTCTAAAGCAAGAAAAGCACCTGTTGAACCAATGTGTGATAAAAGAGTTACACGTGCGAAATGAATTAGCTTGTTTTCTTTTGTTCTACTGTACTGTTTACACTTTGAAATGTTGCTGAACTAGGAATTTGCTTTTAAGCTGTCAAGTCAACGGATTGTACCTTTATTCAAAGGCTGACCTAACTTAAGATGCGTTCCTCTTCGTTCTTTAGTTCGATCATTTGCTGATAAGTTCCAGAGAGGCAGAGAGAGTTTTCCTTACTATTAAAAATGTCTAAGCAAGTATACTCTGTCAATGATATTAAAAGAAAAAGATAAACTTCTTAAGCCGTAGAATACAGGAATCCAAATTTGTAAGGAATGAAGATGTGCACCTTTCCTGAAGTATAATCAGCTCTATTCAAGTGGTTCCAGCAGTATCGAAATCAAAATCACATGCTTTTGATTTTTTTCTTTCAACATATTTGATTAAATTGTGCATATTGTGCTTAAAAACTTTCAAGTTCTATAATATTGTCTGTTATATGTACATATTATTTAATTTATTCGATGGTTTTTAATATTAAAATATCGAAAACTGAAAGTAGTGTTAAATCGAACTTTTTATAAGTCGAATGTAAAGGGTCGGTCCCTTTACATTCGAGTTATCGCGAATTGACTGTAGATCGTAATAAAACATTGTTCAGCAAAAAAAAAAAAATAATAATAATAATAATAAAAATAAATAAATGAATAATTTTGTAAAATTGTTTTGTTGTATTTATGTTTGTGATTTTATCTCATAAAGATAGGATATTAAATATAACTAACATTTTTTGTGTCAAATTGTCATAATATGGACGAGCAAATTAACATAGCGAATTGGTGAGAAATTTATCATCCATTATTTGTAAATATACATGCGAACCAAATGACCTTTTAATTTTCTACTACGGGCAAAGCCGGGCGGGTACCACTAGTTATTTCATTAAGAAACATATTGAAAGATACAATTTTCAGTACTTCAAAATGAGTACAAAAGTTTGTTAAATAAATTCCTAGCGTGTGTTTTCAAGTTTTCTCGAGGTTGATCCATATTTCACGAAAATTTTTCTTCAGAAAAATGAAAGAAAGATTTCTTCTTCTCCAAATCGCTAACACATAATGATAATGAGTTTCTACAACTATTTATATCTTTCTCTTTTTACAACTGATAATTGATTCAACGTGCCAGCAACCATTAAACTTGAAAATTTTCTCTTACCCATGTCACTGTAAAGAAGCTATAGCACTACAAAAATTTCACAAGATATTTCTACACATTTATACATAATCGTGGAAAGGAAATTGAACCGCTGTGTGATTGATTAAGTATCTGACGTCGCGCAGCATACTAAACTCAAAGCGCCATTTTTCTCGGAACGCAGTTATATTATAAGCTATTTATTATGGTGGCACAGGAATAAATACCTCTCACTTGAACAATTTTTTCCTGTTGTGAATACTGAATTCCTGAAAGGGCGTAGTTTTTTATTGAGCTTCGCTGCTAGATAAATTGAGTGGTGGCTGTATTATAAGCTGGTGGAATGTTTGGAATTTTGTGTTAGTTATTGTACCGAATTTATGTAGTGGCTTTCTTATTTAAAGTGGCTGCTTTTTTGTTTATTCGTGCGTTCGTATTAGTGGGTGAAGATTTTTGTTTCTCAAGCTGTAAAATTTCTTCTGTGTGGTTATTAAGATTTGTTTCTATATTTCCGCATATTTTTGAGATACGTTTGAAAATGTTGAAGAATGCAAAGGTTTTGGAGCTTGTGACGCTAAAGGGCCATTCCACGAAAAAGTCAACCCTTTGTCCCGCATTTGACGGTCCATTTCATTAAAAGGTAATAATTTTAAAGGGTTACAACGAATTTTTTAGCTTAAGAAATCACATAAGTTTGTAATTTGTTAAGCAGAAAAGTTTGTTCATTAATATGTTAAAGTATTATTTTTAATGAAGTGTAAGAGGCTTCACGTGCGGGGCAAATGGACAATTTCTTTTGGAATGGCTCCAAACTGTTCGGTTGTTGTTTAAATAATGTGCAAAAGTAAGCTGGCATATTAATATTTTGTTAAAACATGTTATAGCGAACGAAGACTTTTACCATATTATCTAGGATATAATCCACACTTAACACGTATTTGTAACTTTTTAAGTTCAGAATCTTATTTTAAGCATTTCTCGGTGCTTATTTAGATTTTTGCGTTTAATCTAATGTCGGTTTATCTTACAGACTATTTTTGGGATTTTTAATTTGCGTCACTCTTTTCTGCAACAAATTTTGTTGCAGTGGAAGAGCTTAAAGGTCAAACGATCACGCAGTTCTCAAAAATATGATGCGAAGTCTATTTCTAGTGGTATGCAAAAGTTTTAATAAGATGTGACTGAAATCTTTAAAAAGTTTATAAACTTATAATTTTCAAATGACTTTTTCTAAAAACCTGTCGTATTTTCTGATGTATTAAACGTAATATTTTACAACGGTGCAAAACAAAAAAAGCAAGTAAGCAAGACGTATCCGCAAGTGTTTATTTCAGATAAATCTTCAATCAAGTGATTAGCATCAGCGTCGCCACCTGCCTAAACGCAACAGATATCCATGCTTCATATGGGGTGGAAAAGCTTAGCTGACGCCCTTATTTTTTGGCCTGATTCTGGTTTTCTCATTAATATTCATTCTGATGAATATTGGGTCGTAGAGAAGTGCTTTGCGCTTAATTTGTTTCAATTATTTATTATTTGAAAGATGCAGTAATCCAACTACATCGATGCTAATGTATACTAAGAAAATTCCGTAACCTCACTCTTTTTTTCCAGGATTACGATCCGGGTTTTCATCAGTTTCCTGCAAAAAACAAACTAATTGTAAAAAACAAACTAATAACTGTAAAAAACAAATTAAACTTTAAGTAGTTACAGTAAACTGTTATCGTCACATTAAGGAAAAAAACCGTAGTTAGAGTTGTTTGATCATTGTATTAAACCTAAAGCGATAAGTTTCAAGTTCAATGTGTATACATTTTGTGGACGAGGCATGAACTTGAGTACCGTTTAGATGTGGTTCGAGCAACATACGGTGCACACATTATACTCTAGTAATGAAAGGTGTTGCTTCCCATTTTATAAAATGACTAGTAGTACCCGCACGGCTTCACCCGTAGTAGAAAATTGAAAGTTCATTTGGTTCGCCTGTATATTTATAAATAATGGATGATGAATTTCTCGCCAATATGCTATGTTAATTTGCTCGTCCATGTTATGGTTGATTTGCTAGTCCATGTTATGGTAATTTACTCGTCCATGTTATGGTAATTCTCTCGGTAAAATGGGCTTGAAAAATTGGAATGGAAAAAGAACAAAATCGAATTTTCGAAAAAACGCTTTGAGGTGCTCACCGTTATGCTACAAGCTAATTTTGTGTGAATTTTTAAAATGTGTCAAGGACTTTTCGCACACCCTGCACATTTTTCTGTATGCAAATGCGTAGTGGAAATATCATATGCCAGGGTCGGGAGAAATAAAAGATTGGAAAAAAAAAATCAAAAAATCAAAAATTGCTCATAACCGATTGTTAGCTTTTTTTTCTTGGAAATATAAGATTGCAAATAAAAGCATTAGTCCACTATTGCACTGATAACCGATAATACCTTTTTTTTTTTTTGAAAGATAACATTGCAAATAAGAGCGTTCGTCCGTTATTACAGTGTCTTCGTCTCCGAGTGTCTCTTGCAGACTGCCGCTCACCACACCTGACGTCTCAAAGTGCCGCCAAAAAGGCATCGATCGTCGCCGGTCCATCGTGCGTCGGCGCACGTGCTCACACACACACTCCGGGGGGCGCCCCCTCTCGCTCCCGAAAAACACCCCGGCGCACTCGGATGCCCGATCTCAGTCGCGATCTCTGCCGCAAAACCCGAGGTCTTCCCTCTGCTTGTGTCCGAGAATTCCCGAAGACAATCGAGTGTCACCGAAGAAGGGACGAACTTTTCACTGCCGGACCCGATATCGCTCGATCGATTCGGTTTTTGTGCTGAGTTTTGTTTTTTTATTTTTCCTCTCCTGTCGTCGGGTGTCGCGAGCGAAGACTCTACGATCCTGTGCGCATTTGTCGTCATGAAACTCCCACAGGTGGTAAGTGGCAACTTCTTTTCCCGCGCTTCCCTGTTGATTGTGTATTGCAGGAATGGACGGCTCAAGACATGGATGTGAAAATAAATTAATACAGTAGAGTAAAATTATTTAATACCATAATGGTTGAAATATTGAATCAATGTTAAAACCTCCAAAAGTTTTTGCGAAGGATTATAGCAATTGCATTGGTATTTTTATTAATGGCATGTTGAACTAAAGAATTTAAATCAGTTAAACATATTTCGAAAGAAGTAGAGTGAATAAGTGCTCTGCTTAAAAACCTGGAACTTGCAGTATCACCTAGTCTGAAAACCTGTTTTTCCCTAAAATGTATAAAAGATTTTTCTCTAGTATTATACAAAAATCTAAAAAGAAAAAATTAAATTTTGAGTAACACTCATATAAAGCTAAATTTAAATTTACAAACTTTTCTTTTAATTTCTCAAAGATGTTTTGTTAAAAAAATATTTTGGAAATTAATAATTTATTAAGTACTAATTTAAAAAAAAAAAGAATATTCCATGGAAATTTGTTTTAGCAAAGAGCTTCAATAATATGATCGTTTAACTGAGTAATGGTTTCTTCCGCTGTATAAATATGTACTGTTGTGGAACGGGACTATCTTATGGCTGTATGTAGCTACATGGCTAGCTTTAATGAAAAATGCAATTAAGTGCGCCATTTTTATTTTTATTTATTTATTTATTTATTTATTTTTTGAATTTTTATCAATACTATTTAAGCGCGTAAAATGTCGAGCGTTTTAGCGTAAAAAGAAGTGATCTTATAACCTTATTTGTGTTTTTAATTCACGTCTTTTCTTGAAAGCAAGTTTGAATCAATATTGTGAGTTCACAGCTTATTTTCTTTTTGCACAAATATGTTCACTATGGTGGAAACATATCAATACTTGCGGAGAGCCGTGTAACTTACTTGGAAAATGCATTTTAAATGTAGTATTGCTTCAATTTGAATTTGATTAGTACCGTTTGATTTGAAAATAATAATAATAATTTTTAAAAAATAACAGTTAAATCTAAAAAAAATCAGAAATTTTAAATTAAAAAGTTTTGAATATTTATATTCCAACTAATTATGATTTTTTAAAGCAGCATTGATAATTCACAGCTCTGAATGATTTTTTCACTTACACATATTTATACGTATCATTGTGTTAGAAACATGTTTAGAGTCATACATTAGAGTCGTATGGTTTAATTTAGTGGAAAAGACAACTCAAATACCCCATTTCTTCAATTTGAGACTAAAAATAAATTAGTAAATAAAATTTGGAAATGAAAAAGGTCGATCATTTCTTTTTTAAAGTAAGCTATAAACAACATCGAGACGCCTGACATCTGAATGTTTTTTTCTTTTACACATATGTATCATTGTGGTGAAAACATATTTACGAGCAGACTTGTGATTTAGTTCGGTTGAAAATTTGATTAATACCATTTAAGACTAAAAATAAACTAGTGAATAAAATATTGAAATGAAAAAGGTCGATCATTTCTAGTCTAATTAGAAATTTTTATATTACTTTTTTAAAGCAAATTATAAACGACATCGAGACTCTTCAACATCTGAATGTTTTTTTCTCCTTCACATATGTATCATTGTGGTGGAAACATATTTACGGATAGAGTTGTGAGGTTTAGTTTAGTGGAAAAGGCAACTCAAATGCAACATTTCTTCAATCTGAATTCGGTTAATACCATTTGAAACTAAAAATCAATTAGTAAATAAAATTTTGAAATGAAAAAGGTCGATCATTTTAATTTAATTAGGTGTTTTTAGATTTTTTTTTAAAACAAGTAATAAACAACATCGAGACGCCTAACATCTGAATGTTTTTTTTCTCCTTCACATATGTATCATTGTGGTGAAAACATATTTACGGGCTGGGAAGGGATGTGGAAATGAGTTTTTGGGGATATTTGAAGAAATGTGTTTTAATTTCATACTAACAGTAGGGAAATCTTGGAACTTCACGTTTTGTCGTGCTTTTTTTTCTGCGGAAAACTAATAAGCAAGCTTGTACATTAAGCTTAAAATGAATAAATGACAAAAATTCAAATATAAAAAATGAAAAATTTTCAGTTATACTGCGCTTTACCTTTCCACTGCAAACCATTCCTTCAATTTGAATTTGACCAGTACCATTTGAGACTTAGAAAGAAAATAAATACAATAAAACAAATTGATAATTTCAAAATGAAAAAGATCGAATATTTATATACCAACTAGGAATTTTAACATTATTTGGAGTCCAAAGATCTGAAATATTTTTTCTACTTCAGGTACGCATTATAGTGGTGGAAACATATTTTCGGGCAGCGCTGTGGCCTGGCTTAGTGAAAAATGCAACTCAAAAATTCCTTTTTCTGCAGTTTAAATTAAATGATAAGCATTTGAAATTTGAAAAAAAAAGTTGAAATTTTTAAATGAAAAGTAAGAAACATTTGTAATCCGATTTAAATTTTCATATTATTATTATTATTTTCAAACAAGATACAAGCAGTATAGCGTGTTCGCTACTCTGATTGGATTTTTCTCTAAAAATCAGTTTAAAGTGTAGGTCTAAAAATCAAGTTTTAGCTAGTCATGTTTCGGCGACCTTGGAAGGTTTAATGTCATTGGAAGGGAGGGAGAAGAAGGAAAAAGGGTATGTCTTAAAAATTGAATTTTCACTTTGAAAAATAGTTCATTTATGTGCATTTAGTTAATCATCGCTGATTTTTTTATTTTTATTTTTTTGGAAGTGTGAAAGACCGCGAATAATCGGAAGTATTGATAACATTTGTTGCGTTTCTTGACCTTTTAAAGCATTGACATAACTTCATCACAAAAGCAAGTTTTTTTTTTTTTTTTTTTGGTTTTTAATAGAGACGTACAGAGTACCGAGTTACAGAGTACGAGGTCGGGTTACCAAGTACCAATTATGTTTTAAGAAGAACCACCGACACACATGTAATGAATTTTGAACCTATTGGAATAGTAGTATAACCTCCTTGTCCATATAATAGTTTTTAAAACTAAATTCCTGCAGAAATTTAATTACGCATTACATAAACAATTTTGTTTGTGTCAAAAATTTTACAAAAAAATTATTTTTAAAATTAAAAATAAATAAATAAAAGGTATGATTAATCAAGTTGGAATTGAAACAAATTTCAGTAAAATCCCTCTAATGCGGACACTAACAGGATAATTTTTTTTTGTCCGCAATAGAGAGGTGTCCGCAGGATAGGGGTTTAATAATGTTATTTGCATTGGAACTGGGGAATTAAAAATTGTCCGCATAAGAGGGGTATCACCTTTGAGGGGTGTCTGTTAGGAGGGGTTTCACTGTATACCAATTATAGTTCTAGTCCGCCAAACATAAATAATTTTTAAAAGTAGATAAAACAAATGTGCAAAAACACTGGAGACACATGTTTCTGCCCCCCCCCCCCCCCCCTTTACAAGGAACGTCTTTTTCAGTGCATAACAAGTGAGTTAAAGAATGTAAAGACATTCAACAAAAAAATCCGACTTTTGTCGGATGCCTTTAAATCCACGAGCTCCTATTTTGTGCATTGAAAAAGGAATTCCTTGTACTGTGCTTTTAACACTGTTTCATTTCCTTTTATTTTTTAAGCAAAAGTATTTTTATATTTTTTTATAACTAATTTTTGTTTGTAGCAAAAATCCATTTTGAATATAAAAATTCCATATTTTCTATACTTACCTTTTTTGCAAAATTTTTAATAAATAAGTTATTTTAGTGACATTAAAATAAAGATTTATTCTATTGAAGCATTACGAACTTCATTATTCTAAAAATTTAAATTTGACTTATAAATTTTAATTGCAAATGATTGCAGAATATAATGTTTGCTCTTTTTTTAGACATTTTAGTATCTGTCTTGGACAATATTCAATTTTTTGCAACTACTCGGTACTGGCCGAGTATCTGAACAGAATTTGGCCGAGTAGGCCGAGTACCGAGTAGTTACCGAGTACTCGGTACGTCTCTAGTTTTTAAACGTAATTCTTTCATTTCCCTTAAAATTTGGTTTGAATATGAATCTGGCTTTAAGTTTTTAATGATCTTTTAAACTAAACATTAAAAAAAGTTTTCCGTTAAGTATTTGAAATTTCAATCGTAATTAAAGAAATACTTACCTTTGAATTTCCTATTAGTCTTTTTGCCAACCATCCGTTGGTAGCGTTGCGTCAGCATACGTATTGTAAAGGTTTTTTTATTTTATTTAAAAAAAAATACAAAAGACGTTTATATTGTTTAGTAAATGACACTAACGTCCATTTTTTTTATCCTTTTTTTTTTGTTACTAACCCTTTAAAATAGCACTAAAAACATCTTTTAATAACCGTGAATAAATGTAAATATCTACGGCTCAGCAATCTTCTCTTCTCCTGTGTAGTTGTCAGATTTTAATTCACAGAATTCCCGTTACAGTGAACTGCAAGGGACCGTGAATTTGATTCGTTGTAACGAGAATTTCATTGTTATGGAATTCAGGCAATGCAGTGGAAATTAAATCCGGATTAAAAATTTCTTCGCTGAAACGAATATTTCGTTGTATTGGTATTCGCTGTAACAGGATTTTACTGTATTTGTAGGTTAAGCTATGTAATTTTGATTAGTCAAAGAAAGTTTTAAGTTCGTTTAAGTCCAGTTTAGATTAGGACATTTGTGCAGGATTCTTAACTAATAGAGAAAATAATTTATAATTTATTTGAGAATTTTTCGATTTTTTTTTTTTTTTCGCAAGACATGAGCTCTAATATTGTTTGAGTGAAAAGCTGGTTTCTTTTAAATAATAACGTTTTTATGGTGTAAATGTATTTGCGGGATAACTGCCGTTTATTGGTAACAAGACTTTCAGGTCCCTCGTCTGTTAAATCTTTATTATAATCAAAACACTAAAAATAGAAATTTGAAACAAATAGACCAATAATTTATACATTCTTTGGTAGTTATTTTAGGTGTTTTTTCTCCTTAAACCAAGACCACCATCATTATACTTCGTAAATTTTTTTCATAAGATTAAGTTATGCTATAAATTTTGATTTTTTTTAATGCTACTGCCATGACAACTATCAGATAGCTAATGTTCATGAGGTAGTTGAGTTTCATCTCTTCTGTTCTTTTTTCTGGAGTTATTCAATGTCCAAAGATTGTGGAATTAAATGTTAATTCGCATCACAGCGTACGAAACTGCCCAAAATGGCTATTCTTTAAAAAAATATTATTTATTTATTTGTTCATTTATTTAATGTGAAGTTTTTAGCGAAAACTAATGCCTTGACTGAACCCTAGCTGTACTGAGTACACGTAGATTTGAATAGAAAATGATTAACAACATGGTCTAAATTTTTTCTTAACTTTTTAGGTCCTTGGACTGGTATTCGCTTTTCTTATCTTACTTTTTTTCTACCAAAAACTTGACTAAGTATTAAAAACTGCTAAATTAATTAATAGTTACATTTTTATTATCCTTTACTTAGTACAATAATAAAATTTAAATACCAGTAATTACTGGAATTATTTCTATTGATAAACACACCTCTGAAAAATATCAGACAATACTGTAAAAAATAATTACAATATGCGGTGCACTTAAAACAACAAAGCTGGACAAAACAAGTGGCAAATTAGGCAGTGAGAAGCAAAGGGATGTAAGAGGACATTTTCAAGTTTTGAGTAAAACGCGTTTATAGATAAGATCCTAGGTAGGCTTTCATTGAAAAGTTTTTGTAAATCATGCTATAAGTTCCTAGGTAGGCTTTCATTGAAAAGTTTTTGTAAATCATGCTATAAGATCCTAGGTAGACTTTCATTGAAAAGTTTTTGTAAATCATGCTATAAGATCCTAGGTATAGGTTTTCATTGAAAAGTTTTTGTAAATCATGCTATAGGATCCTAGGTAGGCTTTCATTGAAAAGTTTTTGTAAATCATGCTGTATAGCAGCACCTACCAGGTCTACTAGTACCATCTCTTTCCACAACACAGAGGAGAAGTTCACCTACCATTTGTACTGGTTATCCTAAATTTTTAATTTTGCCACTTATATCCCTTTGCTTCCCATTGTCTAAAATGTGAACACTCTCCAGTTTTACCAGCCTTTAACCACAAAGCTATGGATCCTATAATTACAGCCTCAACATAAAAAAAAAGTCATTCAAAATTGTATCACTGTTGTTATTAATGTTATTGTTATCATTATTGATTATTATTTTTTTATTACTATTATGATTAAATATTACTATTTGGACCAAAAACTTTTTTTAAGTTCGAGTGACGGTCTGAGTTTTCGGGAACCAGTCGTTGAGAATCCCTGATGTTAACTGCATTTAATTTTACTTTCATCTTTGCAATTTAAAGCCTTTCCTCAAAAAACTACTTTACGTACAAAAATTAAAGTAAAATTTAAACGTCATGGCTCTTTTACCCCTTTTTATATCCCATATGGGCAGAATGTATTCTGTCTCAAACTTGTCTGTATAACATTTAACGTGAGATGCAAGTATCGTACAGCTTAAAGGTCAAACGATCACGCAGCCCTCAAAAATATGACACAAAATCTATTTCTAATGTAATTTTTCTCCATCGTCTTGAAACACGAGATCCTATTTTCAATAATGCGTTTTTTATAACTCATTTTATTTTATCTACGTATTGAGTATAGAATCTTTCGATATTTCTTCTTTTCAGACAATATTTGTGGATTTTTTTCCTCTTCGAGAATGTTCTTTTTATCTCAAAGGTGGATAATATATTTTCTAGCTTTGTACACATACAGCTCAGTGAAACACAATAAATTTCAAAATTATTCAATCAGAGGAATTGATTCGATTTTTGATTTTGTCTGAACTTTAGATGTGTAATTTATGAGGGTGCGTTTTAATCAACTAAATTTCTATCTCAGCTAATTGTTTTTTTTAAGTAGGAAAAATTAAAATTAAATCTTAGCTTTCAGTTATTGTATTATTCAGTACTTGATCATAAACTGACTTGATTTTAAATGTATTGCAAAAAAGAATATAGGCTCCCTTTTTTTTTTTTTTGGTTCATCTTTTAGCTGCATCTTTTTCCACGGGTTGTTTTTTTTTTCCCCACCGGTTTAAGAAATTAGAAGAAGAAATAAATATTTAATTAAAAAGAAAGTTGAAAACTTAGATATTATAAATAGGAGAAAAATGTGTCAAAGGGTCTGAAAATATTATTTGAGTCAGTGAGAAGCAAAGAGATGTAATTACCAAAATTAAAAATTTGGAGGTAACCTGTACAAATGATGGATGAACCTGTACCCTGTTTTGAAGCAAGAGATAGTACTCTAGTATATATCAAAGATGCTGCTATACAGCATTATTTAGAAAAACTTTTCTATGAACCTTCCTACCTTGGGCCGGAAATTTAAACACGTTTTACTCAAAACTTTAAAATGTCCTCTTGCATTCCTTTGCATCTCACTGCCTCAATCTATATTTAAACTTCATTAATTTTCATCAACTGTTAACAAAACCTTTCATTATTGCCAATGTTTATTTCAACAATTATTAAGTGGACAGATAATTTCTTGCCACGTCCCTCTTGACCCACTTTATTCCTGATGAGGGCAGGTCTCTCCACCCTTCATCGGAACATCTGTTCGAACATGTCCTTCACAAACAATTTATTAACCCATCCATCGCTCTCCCCGTTAATTCCTCCCAACAACCCCGCAGAATAAGCCACTTTCATTAGTATTCCTCGTCTGGCTTTCGGGTCACTTGGATATCGGTGCGGTCCCGAGTTGTTGTGCCCGTTCCGAGAATTTCGATTAACTTTATATGATAGATGGGCGAAGAAGACTGATTTGAAAGTAATTAGTCCGCCGTCCTCTTTCGCTCTCTTCGGAAGACAAGAAAAGGAAATTTAAATTCGTTATTTGAGTAAAGTGAGTTTTCGGGCAATGTTTACGTATTGTATTCTCGATAGTTTCTGCGATAACGTAGTTTTAAATTGGTACGAATTGTTCGTTTTGGATTGTTAATTTGTTCTGGAGGGGGTGGGGTTACACCCAAAGCAGAATTGCAAGTTTTTTAAAAATATGAAACTAAAATGCATTTTTCAGGCTACAAATTGGAAAATTTTCCCCAGAGAAAGGCCCTGGACCCCCTCTTTCCCACCCCACTTCGAGTGAATACTATACTCAAGATTAGGTTCATATTGTCAATATTTAGATCTAGTAGTGACTTCCTCTCATACAAAAAAAAAAAAAAAAAAAAAAAAAACTGAATGCCATTATCTCTCTCCGTGAGATACGGTTGAATTAAATAAGACACCACATCAATTTCACACATCCCTTTTTTTTTGACCCCTCGACGACCTACACATTTGTGCTAAATTAAGCAAGTTATATAAAAAGCGTTTATAGATTTTATTTGACTTTTGTACATTAGCCCACTTAAAATTTCTTTATAACACAAATGTAGTCTGAAAATTGTACGAATTTCATGTTTTTAAAGAATATAAAAACCTTTTTTTTTTTTTGCGTTTGGGGAAGGAGAGATGTGACACCACAAATTACCGCCCCGTTTGTCACTCTTGCTTGGTACGCTACTGTATACGTTAATGCCTCAACTTTCTTGTTAGTAACGTTTCCGGAATACCTCGCAAATGTTAAATCTGCGGATGTTCAAACTGTATTCTCGCAGTATTGAATAGGGTGGGTTTTTATGAAATTTAAGTTAAACAGGGGTGATTGTGTTCCGGTATTTAACCGGATTTCCGGTATTTTCATCTTGAATTCCGGTATCTTCAATTTCGAAAATACCGGAACTTTTATACTTTCAGAAAAACCCACGACTTTAGTAAAGTTCAGGGCGATGTTTGATGAAACGAAAAAATCCAAATTGAAGACATTTGGTATAAATATAAAGCGTAAGCTACGGTCATGTTTTGTAAACTGGGGGAAGGTAGGAAGAGAAAAGTGATAAGAGCTTCGACTCCTGTCTTTGTTCTTTATGGCAGTTGGAGGAATTGATCGTATGCAAATATTTTCTTTATTTTATATTCTGGTTTATGATCGTGTTCTGTTGTCATTGAACTAATTCTAATTATACTTTATCGTTATTAATATGCTTCTCGTAAATATAAATTGGTTTGTTTAGTTAAATTTTACTCCAGTTATCTCTTACTTTTCATTTCGCCACTTTTTTTGTTTGATAAATTTATTCATTTGAACTTTGCATGTTCTCATTTAAAAAATGAGGTATGGATAAATTTGAAGATATTGGCTCCATCGATGCAGGAAAGAAGAACAAGTTTAATTGGGAATGGTTAAACAGAGTGGATTCCTACAATGAAAAGATGGAAATATAGTGTAAAAAAATTGATAGGGCTGGATTTTGGTTTTGTGTTTCTTGCAGCAAGCCCTTTACATATGCTAATGATGGTGTGAAGGCATTATTGCAATGCAACATTCTTCTACAAATACTCATAAAAGAAACCGGGAATCATTAAAAAATGCTGGTGTATTAGGCTTTAGTGTAAGTGAATGTAATTAATGGTTAAGGATTCAGATACAAAGGAGGAAAATAAAACATTCTTTGAAAAATTTTAAGAAATGAGAAATATTAAAAGAATTTAACTCCCATCATGCACATGGACGTATTAAGTCCAATTAAAACTTCGAGTTTTAGCCCCAACAAATAATTATGTATCTAAATTATTTATATACATAATATGATGAGTACATACACGTAATGTGTATATATATGCCCATCAAAACACATTTTCTTCTTGGAAAAAAAAGTTCAGGTATTTTTTCATGGAGTCACAATCACCCCTGGTTAAAGTTCAAAACTTCAGGAATTTGAAAAAAAAAAAAAAAAAAAGTGGTAGCCATCAGAAATGTCTGATGCACTGTGAAAAAACTTTCCGAAATCTTACGGTAAAATAAAAGTACTGGCATTCATGTTGCCAGTACGTTATGCGTTCAAATCCTGTTCTACTATAAAATTTTACGGTAAAAACAGCAACCTCATTTTACAGGAAATTTTACCTAAAAAAATTACAAAATCTTTAATAGCGTAGCAAGTAAAAAATTTTAAGGTTGCCGTTAAGTCCTGTAAAACCTAAAACCCAAGGACATAGGCGTCCTTTTAAATCTAAGCCATTTCAGTAAACAGGATTTTTTACTTTCTGCTTTTCAAATTCGGGTATTTGAAGTGCTATCTCCCATCAACGGCTATCTGAGTTTAAAAATAGTTATACTTGGATAGTTTAGCTGTTAATTAGTTAACTGCATAATTTTACGTTTATATGTAAACTATGTATATATATCCACTAAGAGGTAAGGTTCACTCCTAGTATATTATAGAAGGGAAGGCAAAAGTTTCCATTGCATCCCTTAGAATGAATTCGTTGTATTGCAAGCCGTCCCAAACGCTTTAACTTTTGTACAGCTGACTCTTACATATCCTCCTATATATAATAGCCGATGATCGAGTAACGCCCGTGTTTCAGTAATGAAACTTGCGCCGCGGCATGAAAATTTGATAATATGTTTTTGTAATGCAGGGTGGCGACAGATCAGGGAGATCAGGGAAAAGTCAGGGAACTTTGTCACTCAGGAAAAAAAAAATCCTTTGCAAAATGAAGTATTTTAATTCCCTTCGAGTTTTCCACCAATAATTTATTTTAAAAAGTAACATTAATGAGGGACGATTATACACCGCCGCATATTTGTGCATCTTTTTTCCTCAAGGTCAAAGTATTCAATCTTAGGATGAACTTCCTAAGATTGCTTCTATGTCTGCAAAGTTGTTCATTTTAGCTATCTTGAATTTTCCTTCCACGCATTCCAAGCTTCGTAAAATGAAGAACCCTCCAGGCAAAGAGGAAGTCGTCATTATTGATTTTGTTCCTTTGCCTTTACTCATTGTCTCGATGATGTATTTAGCGTACTGTTATCACAATTTCGAGAAAAAATCCCTATTTTTTAAATTAATGCTGATAAAATCTTAAAAGTTATCATTTGGCGTTTTAAATTTAATTGCTAAAATTGAATTTTGATTGAAAATCAATTTTTTTTTTTTTTTGCTATGGTTTTTTTTTTTTTTTTTTTGCTGTCACTTCAGATTACACGAAGTTTTTTTTTCTCCAGACTTTAAGACTTTTATTTTAAAACTATATACATATATATTTTGAAATCAATAGTTGTTTTTGCATTTCAATGTTGCTTGTTACTAAAGTAATCTAAGATTTTTTTTCGACAAGTAATGAAATCATTTAAAATTGAGTTGTGTACATAAGTAAATATTTTTATTATTTTTTCAACAGTTAAAATGCTGTATTCATTCATTAAAACCTAAGTTCTTGATTAGAGAATAGCTGAATATGACTGATTGTTGAAAGTTTTCAATTTGTTTTGCATAAATATGTCTATTAATGATTTACGTAAGTAAAACTACATTACTTCTGTACTTTAAGTATCAGTTATTATTTTTGCAGCAACAATTATACTTTTGAAAATTCAGTTCAAAATTATTTCCATTTAAAATTTTTAGCTGTATCATGATTAGATATGTCTTTAAGGGTGGTTATAATAATTTCTTAGAATTCTAATGTTAACTAGTTCCTGGAAATAAAGTATTTATTTTAGATTTCCTGTAATATTTCTCTGTCGATAATTTAATATACTATTTTTACCAAAAAAAGGGGAGCTTATTTTCAAAATATATTTCTAATTACCAGCTTAAACCATTTTAAACCCTGCATTTTATTTAATATGCAATGCTTTTCAAGTAGGGCAAAGAAAGGAAACCATTATCATCGGTAACGTAAATCAGGGAAATTTTAATGAACTTAATCAGGGAAAAGTCAGGGAGCTTTTTTTCCCAGTTTCTGTCGCCACCCTGTAATTGTTTAACATGCAGGGGAAGGCTTTATTGTGACAAGGCTGAACTCGACCCGCTAACGTAACTGTTATACTGGTAAGACGGGGCAATGGAGAAACGAAAAAGCGATCAACTATGAGCGCTATCTACTGGAGTTCAGATAGGGTTAATCCACTGGAATTAGGATTACAATTTCAACTATCAAAATATCACCAAACAGGCAATTGCTTCGTTCAAATGTAGAAGAAGAGAAGCAATTATCACCCGTCATGCCTTGACGGACGACTTTCTAATTACAAAATACAGTAAAACCTCGTTAAGTCGTCACTCAAGGGACCAAAATTTTTGACCACTTATGCGGAATGACTACTTACGTGGAGTGGGAAATTAAGGAAGAAAAAAAAAACCTTATAAATATTTATGAATAGCAGTAGAATTCTGTGAGAAAAACAATAGCTTATGTAAGAAATGTCTATAAATTAGTGGAAATTTTAAAAAGGGGGAAAATACTAATGATAGTTACTTTGTTTTGTTTTCTCTTACTTATACTTTACTTAATAACAACAACTCTTTTTAATGTAGTCACGGTACATTGATACAATCCTTCAATGTTGACTGATGAAGTTGTTGCTTACGGAAAAGAGCGATCTCTTCTAACATACGTCAAGCTTTAAATTCTGTGTTTTTTGTTCCTTGTGAACGGATGTTAAATACTGACTAACTTTCTCCAGGTATTAGATTTTGTCTGTCTTGCTGGAAGGAGTTAAATTCATATTCTCGGCACTTGGCAGAGTCATAGCAAGAATTATGTTTTGAATGACCAGAACCGAGGATCGAGATTTGAAGGAAAAGAAATATCAAACAGCCTTTCAACAAGTCCGACACTATTTTATAAGATCCGATAAGGAAAAGGAATTTTAGAAAACAACTTTTGATTGACTAGTTAAGCGATAAAATTAAATTTGGTGACCAGTAAAGGAGGGTCATTTTACATTACTGTGAATGAGACCTTGTCGGGACCAAAGAAAAACGACCACTTAAATGGAGTGGCCGCTCAACCGGTCGACTACTTATTGAGGTTTCACTGTAACTTATTTGGTATGATATAAACTAAAAAAGTCACGTAAATTAAAAATCTAGTATTTTTTGTGAATGGTTAAAAATATTTTTCAACACAGAATAGCAATGATGAATGACACAAAAATTACACAAAAGCTACGTTTTCAATAACAACATCAAATTTATTTCTTTTCAATTACGAAGAGGAAATAAAAGTACACCGGAACAAAGTTTGCTCAGGATTAAAACGACGAAGCCAAGCAAAATATCAAATGAACAAAATGTGGTAAGATTCCGAAATATTCCTTCAAACATATTGAAAGATTTAATATTTCCATTTCACCACCGCTCAGGAAAATGCTTCAAAATCAATTCAGAAAATTTTCAACTTGCCGGAGTTTAAACCAGCGGCGCATAAAATGCACCGACCGCAGAAAGAAATTCAATTAAAACTTTTCTTTCCAAAAGTTGTGTTTACTTTTAAATATGAAGCGCAAATTTTAAGAAATGGTGCTTTGCTTGGGGGGCGGGAGGCAGTTCCAATAACATCTGTTTCACCTGGCAATATAATATTTTCGTCACTTTTGATATCGTTATGAGCTGCTCGGAAACCTTTTGTGTTTTACTTTTATAGCATGAAAGAACTCTTTTTCGACTTAAATTGATTTGGATATTCAAAACAACTTTTTAACTTGTTTTGAAAAGGGGGAAAAAGTTGAAGATTCCGAAACTTTCTTTCAATATCGCGGGTTATAAGAACTTGGAGAATGATACATCATTTTAATAGGTAAAGTTCTTAAGTTGGAAAGAAAGTTTTATCTCTCTTTAACGCCCAAGGAATAGCATTTTTTTAATAATTTCTTTTAGGTTGGATAACTCTTTTATGTGTTTGATAAAATGCAACGAAGGGGAGTATTTCAGTTTATTTGTTAATTTTGAATTATGATCCCTTTCCGTCCTTGGTGTTCATCTCGTTCTCCCTTGGGTGTTTCGAAACAGAATGTTTCACTTTTATTGTCTTACTAGCGCGCGCGGTACCCGCACGGCTTTATTCGTAGTGGAAAATTAAAAGGTCATTTGGTTCGCCTGTATATTTGCAAATAATGGATGGTGAATTTCTCGCCAATTTGCTATGTTCATTTGCTCGCCTATGTTCTGGTAATTTTCTCGTCCACGTTATGCTAATTTGCTCGCCCATGTTATGGTAAATTACTCGCCCATGTTATGATAATTTGCTCGATAAAATGTTCTTAAAATTGGAATAGAAAAAGAACAAAATCGAATTTTTGAAAAATCGCTTCGAGGTGCAAACCCCCATAGTACGAACTAATTTTGTGCCAAATTTCATGAAAATCGGTCGAACGGTCTAGGCGCTATGCGCATCACAGACATCCAGACTTTCAGCTTTATTAGTAGTAAAAATTGCTACACACATATGGGAAATGTTAAAGAAATGACAAGTTCGTGTTGTTAAATGGAAAACTTCAAAAGAATTATCTTTCTCAAAGTACAAAAGTCGTTTTGTAATATTTTACTAAATGCAGAAATGTATAACACATGAAAATTGCTCTCATTTACTGTATTGCTGAAAAAAATAAAAACATTCAACAATAGTCGAATCATTGCATTTCAGGGGGACAAAGAGGACCAAGGGGAATGTCCATCGTGGACCCTCCGCGAAATTAGTTAGAAAACTCAAAAATGAAAATTTCCATGTCTTCAATTATAATTTTCTTGTTCGTATATGTAAGACAACTCGAATTTCAATACATAAAATTATATATACTTCATAGAACCTTGTCCGAAATTAAATCTTGGCAACGCCACTGTTTCAGTTCTTGTATAAAAAAGGAAAAAAAAAAAAACCCTCGCACATCACGAAAGAAATAAAGAAACGGAATGGCAAGATTAATAAATAATCTAGAAAATGATAGAAATTGAAAAAATCGTTATTAATATAGTAGATAGTTGGCCATCTCACAAATGATCTCAATCTCAAATGTCAGTTTTCGAAATAAAATGCCTATTACGTCGGCTACCTATGTGTTATATTTTTGTATGTTACGTTCCTTTGACATAGTACTTACATATACCATTTTAGTTTCTTACACAAGTATTTTTTCTTCCTAGGTAAGTTGAAGTTTCTACTACTTTTCTTTTTGTTGCTCTTGGTGAGTAATTGCCTATTTATACATTTTCATCTAATTTTATAAAATATTTATTTATTCATCAAGCAAATCATCCACTATGTCCGAAGGAAGAAAATGAATTTAAAAATTATTACTAACTAGTGGTATCCGCAAGGCTTTGCCCGTAGTAGAAAATTTAAAGGTCTTTTGGTATGCCTATATGTGTATATTTTCAAATAATGGATGGTGAATTTCTCGCCAATTCGCTTGGTTCCACGTTGTGATAACTTGGTAATTTACTCGTCTATCTTATGATAATTTTTATCAGGAAAATGTTCTTAAAATTGGAATAGAAAAAGAACAGAATCGAATTTTTGAAAAATCGCTTCGAGGTGCACACCTTCATGCTACGAACTAACTTTGTGCCACATGAAAATCGGCCAAACGGTCTAGGCGCTATACGGGTCACTTAGATGCAGATATCCAGACAGAAAGAGATACTTTCAGCTTTATTATTAGCTAGTGGTACCCGCACGGCTTTGCCCGTAGTAGAAAATTAAAAAGTCATTTGGTTCGCCTGTATATTTACAAATAATGGATGATGAATTTCTCGCCAATGGACTATGTTCATTCGCTCTCCCATTCCACGTCATGATAATTTCGTAATTTACTCGTCCATCTTATGATAATTTTGCTGCGGAAAATTTTCTTAAAATTGAAATAGAAAAAGAACAAAATCGAATTTTCGAAAAATCGCTTCGAGGTGAACACTCCCTTGCTACAAACTAACTTTGTGCCAAATTTCATGAAAATCGGCCGAACGGTCTAGGCGCTATGTGCGTCACAGAGATCCAGACATCCAGATATCCTCCGGACAGAGAGACTTTCAGCTTTATTATTAGTAAAGATAAAGAAGATTTATTTATTCATCAATCAAATCATCCGCTATGTCTGAAGGAAGAAAAGGAATTTAAAAATTATTACTGATAATTATAAATACCTAAGGGCTATATCAGTTATTAGAAAAATAATTATTAAATATTTTAAATCACAGCAGAAGTTTTCAAATTCAGATCTGTATCAGTGAGATCTTAAATGCTGTATTATTTTTCCTTTTCGAATATAATTTTTAGTTTTCTCAAAAGACATGCTTTCGAAGTAATCATCTGCTGTTTTTAGTTTTTAGATGAACCATTTGAAGTTTTAAGGCTATCATTTAGATAGTTTAAATTTATTTATTTCACTTTCATTTTGATTGAATTTTTTCACCGAATGAGAACTGAATTGATTATTTTTTTATTGCTTTAAAAAATGATTAAATAAATAAATAAATAAAAATCAACAACTGTTCTGTAAAAAAAAATTCAATTGAAACTACAGCCAATTTTTGTGAGATCGAATAAATGTAAAGCAGTACGAATTTGCTCTTGTGTTTCTAAATAGTACCTGTATAGCTGGCAATATTCCAATAGGGTGTGATGCATAATCTATGCATAATACTTTAATGTGTTTATACAAATCCGAGCAAATCTCTTTTGTTAAAGATAGTATCATTTGACTTTTTTTCTTAGAGGTAAATCGACGAATATTTTCCAACTTCTAAGTGTGATAATGCTGCAAAGATGTAGACCATCTTTTTAAAAAAATATTATCTAACCTTTCTGCTCTAGTGCAAGAAGCGGGATATAATTAACTCTTGCAAAAGAGATAATGAAGAAAAATTATTTGGCAACCGTTCCGAACTGTGATTTAAATCTTGGAAGACAAATCGATTTTTGTAAAATGTTCTTTTACAACCGGGTAATGATTTCATTAATTCGATACTTAATGGTTTTATGAAAATAGCCGTTTATTATTCTTGCACATGTTCGTCGATGAGTGCAGAAATGATGATTGGATTTCGCTCAGAATTTTATCCAGGTGGAACTTGATATTTTATTCTAATTTATCCCCTTTTCTAGCGTGTAAATGGGGTTGTTTCCATCAGTCAAAAGTGCTACTTTTAGTCACTGAAATTGAATGAATGAGCAAAAATAAATAAATAAATAAATAAAATAATAAAAATTAAATAAAAATATAATAACATGGAGCGAGAGGAATTTTTTTAGTTAAAAACATTTAGTTTTTAATTAATTCCTTAAAATGTCCGATTTTTCAAACAGGCGTGGTCTTTATGACGTCACAAGTGATAACTTTGGCGCACTGCGTGCTTAAGCTTACTGTCTACTGCGTTTCCAGATTATGATAATTCAGAAGCGAATTATCTTATATCTATTATAACAAGCCCATATCGTTGCCAGTACATGTGAGTATAGTAGTGTATTAAAAATTGTACTCAACGCTAATGGCATCAGAGAATGGCATTTCATCACTTGTGATGTCATGTGCAGAAGCGTAAAAAAGGAAATTGAATCTGCGCACCAATTAAAACAATTTTCTTAAAACTATTAAACTTTGTCAAATAATTTTAAAAATTCAGAAAATACCGCATTTTCTGCATTTAAGGAATACCCGCCAAAAAGGCTCGATGGAAAAATACGTCGTTTTTTTTATATCGTACTGTGTTGTGGATGAAGTATTTTGATGTGTGCGATATTCTATTCACTCATACACAAATTCTGTTGGACGAATATTATACAGGGTGTTAATAAAGTGTTCGCTGATAAAGATAATTCAGTAGTAAAAAACTACTTCAGATTTAAACAGTATTCTTATTATTTTAGTTTGACAATCTTCAACTTCGCGTCAAATTTTTTTCGCGTTTGAATTTATGTGGGGAAATCGCACATTTTAAAAGAAAGAAATCCAGATAACTTTCAATCCAAAAATGTACTATTTTTAGTCACTGACATTTATAAAATAAGTAGGGGAAAAAAAACATGGAACCAAAAAAAAAACTTTTTTTCCCCCCAACGTTAAATTTTTATTATTTTTTTTAAATACCAGATTTTTAAAACAAAATGTTTCATCGTTTGACATCAGAAGTGAAGACAGCCATCTTGAATCGGGGCGCGTAAGTGTCGTTTCTGCACTTTTCGTGATTTTTTTAAAGACAAAGTAAATCAAAGTTAAAAAAAAAAAGTAACTCGTCCCATGTATTCGACCATGTTCTTTCTGAAAAATATATTTTTGAAAAATGGGACGCAACCCAGTGCAAGTACTAATTCATAGCCCGTGCATGTTTGTATCCCAGAAAATACGCTACAAATCTGCATTAGCCAATATGTAAGATCATTTTTTTTTAAATTCAAAATTTTAGTTTTTTTCACCTCTAGCTAAATGTTAACTAAAAATGAAAGATAATATTAAAAAAAAAAAATACTACCTCTCAAAATTTTAAATAAATAATTTTAAAAGATTAAAATAAATTTAGGTTCAGATCGTAAAAATAAGCCAGACAAAAACGTGCATGAAAAGTTTTACGGAAATAAGTAAGAAACTTTCTGAGATATCACGCACGCAAAACGAAAAACCGGCACCTGAGAAAAAAAAGGCTTAAACAGTTGCTGTTAACATAAATCTTTATGGGGAAAGTTTACGCATTTTTACGATAACTTGAAAAGTTTTTTGCGTATGGTAATATAACGTATCACATTGTTCAGAATTAAATTATGCCTAACATATATTTTTCCCAGAAAGTTGAAAATTTTGAAAGTTACAGGTCCTTAGACCTCTTAACTTGGAAATAATCTGCAGATTTTCTCAAGAATCTGCTGCCCAAGTTACTGCGTCATGCTGCATCTTCTACCGGGTGTATTGCAATGGAGTCGTTTCAAAAATTTTAAAAGTATTTTTTCTGAAAGAACATGTTTAAAAACATAGGATCCGACCATTTTTTAAATAATTTATTTAAGTTTAATATTTTTAAAAAATTAAATCGGCTAGTTTTCATTGTTTACACTTCTGTCGTGTGACATCACAAATGATGAAATGCCATTCAATGTTGCCATTCACAGTGCAAAATATTTAATTCGTATTAAATAATAAATAAAAATAATCTTTACTCACTTGTATTGGCAAAGATATGGTTGATAACAAGCGTAGAGCGCAAATTTAATTCGCTGCTTGATTATCATAACGAGGAAACGTAGTAGAAAGATGCGGCAAAGTGCATCATTTGTGACGTCATGAAGACCACGCCTTGTTTGAAAAATCGGACATTTAAAAAAATTAATTAAAAAAAAACTGTTAGAAAAATGAAAGTATTTTCTGGGTCCATGTTATTATTATTATATTTTTTTTTTGCTCATTCTATCGATTTCAATGACTAAAAGTAGTACTTTTGACTGAAGGAAACCATCCCATTCTTCGAAATTCTTAAAAAATAACGTGCGCCACACCCATTTTCCCGAATACGTTTCTGAATTTGCATTTGTAGGATCCTTTCTTACAATTCAACACGAATTGATCGATTTCAGTGATTCAATCTGCCAGCAAGAAGGGCCTCGCTAAGACGAACCGCTCCCATCATCGGGTCTTTATCTGCAGCACCATCGTATTGTTTCCCCCTGCAGCAACACCTTTCCATTACCTCCCAGGGAACATTAATCAAATCTTGCCGCGAATCTTAAATAGCTTCCGTTCTGGACCGCTTGGGATTCGGCCTTCCGGGGCCCCAAATCGTATTTCCTAGCTCGCTCTAAAAGCCCGGGCCCTAATTCGATAGACGCAAAAGTGTTGGTTCAATCTGTTGCCCCGGAGTCGTTTAAATGCCGGGTTTTCGGAGAAAGAAGGATTTCCGTTTGCCATTTTCTGTTATTTAGGGTTCATTTGTTTCGAGCGAATTGCCGGTTTGACTTTTTCTGAGGCCATTGTTTTTAATTAATTGTAGTGATGATTTTGAACAGCGCTTGTTTGTGTATAGGTGTGGGCACATAATGTACACTCGCCAAGGGCTCTGATTTCTCTCTCTCTTTTTTTCCGGGTATTTATTCAAGAGAAAACATAGAGAAAAACTAGCATCGCATTTAAAAGTTTGAAAAAAAAAAAAAAAAAACAACATCAATAAAACACGAAAATTACAAATTATATACCAGTGGTTTAGAGGTTACAAGGAACCTCTTTTTCTTTTTTTTCAATGCGTATTTAATCTTGCCTGTAATTTATGTCATTGCTTTTTATTAATCCGCATAAATTAGAGGCAGCCAGTTTATTTGCCAACGAAAACAACACAACCGAATCAAACAGCAATTGTAATTGTTATAGCGATCAGAAATGCGTTTAAAATATAAAACTATTAGCTTTAGAAACCGCCTTCACGTCAGAAAAATTAATCACCAGTGGAAAATCAATCATGCTCAGGACAATCCGATGTAGTATGTTGTTTTCTCCTACAAGACTATACAGATGCAACAAAAACCCATTTATAGTAACGCAGTGTGAAGGAAACGTTTGTGGAGTAACAGTAGGAAAGGAGTTACACAAGCTATTTCATGCCAGAAATAGTAAGAAAATTTCTATCAATACATAATGTGCATTAATAATCAGTACTAGATTCTTGTTTGGAATCATGCACTTGACGTGAACTAGGTGTGCAGCTTAAGTAACTTTTAAAATTAAATTGTATATTTTATCAACTTGATCTCTTCTTTTGTACAATAATGCCTGTTTTCAAGAAAAAGAAAAAGCTCTTGTTTTACATGTTTTTATAAGTTTGGCTTCATACCGACATAGCGTTCCATTTAACGTTACAGTGCAATCAGCCAATCATGGCCTTCTAAGTGAAAGTACTTTTTAATGGTGGGATAAACGACCGCTCATCATTAAGCTACTGATGGTACAAGAAAATGTAAAACACAATCGTATATTTTTTTAGTTCGTTAAATCCAATAATTTTTCAGAATATTTGGAATAATTTGGCGTTTGTTTTTTCTTTTACGTGAAACTGCATTTTTTTCTTTCATTAAATACACAAAAAGAAAAATTGGATCAGCAATATGGCCATTCCACGAAAAAGCCACCATGTTGCCCCGCAAATAACAGCTCACATATTTCATTAAAAACCAATAATTTCAAAGGGTAATGAGCAAAGTGCTTTGCTTCAGAAATCACTCATGCCTTTTTGATTTCAAAGGCAACAATATTTTGTCTACCACCCTTTTAAATTGTTTTTTAAATGAAATATATGAGCTGCCTCTTACGGGACAAAATTTCCGTTGTTCCCTGGAATGGCTCAACAACGGATAAGTAATTATGGGTAGTTGTACGAATTGAACACCTCACGCATCAAATTTCAACTAATTAGTTGATGAATCAGAAATAAACCAAATTTACTACAATTTGCTGCATTTACTTTGTTTTACAACTACAAAAATAGTTATTTCAAATTGTTTTTCTTATCTGTGCTTAGCACTGTTGCCGGTTTACGTCCTTAAATATTTTGTTTACAGTTTAAAACATACATAAATGATTTAGTGATTCAAACATTGCAATTTGATTATAAATATGATTTATTTTCCAACATAATTTCAAACTTACGCGATTGAATATTTTGTTCGCAGTTTTTTAAAAAAATACATGAATAATTTGGTGATTCAAATATTAGAATTTGATTACAGTTCCCGCCTTTCTCATGGTACTAAAATTCTATTCACCCAGCTAGCAGAAAAAAAGTATCCATCAGTTAATGCAACATAAAATTCTAAAATGATATCAGCTGATGCATCTTTACCAGATAAGGTGTCTCCTCCAGTAATCAACCTTTTACTACTGCAACAGCTGTAATTCCATTATAAATAGCTTTAAAAATGCACAATTAAGATTTCTAATTATGTTCGCCGAAACAGAAGACATATTTGATGAGAAAATGCAGTTTTTACAGCAACTTTTAATTGATTCTGTCCGTAAGATTGATAAGCTGATTACACAGGAAACTGGAGAAATATTTTTTTAAATAGCTGTAATTTACTTCATCGAGGAAAGCAGGAGCGTAATTTTAGTCCCTAAAACCTGTCAGAGGCATAATTACTAATTACTTTTCAATTAGCGATCGACAATGAAGCATTAGCTTTAGATCTCTGTGATAAAGTGACTTTTTACTGAGCAGCGACATCGAAATTTTCGTCACGTTGAATAAGAGGATTGAGTTGTTTGCTTTTTTAGTGTAGAAATACGTATTTGTTTTCATAAACAATGAAGGCATTTTTTTGCTCATTCTTCTCAGTACATTGAGCAAGTGATTTGATCGATGTTTTTGAACAACTGAACTTTGAATTAGCAGGGATCAAAGGCAATTTATTCATCCCACTGTTTGCTTATGTGGATATTTTATTTTTAAACAATGATATAATTAGTCGGTTTTAATCAGGGTTCGAAAATATCATAATCTTTTCGAAAATATAAAAAATATCCGATATTTTCGAAAATATCAAAAATATCCGATATTTTGATATATATCGGATATTTTGATATATATCCGATATTTTTAATCAATGCAAACTTACTACATTAAATAGTAACTGCTTCCTCAAATCACTGTTGTTTATTTTCTTATGTTATAATTATAATGCATCAATTTTAAATTATGAATAAAATTAATGTTTCTTTCATTATTTATATATATATCGGATACATATATCATGATATATATTATGATATGTATCGGCGAACCCTGTTTTTAATAACTTCTTTCCATGTAGTAAGCAAATCTTTAATATCCGATGAATAAAAATCAATTAATTTGAATAAAAAAGTAGAGATGGCATTTTGGGTACCAACCAAAATTTCAAGCTTTTTATCGTACAGCGATTGAAATAAAAAGAAATCAGATAGTGCAATGTCGGGCGAGTCGATTCCCGCGATTGTCAACAGAAAAATCGTATATGAATGAAACTGAATTCTACAAGGCTAAAAATCGAAACTTAATAATAAAAATAAAATAAAATCAGTGAGTTGCCTTTCTCGATATTGCACAGTCTGATTTCCCTTTATTCCGATCCCTATGTGACATGAATTGAAAAAAATGGCTGATAAGCGAGATTTCATCTCCAGACATTTTTGCTCCAAAACAAACTAGTTTGTATCAATGCAGAATTGAAATTTTGCATATTAAATGAGAACCAGTTCATAATAACGATGCTATTTACTTGATTTAACAAAAGTAAGCCACAAATATCTATCTCAGAGCCAGACTAACGTTAGATCAAAAATGGTGATTTTTAGGTAAAACTTCATTTTATGTTTGTTCGTTGTACAATACACAGGGTTTGTCCCAAAAGTAATGAGCCTCATTTTTTTGCCTCGCGAATATACCACTCAAGCCTTCGCGACCTGTTGGAAATCGTGGAGGGGACTCTAAGCTTTCCAGAGATGCCTGGTTCAATCGCCTACGAACTCTCGAATCGGTGGGAGGTCGTTTTTTAGTGAACCTCCGCGCAGAGAACTCGTCGTGATCTTATGAATGTTGATCAGGGTTTCCAGATGCTTTTATTTCAGATCCCTTTCCACCCTTGGGAACAAGAAGTCTACCAGGGCTATAGGGGACCTGTGGCGCAGTTAAGGGGAGTCAGTACCCTAAATACTTTCAAAAATTCGATTTTTTTTTTTTTGTTTTTGATATATTTTAAACTCCTTTTCAATACCTTTTCAATGATACAAACTTCTTGATCGTACTCATATTAGAAGTAAGTTAAAATAAGCTTATTAAAAAGATGTAAATCCACTTTGATGAGATATGATTTTCCCCTTTAAATTGCAATATCTTGAAATGGTATTTTTGAAACTAAACGTTCCTTTTTCTCAGAAACTGTATTGTGTTAGGCTTTGAAATTTTTACCACCTATTCCATGCATCTAACTTCATATACTGAAGTATAATTTATATCATATTCGAAAAATATTTTTTATAAAACTGATTTCGTGTTGCAAAATGGCATTTCTTGAAAAAAATACAGTGACTTACACATTAGAATTTTTTTAAAAAACAACTAAGCTTCCTTTCTGTAAAATTTTACTTCAGTATAGAGAAAAGGGTCTATTAAGGTACAGAACAAATTTCATAATTGAATCTTTAATAGATTTTCAGAAAAAGGTACATGACCCTCTGCAAATTAACATTGACGGTATAGGGGGGTACTGACTCCCTTTAAAACCCCAATCCGGGTCAGATAGGAGTTGACAACAAAGGCGGTCGGACAAGACTTCTGGTACAAATTTCGCGTAAATGTCACGCACGGCCAAGTCTTCCTTAACAATTCGATGAACATCTGTTTTCGACAAAATTAACTGTTCTGACATCAAACAAACACTCATTTGGCGACCTTTGTTCAGCAAATCTGGCACACGAGCGACGTTATCGTCCGTTTGTGATGATGCTGGACGGCCATAAGGAGCCTCATCGGCCCCTTCCTTCCGGCCTTCCTTGAACGACTGGAGCCACTTTTTAACCTGCTAGTGCGACAAGCAATCATCCCTGAAGGTCTGAGTGAACAAATTAAACGTTTTCATTCCTGTCTTTTGGCATTTGACGCAAAATTTTATCGCATAGCGTTGCTCCAAAGTTCTCTCCATCCTACACACTACGACGAGGCTCTGCGCGGAGGTTCGCTAAAAACGACCTCCCATCGCTCCGAGAGTCCTTGAGCGACTGAACCAGGCACTTCTGGAAAGCTTAAAGTCCCCTCCACCATTTCCAACCGGTCGCGAAGATGTGCGTCGTATAGTTGCGTGGCAAAACAAATGAGGCTCATTACTTTTGGGACAAACCCTGTAATTCTGTAAAACGAAAAAAAAAAAAAAAAAAACCTTCATAATCATTTGCCAGTGTTAAAAGAGTGCAGTTATCAGCCTTTATATTCACTAGACAAAAGTTTGTATGCTCTCTCGTAAAGTAGTGAACTGTGACTTACTTTAGTCTGGCGTTGAGGAAAAGATTTAAGGAGTAACTATACAAATAATGTTAAAAATAAAATATACTTTCTATACCCCTTAATATGTGTGTGTGTAATGGTAGATTTACAGGACTGGGGACCCCTTAGAGAGGAACAGAACTTTGTTTATGTGCTCTTTTAGGCTTCTCTCAGGGGCCTCTATGTTTTCCATTGTGTCCTCGCAACAGCAACATTTCCGATATAGTAAATCTGACACTATGTTTTTTTTTTTTTTTTTTTTTTTTTTTTTTTTTTTTTTAAATCCGACAACTTTTAACTGCAATACGTCTAAAAGTGAAAGTCTTGAAAACTTCCCGAAACTTAGCTTTAATTACGGTTTTTATCACTGTGTGAAAAAATTAGACACCGTGACTCTTTATGAGAGTTGTAAAAATTCTTAAGTCGTTCACCTCAAATAGTCGTCTAAAAAAAAACAAGAAAAAGTGCAAATACGTAACGTTTTTATCTGTAGCAAATGTTATTGGTCTTTTTTCGATTGCCCAACTGTACCATTTCTCCAAATTTGTTACATTTAAAAGTAAATACAGCTTTTAGAAAGAAGTTTTAATTGGATTTCTTTTCTGCGGTCGAGGTGTTTTACGCCTCGTTGATTTAAACTCTGGCAAGTAGGGAAAAAATAAATCCCCATTGATTTTGGAGAGTTTTCTTCCCGCCTTTCCTGGAGAGAAGTAAGATTTGAAATGTTTCATCGGTTGATAAGGATGAGAGTTCAATATACTTTGATTCTATACTCTTATCATCACTTTTTTTTTACCTGATTTCTCGATGTATGTTTGAATTTTTTATGTATTTTAATAACTTCTAAATAACACATTGATTTTGAATTAATCTTTTATAAAATTAATTTTAAATTTGTATAATTGATAAATTTGCCATTACGAGGACTCTGGACAGGCAGAACACAACACGTTGGTTGTACCTTTCTTTGCTTTTGTAACCGTTAGCCGTAGACATATACTTACTACTGTAAAAACTTTTTTAAATGAGGAAAATCTTTCCGATGTAATATATATATATATATGTATATATATATATATATATATAGTTGTCACTACGTAAAATAAATAAATATAACGATTTATAGTTACGAAATCCTTATTTCTACACGAACCCTATGTGTCTGTTGTAAAGTTTTTTGCTTATTTTAGCAAACTTCCGACAAAAAATGACTGAATATTTTCATTTGAAAGAATTTTTTGCTATTTTGAGAACTTCTTGGAAATTGCAGTGACATGAAAAACTACAAAGCATACTGAATAACGTTATCTATATGTAATAAACATTTTTTCGGAGGCAAGAAGGAAGTCTCAAATAAAATCATACGAAACAAATTTATGATATAAAGTAAGACGCAATGTACCTGAAAGGAAAAAAAAAGAAGTCTTTCTTGAAAAATGGTGTGCGTGTCTGTTTTCTTCCTTTTTTCTTTCCTTTCTTTCCTTCCTTCTTTCTTTCTTTCTTTCTTTCTTTTTTTTTTTTTTTTTGAAATAAAAATCTATTTAAGTAAATCCCCACCTGTTAGTTAAATGTCTATGATTAAAAAAAAACAAGAAAAAAAAAGACTAACTAATACGTAACGTTTGTTAAAATGAGCATGGCATTTTACTGTATAAAAGTAAGAAATCCGAGGACGTTTAAAAATTTAGATTTCGTAATTCTTACGAAGTTAAGGAATCATATTCAAGGTTTTTTTTTTCTTTATTTGTTTTTAAAATCTCTATCTCATTTACATAATTTTTAGAATCTGACTTATAAAACTTACACCAACGGACAAACGTTGTGCAAATAAAGGGTGGTATTTAATAACTTGTTTTATCCATTACGCACGTCAAGCAAGTTGGTTTTCTTCAATTGCTATCACAACTATTAGCGTTTTATATCTCTTAACACAGAACGTTTTTGGAAACCTTTTTAATGAGTGAAATTTCATACTGGAGAATATTTCATTTGTTTTAAATGATTAACATGGGGAAAAAGGGGGGGGGGGATGCCGCATTTGTTCAGTATTTTCTGTGTTTAAAACGTACGTGAAAAACTACAAATTTTGCTTAGTGTTTGCTTCTGAAAAGAGTTTAAGTGGAATCAAGTCAATAATGTTTCATCTTAAATTGTTTATATTGATTTTAAGCAAAAAATGTAACTATGTAGGGGCCACATAAAGATGTGTATTGGTAAAAATAAGATTAAATCGCATCACTGAATGAAAAATCACATGATATCGTTCCGTTTCATTTTTCATTTTTGACAGGAAACACACCTTCTTCTTGAGGTACTTCGAGGTATCTAAACTGTGTTCAACTTCCGTTGCATTTTGAAATCACAATTCCTTATTAATTAAAAATAAATGCAAATTTCAAAACGCACAAAAAATATGAGCTCGCGTACTTAAACTCTCATCTTTTTTTCCCCATTGTATATAAAACGAGTTGGAGAATTTTAAAAGCTTCTTAATCAGAATTAAATGCATTAATAAAATAACAACCAGGATTTTAATCTCGATTCTTGGCAGTTATTCTCACATTCTTCTCTTTCAAATCAGTACAGAATCTGAAACTTGAAACAGATGTTATCACGAATTATTATAGCGAAGGGGAAAAAAACCTATTTCTTGAAATTTTATTCACATTTTAAAATGAAGAACAACCTTTCGTGAAGAAAAGTTTTAATTGAATTTCTCGTCTGCAAAAGATGCATTTTCCGGTCTACCAATTTCTTTCTTCAGTGCCTCCATTTATAAAATTCGAAGGCTCTGATTTGTTTGCGTGAGGGAGATAGGAATTTAGAATCTTTTACGGGTCAGAGGATTTTCCTATTTTTTAATGCCCTCTTGTTTATGAACAATCTTTGGAATTGTTTGACCATCAGTATCAAACTTTATTAATTAATATTTTTTTAAAACAAAAGGAAGGAAGATCCTGAAAATCGTTAAAGCTTTTGGACGCAGTTTAGAAATCCGAAGACAATCCCCGAAATTTTTGGGAAAATGAAAAAAAAAAAAAATCGAAGTTTTGAAGAAATTCGAAAATTTCAGAGAGAATTCTAAAAATATCCAAAAAACTGTATCTCACCCTTTAAAGTGTACTTTACCGATTACACTCCATACTATAAAATAAAATGTCGGTCAAAATCACAATGAAATGGTACACGCAGTCGGTTTGCGTACGCCTCGAATTAACTTAGATATCGTTTTCTACTTGGTCACGGGACGTATTTCACATCAGATTGGTGAATCAGATTCGTTTACAACACTGATCGAAACCAACAGAGGAATAAGTGAGTGTACGAATCGCCGTGATTGTTTTCCGTTGAGGTAATCTCACGCTACACAGAACTGAAGACCTCACGGCTGGCGCCAATTATAGAATTTTTCATTCTTTTAGTATTTCATCTTATTTCGAACGTCTGCAGAAGTAAGATTTATAAATTCAGATACATTTAACTAGTTTCAACAGCAAAAAGACGTTTTACGAACGAATCATTCGTTCTGGTATGCAACGTGTAGATGGCTCCTCCAGAAAACCAACGATCCAATCGATTCAATTCTGTCAAATCTAGGATTTGTGCCCTGTCCTGTGAGGATTTTGACCAAGATCCGCAACCAGACTTCTCATTTGAATTCATTTTGGCTCTCAAAAAGGATGAAACTTGTCATTTTAAATGTTAGCCAGGAACACTCTGGATCGTCCACGATCTCAAAGTCCGGGCAATAGTTCTTTAAGCAGATATATCCTGAATTTTACATTTTTGTTTGATTTGAAATAAAATAGTTTCTGTCGAGGCATCAGGAGGGTCAGCAGTCACTGGAGTGTATGAGAGGCTTGTTGGGACTTGTTCAACACCAACCGACGTGTAACTCTCACTGCTGCAACCGAATAGTTAAGATCGCTTATAGAACCGTAGCTTTTCGATTATGACGTCTTCGGCCACTTCTATGTAATTTATTGTGTGTCTGAATTACCGAACGTTTAGAATATTCGATTTTTACATCCAGCAATTAGAATAAGCTCAACGTTAATCGTCCTTTCAATCGCATTTCGGGTTACAAAGCCTCACGTCGAAAGAAATGATCCATTACTTTCGTTTTGCTGCGATCTAACTCTGAATATTGTGTTGAAGACACGTTCTGTTGTTATTTAATCAACGATTGCGAAAAATCTTACGATGAAGTAAGTCATTGTATTTTAGATGAAAAAAAAAAACATTTTGTGTGACTTCATTTCTCTGTTTAGTAGGAAAGAGTTCCTGAAAATTTTTAACACTTGTATGAATAAAAAGTTTTTGTTGTATGCCTTGACAAAGTTACTTAGAATCATCTGTCACTTTGGAAAACTTAAAATTAATGTTCATCAAAGCTCAGAAGTTGCATCTAATGATTTTCGTTTAGTCCTAACTCTGATCAAATAACCTGATTTTACATGGATCCTAAAGTCCCACGATCCTTTCTTTCTTTAGTCACCTGGTCACGTCTAAGGACATGTCTTCCACGCGTCTTTTCTAAATGGTTACGCGCAAAGTGGAAAATTCCTCCGACTTTCTCGCTTACGAAAAAATCATTCTTGACCGTTTCAAACACAATGTCATTACTCATGGTTTTCTGATCGGTGCCATTCCTCGCTTTAAAAAGTTGTCACGTTGCAGCTTTAGCTGCTAAAAGTGCCGTGCTGTCTTTTTTGGCGATGAAATTTAGAGCCCCTATTCGACCACACGGCTGATCTCTTTTGGAGTGGTCTGAAGTTGTAGATTGTTAAATGTCAGTTTTTAATGGAATTCTTTTATTAGAAAGTAGAAAAAAAATGAATGTATGTATTTCATGTTCTGAATTTTAGTTCGAAAATGCGAATGAAGTCAGGGATATGCATTTTTGAAAAAAGGAGAATGATAGGATGAAAATAGGATCTATATAGACAGTTTTTTGAATGTATGTTTTTCAAAATATTTCTTAATTTCTGTACCTCAGAACCAGACTTACGTAAGTCCGAAAATTGCGATTTTCCATTTATTAGTTCATTGTATGTCGAATCCTATTCCGCACCGAGTCATATGAACATAATCCTAAGAAACTTTTTTTAATAGTGTTAATTTACCAGCGTTAAACAGCGTGAGTCCAATCCTTTGTATGCACCAAGCGAGTTTTTCTGATCTCCTGTAAAGTAGCAATTATGTGACTTACGTTAGTCTGGCTCTTAGGTACAGATATTATAATTCTACTCATCTGTCTGACGCAGTTTAGTTGAGCTCTTCATGTTGTGTAATTTTCTTGATTTATGCGTCCGTTAATTAATTTGCAAGCAAAAGCTTTCAGACTACTTTTACTTTGTATTAAATGGGGAATTTATTGTTATTTTTTTTCTTTTCATTAAAAAAAAATCCTTTTTGCCTCTACTTATCAATGTGTTGTTTATATAAAAGTCTAAATTTGAACTGAAAATGTACAATATCTTACTTTGGGTCAAGCTTACTCTAACAGTGTCGTAATACTGTCAAAAGGAGCTGCGTAGCCTTCACTATACTGCTAGGTTAGGTTTGCCCCAACTGTAGTGCTGTCAAATTTTAGCCATAGACAGGGACCCGGATACAAAAGTTATTTGATGCTCCAGCTCCTCCGCTCTCAAATAATTATAGCTACAGCTCCTGCAATTTTACCCTAATTAGCCATTCCATGGAAAAACGGACTTGTTGTTCGAGCCATCACATCTAATATATTTTAGTAAAAATAATAATTTAAAAAGGAATGTAAAATAATTTTGTTGCCTAATGAATCTCAAACGTATGTGTGATTTCTTAGCTAAAAAGCCCATTCATTACTTTTAAAACTATTATTTTTTAATGAAATATATTGCAATCACATGTGGAACAAATTGGGGGCTTTTCCGTGGGAAAGTCCTGAACATTTAAGCCCGCTTTTGAGCTTTAAATTTTACCTTGCAATTTTTACTATAAAAAATAACATTAAGAAATGACGACATAATCATCAACTCACTCCGAAAATACATATTTAATTTACTTCATAGTTCATTTATTTGTTTTTTTTTTAAAGAAAAGAATGGAATTTAATACCCTGCCCCCCTTCTCATTTAATCTTAAATTATTATAAATGTGCAGTAGAACCTCGTTTATCTGACCTCCGTTTATCCGGATTTTCGATTTACCCGTATAAAATTTGTAGAGTTAAAAAAATATATTCACTTTCAATAAAATATTTCTAAATTATGGTAGCAAAAACGGAGCTATAAGTGTGCCAAATATTCGCTTCTCTTTATATTGATTAAATACACAACTCCTACACATGTCGTGCAATTAATTATAGTCGTCTAATAAACAACTTGACGTATTTATAGTGTCAATCTGACACCACCACAGCTGAACTGTGAATGATAAAATGTTTGCTTAGTAACAATCCTATGTAGTTTTGTTATGAAGCATCTTTTTTTGCTGTTATAAAAGATAAGTCTGCTTATTTACGAATGTGCCTTACTTATTAATCCGGATTTAAGCTTATCCGGATTGCCTTTGGTCCCAGTTAGTCCTGATAAAAGAGCTTGTACTATATTTTAATGTCAAGAATAGTCTTTCTGGAGTATGTTGAGTCTGAAGTATATAAGATTCCATTTATAAGAGAAGAAGTTAAAGGCACCAAAGTCTTTCACATTCTCCTGTTTAAAGCGTAAAGTATTTAAAATACAGGAAGGAAAAAGATATTTGAAAGACTATATAAAAACTGAAGAAGCCCTGGACCAGGGAAAAGTTTTGAGCTCTAGCTCAGGAATTTTTTGTTCTCAAGCTCCATATCCCAGTTCACGGCTTCAAGTGAACTATAGGGCAATAATGGTAACAAACTTATCAATTGTTTCTGAGAACAGCCTATAAATACTCATTGTATGTTAAACTCTTATTTCATTGCATTAATTTAATGAAGAACATAGACTCGACTTCTGTATAATGCAAATAAACTTCGAAGATTTTCAGAAACATCATTTAGCTTTTTTAACCCAGTAACGGAGTACAATATCATAAGATAAATCCGTTAGTGAGCCAAAACATATTATTAAAATATTGTTGCTTGAAATTTCTAAACATTAATTGCATTACATGGAAGTAGAGCCAATGTACTATATAAAGTTCTTGCAATTAAACATAGTTTTGAGTCTCCATAGGGTGTTTTGCTCACCAAGCGATACTTCTATTAAATTGAAATTGCTTTATATCATACTAGTGGTACCCGCACGGATTTGCCTGTTGTAGGAAATTAAAAGGTCATTTGGTTCGCCTTTATATTTACAAATACTGGCTGATGAATTTCTCGCCAATTTGCTATGTTCATTTGCTTGCCTCTGTTAGGGTTCCACGTTACGATAATTTGGTAATTTACTGGTTCGCGTTGTGGAAATTTGCTCGGTAAAATTTTCTTAAAATTGGAATAGAAAAAGAACAAAATTGAATTTTCGAAAAATCACTTGGAGGTGCACGCTATAAACTAATTCTGTGCCAAATTTCATGAAAATCGGCCGAACGGTCTTGGCGCTATGCGCGTCACAGAGATCATGACAGACAGACCGAGATCCGGGCAGAGAGAGATCCAGACAGACTTTCAGCTTTATTATTAGTAAAGATTTCTTAAGAATGAAACTACAACGTCAAATCGTGCGTTTTCAAATAAGTTTAAAAATCCTTCTCTGAAGAATATCTAAAAATCATTTATCATTTTAAATTTCCTTTAAACTAAGAAAACCTTTACATTTGTTTCCAACATAGACGTAACTATCGCTCTTTAATGTGTAAGATATCTAACTCACATTATGCTTCAGGTTAGGCACTTTATGTTTTAAAGAGCGGAAGTTTACACGATTTCCGATATTTTTGTTCATAAACTTGTTATTTATTTCTTTGTTTCACCATAATTTCATAAAACGCAATTAACGCTTCCGTCAGGCAATATGAAATCGCTATTACGATTAGGTTCATTCTGCGAACAGTAGAAAATGGCGATTTCGGCGTTCTTTTTGTAAGTCTTCCCACGCAAACGTGGCGCCGGCAGGATATTTTGCAAAGTTTTAATTATTTTCTGAAGTTTCTATTGGTACTTCCGTAGCGATAATGGTTTCTTATTCTGAAAGTGTTTTAAAAACTTAATTTTTCGTGACTCAGATATTTGAAATTGCAAAATTAATAAATGTTCTTAGCATCGTTTTTTTTACGTTTATTTATTTTCAGAACTACATAAATATATTTTTTAAAATGTTTGGCAGGTAAACAGTTTTTGCTTGCAAATGTTGTTAGTTATGAACAGGGTTCGAAACTATCATGATATTTCTGAAAATATCAAAAATATCGATATCTTGATATGCATTAGGGCAATTCCATGAAACTAGAGACATCACAGTAGAAAAAAAAACTTCATTGTATCAGTATTTTTTTTTTCTTTCATATGAGGAGAAAAAGACTGTATTTTTATAAAACTATGCAAAAAAAAAAAAGTTATAAACGTATTTTTTGTAAGTTTTATAGGCAAATTAGAACAACACTACTCGTGCCCATTGTGTCGTTGTATAAGCAGCTCTAAAAGTTAATCCTTTTTTTCACTTAGGAAATTAATTGTTTTGTCTACAATCTTATTTTTCATTGAAAATTAGTTTATACAGGAAGAGATTAGACCAAGAAAGAAACTTTAAACTGTTATAATTGTCTTATAACATTTTTTTTAAATTTAAGCCTCATACTAATGTAACATCAGTCACAAAATTATATAAAAGTTTGCATTGCTTAAACAAAAACAAACCCAAATTAATAAAAAGTCATATTCTCTTCATTTATGATGATATCTTTAATATTAATTCCTTAAATACTTGGAAATACTTGAATTTAATTATTTAAGACTTATTTAAAATATGTAACATCATTCACGGTAACATCAGTCACATTTCTCTTTTCGGTAATAAACCTCAAACAAATTGCACAAATGCCATTGATTGCTGCAGAAAGGCAAAAAAGGAGACGAGATAATTAAGAAGTAAAGAAAAACATGAAAATTTCAAAAAGTAAAACAAAGTAGAAGCTAAAAAGAGCGGACAATAAAAAATAAGTACAATAATTTTAAAAACCTAGCATAATTACCAAAGTTAGTTTAGAATGGAACTAAAAAGAGAAATTAGATGATGAAGTAGAACGAGAGTAGAACAAATTTAAAGTATTGAAGCCCCAGGTTTTAATTATTAGCTGCATTACCCCTCTTCAAAATAATGAAATCTTGGTAAAATATGTTAGTTATTAATAAAAGCGCTTTTTGTTATATCTTCACAAAAGAAAACCGCTGCCGTAAAAAAATTTCCAACATGAAATTTGACAAACATATAAAACTAATTCTGAATGTACTA
Organism: Uloborus diversus; assembly: GCF_026930045.1. NCBI lineage: Eukaryota > Metazoa > Arthropoda > Arachnida > Araneae > Uloboridae > Uloborus > Uloborus diversus. The sequence goes on from NC_072735.1 coordinate 157,440,722, forward strand.
CATTTGAAAAAAAGTGCAATATCATAGATACAGAAATATTTCTAAATGTCACAGCTTCATGCAAATTTTAGATCTATCACCATCCGACTTGCAGCTATGTTATAAAGAGTTATATTTGAGTAATGCTTTTTTTTTAATTTATAAGCTGCAACAGGTGCTTAGCAGCAACACTTTCTTTGCAGTAAAGGAGGGAATCACTTGCAGCAAAAAATGTTCCAAAATTGTTGACTGCTACTGGAGAACGGATTCTTGTGAGAAGAATATCACTAACAATTGTATTACGAGAAGTTAGATGCATTTAAATTAAAAACTAAGAGTATTTAGTGACTGTCAAGATTCAAGCAGAAAGACATTGAAAATAGCCTGTGAATGTGAATGAAATTTATTATTCACATGAGAAAGGAATAAAATATTAAGCACTCTAGATGTAATAAATTCAAGAGGACTTTTTATTTTATGAAATACATCAAAAATATATCTTTTAAAACTTTATTAATGCACTTTTCTTGTAATTTAGTTACAATTTTAAACAAAACATGTGCTAATTTTATTTTTAAGGAAAAATAATTTATAATTGAAGCAATTTATTGTAAATGTAACATCAGTCACAAAATCTTTGTATCATCAGTCACGGGTGTTAAAGAATTTTTATACTCTCCGTTTTTAAGTTTTCCCAATAAAACAAAGTGTTTTCATCAAGTCTAAAATCTGTACTTTAAGGGGAAAAAATCTGTTTAGATTTTACGTTATTAGTTTGAAGAGAATTTCAAATTGTGTATAAGTCAATTTTCTCAATGTCTCTTCTGCGTAACATCAGTCACGTTTTTTTTTCCATTCAATTTCACACAAAAAAATTTCCTCAAGTCTGAAAACACGTGTGGGGGCAGTGAGGTACCATATCATGATATTTGCGATCAATTTCAGAAGAAACAAAATTTAATTTCAAGACAGCGCTGAATTTGTAAAATAAAAATAGAGTCAAATTGTAACGTCAGTCACCGTGGACAGACCCGTTGTATATTTTGATATATATCCGATATTTTCAATCAGCACAAACTAAAGTCTTCAAAAAAGTAAGTGCATACTCAAATCACTATTTATTTTCTTATATTATTATTGCAATATGCAGACTTAAAATTTAAGGTTTCTTTTCTTATTTATATGTAGTATTTCATTTTACATTTTTATCAATTTTAATGGAGTTAATTTAGCATTAGCTGGTTACACTCATTTTTCTTCTTTTAGATGCTTTTACACAGCTCTATGATACAGAAATAAAAAATATGCATTGGTCGGTGCAGTCATTATTTTCTTTTTTTCCTAACCAATATTTAAAATTTAATTAGGCACTTTTAATATGTTTGAAAATTGTTACATTACTAATAATTTTATGAATATAAAATAAAACGTGATATTATATTGCTTTATTACATTAACGATGTATTAATCTTAATATATAAAAATCAATGTCCTGAGATAACATATATATATATCAACGCACAGCCAATACCGCTGAAGCCTCAGACTTGAAATTTGGGAGGCATGTCCACATGATTACGAAAGTATCCACTAATAAAGGTTTTTTCGAAATATCAATTACTTCTGGAGAAATTAATTAAAACCCCTTAATGTCTGTGAAATTAAAAGCTGTCATTGAAATTTAAATCCCTTATTTTCATAGGCTTTCCTTCATTCAAATCATTATTCAGTACTTCATCTCAACTTTTGGTCGATAGCGAATTTTAAATTTGATATTGTTTTTGTTTCTCACGTGATTCTTCGAGGCTTTTCTCAAGTCAAATAATAACGTTTCTGTCTTTTGCTTTCATTTTTTCAAAACTAGAAACGAAGTTTTTAAGAACATCATCACAGGCGGACTATTCGTTTGAATTTAGAAGAGTGCCATTTCCTGTAAAAGTTTGCTTTGTAATAACCGTTAATAAGTCACAAGGACAGACATTAAACGTAACACGGATCAATTTAAGAGAAGACTTTTTATCACACGGCCAATTTTATGTAGCTTGCTCCAAAGTCAGTTCATCAAGCAGCTTAATAATTTTAGCACCAGAAAAGAAACTAAAAATGTTGAATACAAAGAAGTTCTTGCTTAAACATAGGTATAGCAATAAAATGTGGATGGCCTGTGTTTGCAAAGATAATCAATTACTTTAAAAGAATCGTTAATAACAGTTAAAGATCGGTTAAGGACAAGGTCATATATGTAAGGAATCCAGAAGCCCCAGGATCCTCTCAAAATTAGGAAAAATTATAAGTAATAAGTAATTATTACAGGAAATTTTCGAAACTAGGTGCACCAAGCACTGTTAACCCCTGCTAGTTCCATTACCCGAGCAATGCCTGGTACGGGAATGCTAGTGAATCATAAAAATATAGACGAAAATTTTTGGCTATTTTCAATAATAAATAAACGATATTACTATGAATATAATTTTTACATTGAAAATATATCGACTGATGTATATCGGCGAACCCTGGTTATGAAGTACATGAGATTCGGCGTTCTGCATAATCTATTTTGAGGGCTTGTCATGTTAATACAGTTTCCACGAATCAAATGAAAAAAAAAAAAAAAAAAAAAAAAAAAAAATGGAGGAAAAATATTTATTAAAGCTCTTTGCACTAGTTGACTAGAGCTTTTCAACAACAAAATTAGAAACACGATGATCTGCATCTACAGGTATCATTAATGAGATTAAAATTCAAAAAATAATTTTAAAAAAAGGAAAAAAAAATGCAGAAAACACCAAGCACTAAATGCAGCCAGTAAATTGCAAATCAGAAAAAATAGGTCCAGAAGGAGGGAAACTGGTCCAAGTTGATCCGTTAGTGTTTGAGTTAGTAGTACACATCTAAAATTTGCGATTCATTTTTCCGAGTATTGTTTTTCAATAAAAGAACAATGGCTGTAACAAGAAATAACCATTTTTGAAGTTAGTATAAAGTAAGCATTTAATTTTAATTATGTTGTATTCATTGATAGTGCTATTCATAGGAAAGAGGGTGGTACCATTATCTTGAATTTCTAAATTGGACGATAATTGGCTTAACCATTGAGAGATGGCGTCACCCATCATTCTCCACCAGCTTTAGATACGAGCTGAACGGACAGATAATATTTTCCATTCTCTAACATTCGTGGTTACTACCATCACACAAGACTTTCGGGACAAGAGATTTAAAGCAGAATTTTGTATCCCTTACAGCAATGGGCGTATCCGTTTCCACGTACTAGGGGCCCTATTCCAGAAAAAATCAGCTCTATTCCGCTTCGAATTGAAGGCATAACTCCTGCTTCAAACCGTCTCCGTTAGCTGAATTTCTATTCAGAGAAGTTTTGAGAGAGGAATACTTGCGGTTCTCCAAAGCAAAATGATTTAGTTCTGGTGCCGAAACATAAACATCTATACTGTGTTCACGGAAAATATAAAAATGGATGTAAATAAAGAAATGTGCCATTTGGCGACGTCAATCTTGTGTCTGGCTTGGACAAAAACAAATTGGTGCCAAGTAGGCGGTATGTGAGAGTAATATTGGTTTACATTTTTTTTTCATTCCAGGGAAAATCCGCAAAAGTGACCATAGTGCCAAACCTTCTGACAACCTGTTTGCTTACTTTCGGTTTATTTATTCCATGAGATGTGTACTGTTCACCCCTGGCAAGTTGGGCTCCACTGCCCGGCCGATTAAACGATTCCTTTAGTTGAAATAGGGGTGAGGAAAAACTGCTTAAGAATTGCGGATTTAGTTTGTAGCGTTATTGCCTGTTTGGCGAACAATATAACTATTCAGGTAAGAAGTAGCAATCGGTTCAGGATTTTCTCGCCAATAAAAGGGTTCCAATTGTTGCCCAATTCTCCGCCAAACAATTTCTCTTCTGTCTGATAGATCTTCCTTGAAAGAAATGGACTTGCTCAAGGCCATAGCTCAACTTCTCAGAGGTGGAAGGCACCTTTTCGTCAGAACAACAGGCGATGATACGAGTAAATGCTATTCTACGTTTTCTTCATTTTCAAATGTTTAAAAAAAGTACTCTCTTCTTATGTTGTCTTTGCGTAAAGTAAGCTTTTAAATCTGATTTCAGAACATGTTTTCTAAGTTTTAGACATAGTCCAGTCATCTGGTAGTTTTACCTGGAAAGTTTTCCGGGAGTTTTGAAAATTGGTAATTTTATGGATTTTGATGTACTCTTTTCGAATTTCTACTTTGCCACCTCGTATCTTTGCCGCTCGCTCCGCCATATTGAAAAAATGGCATCTAAAAGCGGTATTTTGAGAATATCTCCGTTCTGACTTATTTTACTATAAAAATATATGTTACAAAATTAAACAAGAGAAAATTTCCTACAATTTATGTCATAACAATTTCTTTGTAAAATAAATAGTTTCGACGTACGAGCGCCGCAAAGTATTATTTAACACGCGTTATCGCAGAATAAGCCATTCCCACACTAGTTTGAGGTTTAGTTATCGTAACACATCGAGGAAACGCAATATAAACACAATTCAATCGATTTACAAGTTAATTAAAAAAACTGACAATACACAAACTAAAATTTTTTTGTGGTATAAATGAGTGACGGAGCTGACTGAGAAAATAACATCACTTAAAATAATAGTAAAACAACGCTTAAAATAAAAGTAAAACATGCGGCGAAAATCTAATCGAAAAAATTAATTATTCTATAAATATGATTTGGACTTGATAAATTACTATCCGACTGATTAATTTCAATTGTGAATATTGGAGGTTGACGAAGACGTCGCAGTCTCAGAGTCTGATACAGGAACTCCAGATATGTTTTCATTGGGGGGCTTTGGGTTCATCAGTTTTTTCAACAGTCCAAAAAAAAGACTACACTGCTTTGTCACCCGAGCGCTTCAGTGTTTTTGTAATAGGTCAGGGGTTCCCAAAGTTGGTGCCGCAAGGAGGGGCGAGGAGTGCTGCAAGCTGTCCACATTTTTAATATGCGTGTATAATTGAAATAGATTAAGGTGCCGTGAAAAATTGTAATTCGCCAAAGAGTGCCGTGATTCGGAATAAATTGGGAACCCCTGTTATATGTAGTTTTTTTTCTAACAAACGCGTTTTTTTTTTCGACTGGGTTTCCGTTTAATACGGTGGGTTAGTTTACGAGACCCTTGACATAATGAGGTTTTGCGATAACACGACACTCGAATTTTACATTTCCTGCACGATACTAAATCCAAAACACTGATTTAAACTAATTAACTATTTACAGCACATTTAAAAATAAACTCAGCACTGCTAAAAACGAAACTATCTAAAAATTACAACAGAAAGAAATTATAATTTACAGAGACTTTACATAAAATAAAACATTTACACACTCAAAGGTTTTATTGATTAATTGAAGCGATGCCTGCAGCTTTAGATACAGCTTTTACCATACAACGAATTTAATCAACTATCGTTGATTAAATTTGTTGCAAAAAAAAAAAGCGATCGGGCGTCAGACATTTCTTTGTTGCTTCTCATTATACTGACTCCTGAACACAGCGCCGCAGACTGTCTCAAGAAAAGCCATTTTACTGTCTACATATTTTAAATACATATATTATAAATGACAGGAAACACCCGCCTCCCCCCCCCAAAAAAAAAGAATTCGAAAACTATTTGCTGTTTCTTATTATGTGGTTTCGGTCCGGCTTTTCTTTTCTTTTTTTTTTTTTTTCAAGCAGTCATGTTCACTACTTTAATGCAATGAACCTCAAAACAGATAACAAAGTATTGTCGCAGATTTTGGTGGGGGTGGGTCATGACCCCCGAGATCCCCCGTCCTTGTATGCAATTTTACGGTTTCGATCAAGTTTTTTATTTTTTCGAGCAAACATTCAAATACTGTTGCGACTTGCAGGGGGGGGGGGACCCCATGACCCCCCCCCCCCTTGTATCCGCCACTGCGTCTCAATCAATACTGAAGACAATGAACCGGTGAAACTTCTGGTCCATCAAAAACATCTACGCGAAAATGCTGTTAAATAACACTTTTCGGCGCTCGTAAGCCTAAATTATTTATTTTGCAAAAAGAAAAAGTGTTATGATATAAATTGTAGGAAATTTTTTTCTTGTTTAATTTTGTATGTAAATCAATATATATATAATGCATAAATTAATGTTATACATGATTTTTTGTCGCAAAATAATTCAAAAAGGAGATATCCTCAAAATACCGCTTTTAGTCGCCATTTTTTCAATATGGCCGCGCCAGCGGCAAGGATACAAGGTGGCAAAGTGGAAATTCGAAAAGAGCATATCAAAATCTATAAAATATCCAATTTTCAAAACTCCCGAAAAACTTTCCAGGTAACCCCCTTTTTTTCGACCAAATGACTGGACTAACAGGCTTCCATGCTAAATTTTATTCATTCTGAAAGTCAACAAAGTTTTGGAAGCCACTGATGACGAATCTTTGGACGAAAAGGATATTTGGCTTTCCACCCCCTTAATTTTGCACTCACCAGAGCAGCGCTGTGTCCAATCGCCGGTGAAAAAACGATGTTACATTTGCTTTTTGACTACTGTCTTCCGATTGGTAATGATATCACGTTGCCTTGTTTTTTGAGAGATGGTTTTTCTGATACCGCCTTTTTTTTTTTTTTGGAACTCGTGGTCTGCAGCTGTCAGTTCGATCACATGTTTCATTATTTCCATTGCGTTGGTGTTTCGTTTTCCAGGAGATCCACTCCGACGTCGAGGAAATCGAATTTTAAATCCTCTGCTCTGAAATAAGTGACATGGCTGCAAAAAAAAAATTTCCGTTCTAGAACTTTTCTGTTGCTTTTTCTGTATTTATGGTTTAAAATACTTGAAAGTTTATTTAAGACTTGTACTTCGTTGAAAAATTTCGAGGAAATCTATGCAACTTCTCTTGATACTCTCCATAGTGGCTGTAGAGTTGGACGCATGGTACCAGAATAGTTCAATTACCCGTTGCATTACTGAGTTCATATCCATCACGTGTGTAATATAGCTAATGTTAATTTGCTGTTTATAAAGTAAAGGAGTCAGTAATTTAATTTTAATGGAAAAAGAGAACGTAATAGATTTCCAAAAAAAAATATCAAAAAACAAAATCCAGCATCCAGCCCTTGGTTTAATTTGAAATTTGTCGTTTGAATTTATTCTGGCATTAATTTGAATTCTGACATCTCGAGTTCAATTTATGTTTTTCGTAATTACAAATTTCGATAGGACTTAACTCGCTGAACTTCTTTTGTTTACAAATGGCTCATGTCGCAATCTTATTTGCGAAAAATATAATTGGATTTCAAGACGTCAAAACCACAAAAGGAGGTCAGTGGGTCTCAAATGTGACTTGGAACGCCAACTTCAATCAGTTTTAAACAATAAGTTATTCGTAGTTGCTCAAAAAAAAAAAAAAAAAAAAAACTATTCTTTAAGATTTTGAGTATGACATAATATTTAATCAATTAGTTCTTGTGTAATTACAAACGTAATTAAATAATTGGTTTAAAAATTTTCAAAATTTACAGATCGTACATAAATTTTTAGTTTTTGGTAAAATTCACGATTTTAGATGATTTAAATCGCGGAATCCTGCTCAAACATAGTCGAAATCCAAGTCCCCCCCTCCAGATTGTGTTTTGTTTAACTAAAGTCGAAATAATTAGAGTAAAAATTTGTTTTATCACAACACATTTTCATTCATAAAAATGTATTAATTGTTGTTTATCTTAAAGTATCGAAATACGTTATTATCGTCCTACATGTCATATACTAACCACATCCTTTTAAAAGTATTCCTTGACATTCTGCTTAATAAATGTCATCACATATAATCTGTATCAAAATGGTTCTTTATCCGCCGGCGGCCATTTATTTTTCATTTTCTGCCTCTGTAAATGATTATTTGAATTGGAAAAACATTTCTTTTAGTCAATGACTTTATTTCTAAAAGCGCCGCTGGGTGAGATTTCTGTGTGTTCTAACGCTCTAGCTTCTGTTCCGTTTATTTGTTCGCTGTTCTAGTTAATCAGGATCTCCCCATAGGTTCGAGCCAAAGCATACATACGTTTGCTGGTGGAATAATCCTATCACCCTCACATGAAAGGATTTAGGTGGGTATCTAATTATTTTTGCTTCTTTGAAGACAGTTTTCCAAGAGGCTTCAGTGTTCCATTTGAGCGTATCTTGTTAAATGTAAGAATCGCTCTCTTGTTGGCTTGAAGTGTTTTCAGACCGAAATTGGCAGACGGTTTTTTTAAAAATATTTTATCTGTTTATTTAGACTTTGTGAAGTTGTTACTAGAATTTCAAACGTACAAAACCTCTCTCTTTTTATTTTTATTTAATTGAATTAATTTATTTATTTAAAGTTCACTTATCTTCGATAGGTAATTATCTTTTTTCTTCACGATTTTTGTTTTGTAATTTTTATTTCAAAACATGAATTTAAGCACATTCCCCCCCCCCCCACTGTTTTGAATGTTCCGAAGAACTAGTTACTTCGTAGCATTTTTATTTTGTACTAGTAATATTTATTTTTCTCTAAGCATTCTCTAACACCTTTTTTTGGGAGGATTAAACTCCAGTTAAAAACTAACTTCATGGCATCGAAGTTCCGTGTTGAAATTTATCAGTAATCTTTACTGAAAACTCATCAAAGTTTAAAAAAAAGTTTTTTAACTTCATGAATTTATGATGTATCGGTTCTAACGCAAGCACATGTGTAGCCCCCCCCCCCCCCCCGTGTATTCAATGCTATTCTATGTTTTATAGTCTAAACTCTTAGAGTTTCATCTGGCACATCATATGCAGTCTGCTTTAAAAAGCAACAGAAATGGAACTTTTTATGGAAGCGATAAAGCGGGAGAAAAAGAAGTCTTTAAAATGGAAATGGCGGCACTCAGAAAACAAAATGCGTTTCATTTTTCAAATTCTCTATTTCTTCAAAGAGAGATTGTCTAGTTGCTGAGGTGGAGAAATCGGAAGTGTTTCAGACGCTCTTGCGCATGTGCAACTCAATTCTTGTTGACTGCTTCCCTAAATAGCATAACCTCATAAAGTATCGAATGAAGGTGCACTATAACCTCGACTTAACGATTGTCAAGGGAGGGGGGAAAGTTATCGTTAAATCAAGGTTATCGTCCAATCGTGGAGCATATACATTTAATGCTGTGTAATCCGGACCAGTAAAATACATCATTAAATTGAGAAAATCGTTAAATCGGGTATCGTTAAATCGAAGTTATACTGTTTATGTAACATTCTTCTATAAGCATAGCTGGAAGCACGATGCTCTTTTTTTTTTCGTTCGAAAGTAGGACTTATTAATATATTGACTATGACTGGGTTTAGTATGTTAATATGACGGATGCTCCAGATGTGGGGTTACGTATTTCTGTAAGTTAATATTTCATATTTATCAACTTCAAATGCCTGCTTTTTCAGTATTTATTCGGTTTTAAGTGCAAATAATGCATCTGATTAAAAATGAAAATAAAGTTAATGAGTCGCGCAATAGGAGTAGGGTGCAATATCGAGCAAAATACGCAAGCTTTTCTACCCCGTAAGAAACTTGCTTTATACCGCATTATGCGGAATATGTCAGAAATATCTTTGGAAGGTTGTAGTTATGTGAGGCTTAGTCAACTTCCGTCGGTAATTTGTGCGCATCAAAACTTATGAGTAACATTTAAAAAATTGTTCTGGCTGCCCGACGGTTAATCCGTTCGACAACGCAATTTTGTGCTTTATGTATTTGCTTTTATGTGTGCGTTTTAATTTATTCTTTTAATTTTTTCCCTACTCTAATTTAGCGCTGATTGAGGAATGCACTAAATGTTCCCTTGTGTGGCGATGCTCCCTAAAAAATATCAAGCTTTGATACTTTATTGTTTCAAGCAAAAAAAAAGTAACGGAATAAAGACGTGAAGATACTACTTTATTTCAAATGGTTGTTCCAAGAGATAGATAACTCTTTCCAGCTAGAAGCACAATTCATTTCGCCGTCAAAACTGAAGCTACGCCCGAAAACAGATACATAAGTCACTGCGTTTGCGACTTGGAATGGAAACATAGACTGTTGCCAAAAACATTTCACATATTGTGAAAGACAATAATTGAAGCAATGTATCAAATCCAGAAAGCATTCTTCCGCGGACGTTGTTTCGAAATATTTATTGACCTTCCGCACGGATGAATAGTTTCTAGGAATAAGTAAACTTCAAACAGATCTTGAATTCAAAATAAGTTATGTTAGTTTTTGGGAAATTCTGTCGCGTGTCCGAATAAGGACAGTCTACAGGAAAATTGTTGTCGAAATTCGGTTGAAAGGTAACCAGTATGCAATGATACCGATATAGTACATTCATCTTACATGTGACATACCGTGTTTACTTCAGTCGTTTTTAAATTTTGTTCGGTTATTGAAATGACATTGTATTTCATTTCAAGGTCCAACATGTTGGCACTTTAATGTCGTTTTAAATCAAAACCTTTTACTTTGTTTGTATTGAACGGGATATATATTAACTTGCATATAGCGTACTTATTTTTCTTCCGTCGTTTTTTAAGTGTTGATTAACACTTTCCTGTTTAGAGGTAAAGGTAGGATTTTTTTTTAACGGCATGATATTACTCCTTGACACTTTTGACATTTTTTGAAGTAAAATTCATTTTGGAGCTTAATATTCGAAAACTGTTAAGACCGAAATGCGATCAATTCCACTAAAATCCCCAATTTCTAAAGTTGAAGGAAAACAAATAAGAGATGTTTGCTATTTTGATATTTAACCTCCGACTGCCGGTGAGGGGCGGATACCTCAATGTTACTGGAACTAAGGGGTCCGCGGCCCTTTTAGTGGCATAGAAATTCAGTAGACAGTTAGGGGCCCTGCTGAATTTTTGCTGAGGGGCCCAAAATTTATAGATCCGGGCCCGTGGAGGGGTATGTTATATGTTTAGCATAGGGGGTATATGACTCCTCCGTAGCAGAAACAGCAAGAAGCTGCTACGTACCTTCGCTGATTCTTGACTTGCAGACTATTTTTAAGTTGTGGAAGGAGAAAAACCTAAAATTTTTAAAGGGAAAAAAATCTTAAATTTCAGTTAACGAAGACATGTTATTTTCTGTGGTTCAACCCAAATAGCATGTACTTGTATTAGCATTTTGTTTTTAAGCATTTCTCGGTGCTGATTCAAATTTTTGGATTTATCTAATATTGGTTTCATTTGCAGACTATTTTTTACGAATGTTTGTTGCATACTCCTGAAAAACATTCTGCAACTTGAGCATAACTCTCTATTTATACGTTCGTCTGTTTTGGTTTTGATTTCGTTTTCGTGTTTTTTGTCCAGTAAATTCAAAAGGTGATTTAATGGAGAGCGTGTTTAGCTATGATTCATTTGAATCGAGATTTTTTAAAACTTTTAATTTAATGCTAGTTCTTGTTAATATCAAGAATATTTGACAGTTTACGTTTTAAAAAGTAAAAAACCGATAAATTGCAGTATTAAAAAAAATAAAATTGTTTTTTTTTTTCATTTTTCTGAATTTTAAATTTTTATTAAACGCACAAAGCGTGGAAGTACACTTGAATAAAATTTGAAGCGTATTTTTGATCTTCAGTGCTTGAAATACGATTGCAGAGTCATAAAAAATATCTTCGCTTATCATGTTGTAGTTGTTTTAAAAATTAATAAAATTATTTCATTTTCTGATAACTGATGATGTAACTGATTTCAGAAAAAGAACTGTTTATTTAGCAATGTCTAAAATGCTGACACTTTTTCACCGCACATTATTTCATCGATGGTCTTTAAGGCGAAACATTTAAGACAGAGCCGCACGGATTTTTTTTTTTTTCAAAATTTTTTATATGGTGTAGGGGAGTAGAGCGTAGGTAGTTCTCCTGACCTCCACCCGAATTTCGTTTCCGGAAAAAAGGCCCTTGAGGGCTATGCAAGAAGTGCCTTCATCTGTTATTCCGAAGGAGAAGTTTTCCCAGGTGCAAGGGAAAAAAGCGGAATGAAAAATAAAGCGGTTTGTTTTTTCTTCATTCTCCGATTCCATTGCTGCAACCGCCGGCAAAAATATATTTTCACTGTATACTTCCTCGTAGTTCCACTGAATTTATGTGTGCATGCTAAGATGTTCCTCTTTCATCCTGGTCTTACTTTTCGTTGGCGTTTTTAAGTCTCTGTGGCGTACAAGTTTTTGTTTTTTTTTCGTCAAGAATTGTGGTGGATTTCACCTAAGATTATCATTGAAAAATAGCCCGAACGTTTCTTTGTCTAGTTAATACTTTTCTGTATTTTATGTGCTGATTCCTAAAGTGTAAATATTTTTCCAGCTTAAACTTTCTCCTCCTGTTTTAAAAAGTAGAGGTTTTAGCTTTTTCCTTCTGTTTTTATTTGCGATTTTAGTTTTCTAGGTTATTCTTTAGCGTAGTCAAAGCAGGCCAACCATACTTCTACGAAAACGTGGAAGGTACGTGTAAAAAAATGAAAAAAACAAGATGACTTTGTACATGAATCGCACCTCAGTGTTATATCAAAAAAATCAGAGTTAATTAGGACACAAAATATTAAATTAAATGCTGACTATTTCTACGGAATATCTGTGCAATAAATTTCTGTTAGTTTTGAAATTACAGTGAAATATCAATTGAGTGCATTTTTCGTTCTGCCTTTATCGGAATTGTTTTGTGCGATTAATGTATGGATGCCTCAGTTGTCAAATCGATTAATTCCACTTCAAAAAAAATCCTCATTTCTGCTTAATCGTGCTTAATCAATGCTTAGAATGTGAATTTGTACTAAACTTTTGGTTCAGTACATTTCTGATCCTGAGATGTCAAAAGATGTAACACGAGGGCCCATTCTCTCCTAAGGATAACACTATCTTCTTCAGCACTTTTCTCGATTTTTTGTTTTATGGAGTTAATCGATTTGCAAGTAAAGCAGCCATGTATGAGCCGACTCATCTGCTTAAGTTCAGCCATTTTGGATCGGATTTTTCATTGTTGCACTGCTAGGGTTACCACAACTAAACTTCAAGTTTCGCTAAATTTGCCAAAAATACTATTTTATTTTATAAACAATCCACGTTCCGCTAATAATCGCTCGCAGTGAACAATCACCAAATGCGATAACTCGCCAGAAAAGACAACCACTCAAACTCGCGCTCCGATCCAAAATGTCTGATCTTAAGCTGATGCGCCGGCTCGTAATAATATAGGGGCCTTAGCCAAATCGATTGACTCCACTTAAAAAAAAAAACCTTATTTCTGCTTTAATAGTGCTTAATCAATGCCTAGAATGTGAATTGGTACTAAACTTTTGGTTCAGTACATTTCTGATCCTGCGATGGCAGAAAATATAACACGAAGGCCCATTCACTCCAATGGATAAAAATATCTTCTTCATCACTTTTCCCGACTTTTTGTTTTATGGAGTTAATCGATTTGGCAAGTGAAGCGTCCGTATATGAAAGTTTTCCATAGTTTGGTTTGGTAAAATAACCACACAATACCACGAACTTAAAAATTCATTGGAAGTCGCTAAATTTCATTTCAATTTATTTAGAAGGTCTTTTATGGTTCTTGGAAAAAGAAAAGAAAGAAAACCCCTCTTAATATAGTTTTCTGTAAAGAGTTGAAACCCTGCATTTGTGCGCGGGAGCTAAAATTCAATTTTCCTCTGGAAATGAGTCTCCTCTCCAACTCTGGAGGGTATCAGAAAGTCTCATGTGGGAGAAAAAGTAGCAATAAAGGGTGAGGGTGTCCCCCCCCCCCCCCAAAAAAAAACGAGCTGATGCGTGCATCACATGACTCCTTTTTACCCCAATTTAATGTCATTTCCCCATTACTGGCAATTTTAATGTGATTCAATAGTTTACTTTCTAAATATCACCAACAGTGGCCAAATTGAAATCAGATTTTTTTAAAAAAAAGGCCAAATTTGTCGCCAAGTTAGCGACAAAACTTGCGCCAAAAAGACTGGCGATATATCGCCAAGTGTCCGCCAAATTATAACACCACTTGAGTTTCCGTCGAAATTAACAATGATTTCCCCACAAAAAGAGGCAAAAGACCCCTTTAGAAACACCCGAATGCAACCAATCTAGCTGCACAACTAGACCCCACTAGGAGTCTACGCACCAAATTTCAACTTTCTAGGACATACCGTTCTTGAGTTATGCGACATACATACGCACATATTCACATACGTACATACAGACGTCACGAGAAGACTCGTTGTATTTAACTCGGGAATCGTCAAAATGGATATGTCGCGTCTGTTCTTAGGCACTTATCCACGTGTGGTCGAGTCGAGAAAAAAAAACTCATCATTCATTCGGGGGTGAGTAAAATGAAATTAAGGTCGATTTTTAAGTGAAAATTTTTTTCTCGAATACAATACTTCCTTTTTTGTAAAAGGAAGTAAAAAACGATCCATTTTCATGATCAGCATGTTTAAGGAAGGACATGAACATAAGAATAGAACAAGGAACTTATGTACATAGGAATTGAATCAAGTTCAACATCTCAGCCTTACATGTCAGCCCACAGTGACTAACGTTCTTGCATTGCAGTGAAATACATCCTTCAGCTGATCAGCTATGATGCTTTTGACTGCTTCCACAATCCTTGCGTGCAGCTGATGCAAACTTCTAACTCTAACAATGTACCCAACGGGTTTGGTGCGACCCCAAACGAAGAAGTTAAGGGGCGTTAGATCAGTTGGATTCACTAGATTGGTGGCTTCTTTCCGTATTTTCGCAGGTACTGCTGACACTCCGCTTTATAAGGTATATACCACTCTGTTTCTAGGGAACGATAGCTATTCTTTTCACTAAGGAGAGCATTTTTTCAAACACTTGTTAACCAAATTAATACATTAGTGCTGTTATAGAAATGGATTTCTCTTTTTGGATTACGAAGTATTTGAGTATTTTTGCATCTTCTTTCGTTTTAAAAGTTCGAGTTTATTTGCTGTGTTTTCTTCACAACTTTATAAAAGCTCCGAACGCGCTTTTATAAAGTTGTGAAGAAAATATATTATTATTATTTATACCACTAAATTAACAGACATTCCAGAATATTGTAATTTTTTTTTTTAAATTCAGACTGTTTTTGGGTGGAACAGTATTTACAGAAAAACATTATTATTTCTTATATTTTTGCCGAACCGTTTTCACGCATATAATAATAAACTCAAGAAATGAAGTTCGACTTAAATTAATGTCAAAAAGATACATCCGATATTAAGATTAAAAAAACTGAGAATTCTTACTACCTTTTAAGGATGGAAAATTTGCTTTTTACTTTTCCGTCATCACTGACTTTTTTCGGTGACTTTTCGCCATCACTGTCACATGATCCAAAAGCCAGTTAGAAGCGATCTTCTGTCGGACATGCATCACAGATAGCTAGATTGATACGACCAGATTTCAGTAGTGTACATGATCTAGTTATAAAAAATGGCAGCTTACGAAACAAAAAAAAAATAAGTATTCAAAGAATATTTAGTAAGTGGCCAGTCATTAATTACCTGAGGATGATTTTGGCAATTTTTGACCTCCCCTCCCCCCATGTAAGGGTACGTAAGATTTTTCAAACCCCTTCCCCCTATTCTTAAGTAAGATTCCATTTCGTTTCTAAAAATAATAAAACGTTGTTAGAAAAGCATCGGTTACCTTAAAATTTTCAGTTTGACGTAAATCAAAGATTTTTATTTTTCAAATATATTTTATGATGCGATACTAATTAAAAGTAAAACGTTCTAATATAAAACATCTACTTGAAAAATATTACGAAAGAATGGGTTTGACACCTCTCTCCCCCGAAATTAAGGGTATGTAGAGATTTTTGATTTAACTCCAACGTAATTAATGAATGGCCCTAAACGCTGCTTGCAAAAAGAAAAACTGCACAAATGCACAAACACACACACACACACAAAAGAAAAAAAAACTTGACCAACATTCACTTAATACAAAAGAAATGGCCTGCTGAAATAAAATGCACCTAGCTGCAAAACAAAAACCGAAACAATCCTGCGAAACCATATGTGCCATTTTTTTCTGCTCTTTCGCTTGACATAAAGCAATTACGTATTGACCATTGGGACCCTCGGCTTTAAAATAAATTGCAATGAACAACGATTACTGAATACTTAAAAAGAAGGCGAGTAATTTTTCTTTAGGCTAACGCAACCTTTTTTTTACGATAAGAAATAAATAAGAGAGCGAAACGCATTCCGAAAAGAAATCAGCTGGCTCATGCCCAAGAGTTATATTTAGAAGCGTTCATCTCTTATTCAACAGTAGTGATCCAAACAACAGAAGTGAAAATTAAAAGAATGCCCCCTTCTGACGGTGTGACTTGTTTTTTATTTATTTATTGATCTATTTTTTGCTCCGAGTTCACCTCCATATAAAGTACAATGTAAGACAAAAGACCTGGCATTGTTAGATATAAAATCTTAAACCTCTAGGTGAAGCTTGGAATAAATATTCTGGAAGTTTTTCTGAAATATCTGGTTGCCATTTTAAATTAATGACATGTATTTGTCAGGCTGTTTAGGTAGTTTAACAGTAATGATAAGTACATAAATGAAATATGAAAAATAAATTTTAATTGTTTGTGTCAAATACTAATTTATTGGTATATTTAATTCTATGACTATATATATATATATATATTTATTTATTTATTTATATATTATGTGTGTGTGTGTGTGCGTCAAAGTGGAAAATCGACTTCCTTTTTACTTCCTTTTGCAAAAAAGAAAATTATTGTATTCGCGAAAAAAATTTTACTCAAAAATCAACCTTAATTTCCATTTTACTCACCCCCGAATGAATGTTCAGGTTTTTTTTTTTCGACTCGAACCACACGTGGATAAGTGCCTAAAAACGTATAGACACGCGAAATATCTATAATGACGATTCCCGAGTTAATTACAACGAATTTTCTCGTGACGTCTGTATGTACGTATGTATGCATGTGCGGGTGTGCGTATGTATGTCGCATAACTCAAGAACGGTAAGTCCTAGAAAGTTGAAATTTAGTACGTAGACTCCTAGTGGAGTCTGGTTGTGCACTAGGGTGGGTCGATTTTGACTTTTTTTTTGAAATCGAAATCGCCTGTGGTGGGAAAAGTTGTGTACTGACATCTAATGTTCATTAAAAAAATTTTTGGTAATTAAAACAAATTTATACCTTCTACCAGGTCCCTGAAATTTCGCTAAATATGTAAAAATTGACTTTTTTAAAAAAAATTTTTCATTTCTTATGTAATTTTTTTTAATCACCTGTGGTGTAAATAGTAAATAGTAAGACCCTTTGTTTGTGAACAAAATAATTATCACATCATATTACATATACCACCCCTGCCGGGAATCTGAAATTGCGCGTTTGCCTTTTTTCTTCGCTCCTTCTGCTTAGTTTTAACTGTCAAAGAGACAGATGGTGTGATTCCTCCGAATGTTTATTTTTCTTCTTTTCTGTGATATAATGAAACTACTTAAATCATCCACCCCCAGTCTGAAAAATCGGCCTGTTCTTGGCACTTAGCCAAGCATATATGAACCAAATAGAAATCGTAACGAAAAACTCAGAGCAGAAGAATTGGTACAGCGAATGAAGTGTTATCAAGCATATTAGACTATTTAAAAACAACCCAAGTATCTACTGTGGATTTAATTGCATTAGGACCAGATGGAAATGCAGTCAATACTGGTGTGAAAGGTGGTGTAATAAGACTGTTTGAACTGCATTTAAAAAGGCCGTTGCATTGGCTCGTATGTCAATTGCACGCCAATGAGTTACCTTTACGCTATCTGTTACGGCATCTTGATGGAAGCGCTACAGGTCTTTTACATATAATGGTCCTATAGGAAGCTTCTTGGCACATGTAAGCAGCTACCAATTGTCAACTTAAAAAAAAATCGCTTTTGATTTGTCAACAGTTGATACAGACGGACTTGGCACTGACCAAAAATACTTGTATCAAATATGTCAAGCAATATGTTCAGGAAATTGTTCAACATCACTGTCCACCAAATCACCAGGAAAGCTACCTCATGCTAGGTGGCTTACAACAGCAAACCGAGTACGTCGTTTGTATGTTGGTACAAAAGAGTCATCGCTGGAAATAGGGACTGTTGTAGAATACATTATAAAAGTGTATGCAAAAGTTTGGTTTTTAATTAAAACTGAGCCTTCATGCACAGCCGGTGCACAGCATCTTTGGGAAGTTATCCACAACTTAAGATATCTTAGCGATGATCTGAAATCAGTAGTTGACCCTGTTATACAAAGAAATGATTTTTTTGGTCATCCAGAAAACCTGCTGATAGCCATGATTAACGGCACGCGATCCTCAGTAAGGAAATTAGGCTACAGGAGAATCCTGAAGGCCCTTACTCTTACTAATGAAACTGTTCGTGATTTTGTCATTCCACCTCTAAATTTTCAAGCAAAAGACTGTACAGAATTGATAAATTGGAAAAATTGTGTCCTTACAGACCCTCCACTACCAAACATATACCCAATGCGGAACTTGAGAAAGTAGCTGAAACGGGTGACGTTACTGAAAGTGAGTTGTAAAATTTACCATGTCATACACAAGCGGTAGAAAGAGCAGTTAGGTTGGTGACAGAAGCATCTTTATCTGTTTGTGGAGCAACGCGCCATGATGGCTTTATACGTACAACATTGGCTTCCCGAAAATTAATGCCAAAATTTGAGAACAAAGCAATGTATAAGGTTTTAAACTTCTTTATTACAAAAAAAACTCCGAGGTGAATTCTTAGTCATTTCCCCCTAATACTTCGGGAAAATGAGCGAAGAGCTGCTGTAAAATTGCGACGACGGACTTCTGTTACTTTAATCTTTTATACCTATGTTTTAATCCTAAAGAATTCTATTGTGTTATTATAGAAAAATAAAGTATAAAAAATGCTTGCATTTTTTTAAAAAAGTGTTGGATAAAATTTTTGCTTTTATCGTCAAGATTTTAAAAATTATGAAAATATACCAAATTTCACCTGTTTGAGCGGAGCTTGAATATTATTATTACTTATGAGTGAAGAATCTTACTAGGCAATCATTTTCACAACGGGTGATTAAAAAAATCAAACATGAGAAATTTAAAAAATAAAAAATAAATGTCAATTTTTCCATATTTGGCGAAATTTCAAGGGACTGGTGAGGGATCTAAATATATTTTGATTACCAAAAAAAAAAAAATTTATATGAGCATTAGATGTCAATACACAACTTTTCCCATCACAGGCGATTAAAAATATTATACATAAGATTTTAAAAAATATATTTAAAAATGTCAATTTTTACATATTTGGCCAAACTTTAAGGGGCTGGCGGGGGATCTAAATATATTTTGATTTCCCAAAAAAATTTTTATGCGAGCATTTGATGCCAAAACACAACTTTTCCCACCTCAGGCGTTTCTGATTTCAAAAAAAAGTCAAAATCGACCCACCCTATTGTGCACCTCCCCTTTTGGTTGCAATCGGGTGTTTCTAAAGGGGTCTTTTGCCCCTTTTTGGGGGGAAATCATTGTTAATTTCGATGTAAACTTAAGTGGTGTTTTATAATTTGGCGGACACTTGGCGATATATCTCCAGTCTTTTGGTCGCCAAGTTTTGTCACCAACTTGGCGACGAATTTGGCGGATTTTTTTTAAAAAAATCTGTTTCAATTTGCCATTGTTGGTGATATTTAGAGAGTAAATTATTAAATCACATTAAAATTGCCAGTAATGGGGAAATGACATTAAATTGGAGTAAAAGAAAATCATGTGATGCATACATCAGTTTGTTTATGTCAAGTATCAGGTTATTTAGATAAAGTTAATTACTGGAATTAAAGTTGTTCATATATAAATAACAGAAAAGCAAATGTAAATGGGCTTATGACAGTATTTTAGAATAACACTTCAATTAGTGATCTATATTCTAAGATTTGTAATGAAATGTTTTTCAGATACATAAAATTGCTATTTATTTTTTTGACATTCGATTTTTAAAGATATTTCTAAGTTATGGCGAGGATTCTCGGACGGAATCTTTTAGAAGGTTTTTGGCAACATATAACTTTTAAAGAACTCTATTTATGTACTTTAAGTTAAACAACAACGAAAGTGAGAGATGATGGTTTCGTGTGCAACTATAAAAAAAAATTAAATACGTATCAAAATTGATAAACATGGTAATACATTAATAACGGAGCGGATTTACAAACAAGCTAGTCAGAACTAAAGTATTTGCAATATCAAAAACGACGCAAACAGTTACTTTTAGACAACTTATAGTAAATAGTTACCAGTAACAGGGGTACCTGCCCCCCTCCCCCAATGAGAAAAATACCCCTTAAAACACCTCTAAATATTTCAATTTAAAAAAAAAATGAAACATCAACAATTGGGTTTGAATTAAAAATTAAACCCCATTAAAAATTTAAAAATCTCTAAAAATTTCAATGGCGCAGTCTACGCTATGACCTCTCCTAGGTCATGCCCCTCTGCCGTTAATGGCGTATCAAAAAAAAAGGGGGGGGGGCACAAGCTAAGGCTGGGGCAAACCTAAGATGTCAGCAATGTGGTAGCTACGCAGGTCGTAAACACACCATTACGACGCTGCCAGGTTAGTTTGCCACAGCAATTGTTGCCTGACATTTGAGGACTGATTTATCAAAAGGGTATCCACTTTTTTTTAGAAAAACTTATTTTATCACATTTTCTAAATCGTTCAGATGACCTTAATCAAATCACTTACTTTCAAGACGTCGAAACGGGAAAGGGGGAGGCAAATCCTATTTTATTTAAAGGTTAAGTTTGACTTTTTGATCAAAAGGTAACAAATCTGTCCTCTACATTTTTTATTTTGAACAAAAGGGGACAGTTCCTGAATGGATCGGTAGTACGAAGACTGTTCAAAAGACTACTCAAAATTTCAAAAGAACACATGTCCAAAATTCTCAAATTTAATCCAGTAGTGTTAGGTTCAAGTACTTCGATAAGGGAATATACGAAGGTGAAACATTAGGGTTTATGGTGAAATTGGAATTCTCAACATTCAGGTTTTCGTTAAAAACAGCACACATCCAAAATTAAGATGGCGATATCTCCTTGTTTTTTTTATTTTTATTTTACACAAACATTTCTTACTCTGGGCCATGATTTGTTGTGATTTTGTGCTCAATTCTGCCCAGATAAGGTGATAAAACTATTTTGCTCTTACCCTAATTTATTTTTTTTTCACCTTCTGAACATTTTTGGAAAATGGATATGTACCCTTATGATAAATTAGTCCTCATTTATAAAACTTATTTTTTTATTTTAAGAAAAGCTTTTTCTGTGTTTTTTTCATCCAATTAAGGGTTTTGGCAAATCTTAGTTTAAACACTAGCTTCTTATTATGTTTAGCATTTTAATTAATTGCTGGAGAAATTAAAAAAAAAAAAAAAAAAGAAAGAAAGAAAGAAAGAAAAACTGGCGCCATCTGATGCAATAATCATAAAAACTTACAACCTGACCCTAACGTTGTGGAACGCTAGCTTCTTTGAGAAAACAAGATGGCAGAATAGTTCTGTCTGATTTCCAGGAGTTCTAACTGGAGGAGGAGGGGGGTGCTAGAGAAAGTCTCATCATTTATTCAGGAAAGTTTTCCTTTCGTGAAGGAAAAAGATTATATGGGAAAATAGTTCCATTTCAGGTTGATAAAAGGAGAAATATTCTTTTTTGCTGTACGATTTCAGTTTTTTTGAAGCCTTTTGTAGTTTTTTTTTTTGGAACTAAAATCCCAATCGCAGTTTCTTTTGATACTATTGTACAATTTCTTACCCTTAGAGAGCTGTAGCTAGAGGTCATGAAAGATCGAGGGCTTGATTATTATCTTTTTATAAACTGCGGGATTTCAAAAGAAAAAAATGTCTATTCAATATTTATCGATGTTTCAAAATTGAATGAATGTTAAAAATGTGAACTTTATTAAGTAGTTATTATTATTATCATTATTTTAATTTTATTTTTCCTTGGCTGTTTCTTTTTTGCGTTCTTATTATAAACTTGCGGGACTGCAGTAATTCCTATCTTCAATTTTTTGTGCACAGAATTTCGTCTGAACCTATTGCCGCAAAGTAAATTTCAGCATTAAAACTCATTTTAACAGTTAAAATAATTTTTAGTCTTATATTTTAAGCATTTATAACATTCCACCACGGAAAAAAGAGCATCGTTACTACCGACACTTGTGAACTATTTAAAGTTTTTAAAAATAGATTATTATCTAGTAAAAAATACGGTTTTCAAGCATGTGCCCATTAGGCGCAATATTGTTATTTTTTGTTTTCTTTTGGTAATGACTGTCCTTTTCTGTCCCCCTTCCCCATAAACATTTCCGCTGTAAAACTTGTTAACCTTTTTTGTTTTCCAATGGGGTCGTTTCCAAAATTTTAAAAGTTATTTTTTTCTGAAAGAGCATGCTTTAAAAACATAGGATGTGACCATTTTTTTAAATAATTTATTTAATATTTTTTAAAAATTACTTAAATTGGTACGCTTTCATTGTTTACACTTCTGTCGTGTGACATCACAAATGATGAAATGCCATTCAATGTTGCCATTCACAGAACAAAATATTTAATTCGCATCTTTACTCACGTGTATTGGCAACGATGTAATTGATAGCAAGCGTAGAGTGCAATTTTAACTCGCTGCTTGATTATCATAACGTGGAAACGTAGTAGAAAGATGCGCCAAATTGCATCATTTGTGACGTCATAAATACCACGCTTGTTTGAAAAATCAGACATTTTAAAAAATTAATTAAAAAATAACTGTTGGGAAAATGAAAGTATTTTCTGGGTCCATGTTTTTTTTTTTTTTTTTTTTTTTGCTCATTCTATCCATTTCAATGACTAAAATAGTACTTTTGACTGAAGGAAACCACCCCATTCCTTGAATTCTAAAAGGCAGTGCAATAAACAAACGGTTGCATATCAAAGGAAATGTGCAATTCAGAAAGACATAGGAAAAAAAAGTTGTATAATGAAAATGGTAAATAGTTAGAATACCACAAGGAAGTTAAACTATTACTGATTATTTCAAAAATTCTTTACTATCGAATACTTAAGTGCATCTTATTGCGTGTGATGTTTATCTGAAAAAATCACATATAAAAGTTAATTCGATTAGCTCGTATATTCTTTCGTTGGAACTATTTTTTTCCCTTTAAATTTTATAAAATAAATAAAGTATTAGGAACTTCTTCGAAAAGTTTTAAGTACTTCTCCGTTTTTTCTTTCACCAGATTAACTACGCATTACATTTTAAATTAGGTTCTGCGGAACGTGTTAATTGATGCGAAAAATTAATGCAGTTGTTTTCTTTTAAAGGGGTAGAAAATTTACTTGCTCAATTAAACACCGAGCCACGTATTTCAACGTAATATTTTCTAGAAAGAATTTTAAGATCCTTCTTTTTATTAAAGTCATTCGTAAGTTGCACTAAAACATTATTTTATTTACATATTAATTCAACATTTTTATAAAATTCTCCATAAGTATTTGACTTTCTTTTTGCTCATCGGTATTTTTTTCTTTTATCATGTGTTTGCTGTTTCTAATGCTTTTGATTTATATATTTTTAGTCTGGTGGGTTGACGGTTTTGCAAAATAAGTTTCAGAGTAAGGAATTTTCTTTCATCTCTATGGTAACCCAAGCATTTGTCGCCATGCTTTAATCAAAGTTACGTCGCATATTTCACGATTTAAAGTATTTTTAGGGTTTTTTTTTTCCATTTGTGCATTTTTGGACATTATATTTTAAAGAAATAGTATTAAGTAAAAATAGAAGTATCCCTAGTGAACAAAGGCCTTCACTGCTCCAAAACGTGCAGGAAATGCATTTTTTATAAAGCTTTTAACGGAAAATATATTGATGAACAACATTTATCATGTAATTTCTCACCGGAAAAAGAAAGGAAAAAAAAGATAGTAAGCTTGTGAATGCCTATGTAACTAACCGATGCAAATTTTCAGCTTCCAAGACACAAATCATGAAAATCTAGGATACATTAAAAGAAAAAAAAAACGTCTCCAAAATGACCTTCAACGGAGGAACCGTGCTCAACATGGCAATTCGTTTCTCAAAGCTGATCCACCATTTTGGAGCCCCCCCCCCTTTTTTAAAATCGATTTTAGATGCTCAGGATTTGGGTCTTGGAAGCTGAAAATTTATATTAGGTGAGTTTCAAAGGCTGTGTGCCCTTCTATAAAATTTCGTTCAAATTGGAGATGGCCGGGTGGAGACGACGGGGTAACTTCACATGCAATGACTCAGTTTTTGACGCAAATTTTGCTACCTATTTCCTGCCTAAGCCAGAGCGACTCAGCTTAAATAATAGCAAACCTTTCTTACCTGCAGTGATGTGCTTACGAAAAAATTTTTTTGGCCTTTATACTATGACGTAGGCGTGGCGCTCACGGGCTCTTGCTTTATACCGTTTCCCTAATTTTTGTTTTCATTATTGGCCTTCAATAAAATGCTTTAACATGCTTCATCAGTTTCCGAGGACTCCGTTTGATACGATATCTGTTTTAATCGAAAATTGTATGACAACTCAACAATGAACCGGCGCGCTTTAAATGTCGAGTGTAACGAGCAAATATTTCTCTTCAGTGAATTCAAATAATATTCCTTTTCCATTTAGCTCAGAATTCATTTCCCAGGAGTGCATGTCAAGTGATTAATTTAGTTCCTTTGTTTATCAGAATGAAGAACGTCTCTCTTTTGAGGGGGGAATAGAAGGCTATTCATTGAATATTATTACTTTAAATTAATTGTGACATCTGAGATGGTGTTGATACATTTGTTTGATTGAAATGAGTTTTTTTTTCTTCTGGAATTGATCAAAGTTTCTGTTTTATAATTTTTTCCATCTTCTTTTTGAAATTATGTTTAACTACGCTTTTAATAAAGCTTGGAAAACAAAAAGCATAAGAAAGAGAGAAAGAGAGAAAAAAAGGTAAGGTAAGAATAACTAAATGAGAAAGAAAAGGAAAATAATAATAATAATAATAAAGTGTAAATTGCTGACTTTCGTATACATGCCAGATTATATTTTTGACTAAAAGAAATTTAAAAAGATGAATAAATAAATCTGATTAAAATAAATAAATAAATAAAAAGCAGCTTCGGAAGCAAAAAAAGAATAACGAACACATGCAATTTCGCAATCAATGTCTCCCCGTGCTGATTAATCAAAATACTTCATTTATAGGTCTATAAAACTAAAAATTTGTAAGAAGGGTTCAAATGCTTAAGTTCTCTTACATTCAATATACTGTATACATATTGCAATATCATTCTACTCAAATGTGGGTATTTTGTGTGAATAGAGTTCACTGGAAAACAAATACCCAGGTAAATACCTATTTTGGTTAATTATCCTGGTATACACCCTGGATATTACCCCCAAAGTACCCGGGTAGTTTACATCAACAGGTCATAGATGTTCTAAGTGACTCTCCTTGTTCATACGGACAACATCTAAATGGTACTTCATTTCGCGCCTTACGTTCGAAAGCATTTCTTCTGTCACCGACACAAGCACATTACAAATCACTGAGCTCTTCAACTGCTTTGGGCATGGGTGGCACATACATTGCTTTCTCATAACATGGCATTCATGGAGGCAACATGTCGTTCACAAAAAACTATATAACAAATCGCAGAGTGTCAAGTCCGGAGATCTCGTTGGCCAAGAGCAAAGACATTGTTTCAACTCACGCAACCGTCAACTTCCTCTTCACTGCACTTTACGTAAATAAATTTCAAAGTTCCATTAACATTATGTGTTAATTTTATCGATAAAGTCTTTTTTTTTATTAAATAGTTGTAGCCGTTTATAACCGTTACCTTTACTTTGATTTAACCTATACTTTTTGTAAAAAATAACGCAACATTCACGGAAACTTTTAAAAAAGGAAGCATTCTTGGAAAATATCTTGACTCCACTCTTGGAAACTGTCTTCTCTAAGAAAGGCTTTTAACGAAATATTTATCTGTGCTAGCCGCTGTATTGAATGCAATATCCATTCATCCGTCATTTATTTAATCTCCTGAATTCTTCTGCAAGTAACTACAGTAATTGAAATTTAACAATAGCGTTATTTTGAACTAATTAAAAAGTATGCTTCAAATATGACTCACGACGACCAATCTATTCATAAAAATTAATTTTCTTTGCTACAATGAAACATTCTTCGAATTCTACCGCATTTTCAGGTGGAGGAGGGGAAGGAGTCAGTTGTTCGTATTTCCTGCCCACTAACATATCGTTTGCCGATTCGTGCGCCTTCAATTTTCGACGCACGAATGCACTCTTCGGGGGAAAATGGCGGCGGAAGTTTAAAAATGTCCAGGAATGCATGTTGCTCCGCACGCGCCGTAAATATTGCTGTCTGGTTTTACAGGCGATTTTAAAACTTTCCGTTGCCCCGGTGTTTCATTTTTGCCGAGAAATGCGACGAGGATGCTTCTGATGGCTTATTTGAACCGTGAATTTTGCAGCGTTTATCGTCTTAATTAAAAAAAAAAACTTATTTTGGATTTTGTGACTGGATTGTTTCGAAGGGTACTTTTAAACAGTCGGTGATAAAAGTCTCATTGAGAGGTTAGGCAATGACATTGTTTCGAGTAATTTTTCATTACTCGCGTTTTTGACGAGTAAATATTTGAGTGTAAAAAAATGGATGGAAATGATTAAAGTATCATACGTACAAGATATCTATCTGCGCCCTGGAAAGTCAGGGAAAATCATGAATTTCGACCATGATCAATACTGGTCATAGAAAGTTATGATTTTGAGCAATGCTAAAAAATCATGGAAACTGTCAACTGGTCATGAATTTGGGTTCCAGCTAACATTCATACTTGCCGAGTTTTACAGATTAGGTATAAAATTTACGCACCTTAGCCTCATCTTATGTCATATACTCGTCACTCCCGATTTTTTACGCATGTCGAAATCCGGTTGCATCCGATTCTATAAGAATCGCATTTTTTTTTTTAACTTTATGTTTAATCTACATATGTCACCTATTTCGCATCTACTAGTTTCTGGCTTTGTGTGCATGCGCGCGATTACGTTTGCGGCAACCTGTTTCATATGGTTGTCGCTTGCTTAGATGTTTTCTATCGCCCACTAAAGTTTTGAAGTCTTGCTCGGACTCAACCTGTATGGAGTAAGTCGGGGCATCACGCCCCACCTAAGCAGAACTGTTTAAGGTAATACCTCTTGCCTCTCTTACTGTGAGTTCAGATGCAGTGTAAAATAGATTATGACCAAAAACTACGAATTAAATTTTTTATCGAAACAAAAAAGCAACTTTGGGGCATATTAATTACCTTTTCAGTCTAGCAATTTGCCTCACTCTATCTAAATGCCCCACTTGAGCTAACGATCTTGACCTTGATAATATCAGCTGTTTCTATGAACTTACAAGTGAAAGTTTGCAGACACTAAAAACAACTGTTTAGACAACTTGCAGTCATAACCTCAATCAGAAAAAGGAGAGAAAAGCACAAACTTTGTTTCTTGCTCCA
This sequence comes from Uloborus diversus, assembly GCF_026930045.1. Classification (NCBI taxonomy): domain Eukaryota; kingdom Metazoa; phylum Arthropoda; class Arachnida; order Araneae; family Uloboridae; genus Uloborus; species Uloborus diversus. Next base: position 157,468,364 of record NC_072735.1, read on the forward strand.
GCCTCTACCTAGTACTGCTACCTGTCATAGAGAAAGCTTTTTAAGTCTATACATTGAGTTTTAAAAAATCAAGACAGATTTTAAACACTTTTTTCTCATGGGTTCAAGTAGCCCCACTTTACGGTACCAAATTTAGATATTGGGATTTTGGGGTACGATAAACATAACTCTCAAGAATAAGACAATATAATTTGAAAAATCAAACAGACCAGAACAGTTGACCAGAATTATTTTTAAGTATAATAAAATAATATAAAAAATAAAATAATATCAACATTTAAGAACTACAGTCTCATACTCTTGCAGCATTATCGTCTTCAACAGGCCCACACATTTCTTCCTGATGATCTTTATAACTACTGTTTTCTTCTTCCTCTTCGCCTGTGCTTCCATCACCTTGAGCAGAAGATGCCATCAAGATGCTTTGTAAAAAACGAGGCTGAACTAGGGTCTGAACGAGGGTCTCAATTTTTTTCAACTTCTTCTCAATTTGGGCGAAAACACGGTCTGGACGAATGAAAGAATGACCAGGAATGCGGAAAATGACTTCCACTTTTTTAGATGGGTTAGGGTGAAACGAGTCATCCAGTATTAAAGCATGAACATCATTGTTGTGTTTTTGTTTTGGCCACCATAGCCGTCAAGCAACGCGTACCACTGACCAATATAAACACGACGACTATAAAGAACAGGGAAAGGTAAACAGACTACTGCAAGCTGAAAAGGAACATTCCAGATCTGGATCGGCAGCGCCAACTAGCGGATATGGACATGGGCGGTTTTGAAACTCACAGACGATAGGATTTGGCCGGGTTTGCAGCACATCATGATTTTCAAATGCATGTTAAAAGAGGATTTTGCCGGTGTTGCAGTGACTTAGGTATCCAATAGGTGGAACATGTATCTTTTAGTACCCAAAACACTGAAAAAATATGTGTGCCAAAATAGAGGAGTTGACCGATTTTGCAGCTACACGACACAATTGAGACAGTGAGAAGCAAAGAGATGTAATTGATCATTTTCAAGTTTTGAGTAAAACACGTTTAAACATAACATCTTAGGTAGGGTTTCATTGAAATTTTTTTCTAAATCATGCTGTGTAGCAGCAACTACCAGGGCTACTAGTACCATCTCTTGCCTCAAGACAGAGGAGAGGTTCACTTACCATGTGTACTGGTTATCTCCAAATTTTTAAATTTGCCACTTACATCCCTTTGCTTCTCACTGCCTCAAATGCAAAATGAAAGTTCTCAGACTTATACTATGTCAATTTATGTATCTCTATATATTTTTTCTTTTGCATAATGGCAATTTCCGTCGATAACAGTTTTTAAAAAATATTTACTGCCTTCGAGCTATTTTCCCTGTCAAACCTGAGCGCCTTTTGCCATATTTTGTTACTTCTAGAAAGTTTCCGAACTAATTAATCAAAAACATTTTTATGGCTTCGTTGTCGGGAAAAATGCTTGATTGATAACAACACCCAGCCGCTGTTTGCTATCGCTTACGATAAAATGAGGGAAGAAAAAAAAGTATTTAATTCATGCACCATTCTTTCGCTTGACATGCCTTTTACACAGTTTGATGTTGTCTTAAAGAGTTGAAAATTTAGTTTTCTTTACATTTATTTCTTGTGAAAGGTATTTATTTTTGTAATAGAGGGGAAAAAAGGAATTTAACACTGTCTGAACATAAAGATTGTCGGTTATTAATGCGCGATTCTTTTAACATTATACGGAAATTCTTCAAATTACAAGTAACCCTACCAGAGTGTGAATTTGGATTTCGATTGGAATATAAAACTTTGCACATCGATAGATGACTTAAAAATATTAAACCCGAATTGATTTTATCGACAATAAACACTTTTAATGGGGTGAAATTCAACCCGTAAATGTTGGATTATTGGGATATTAGAGGGTACAATATGTTCTTTTTATTTTGAATTTTAATTGCAAAATTCAAACAATGACTGAAAATTTGAAAAAAACTAAACAAACTAAATTTGAGGTGTTTACAAAAAAAAAAAAAAAAATGTTAAATTTTAAGTAACAAAATTGTTTAAAAGTATAACTGTGTCAGACGTATCTTTATATCAAACGTAAAGATAAAAAAAAACTTGCTAACCCCTGTTTAATTGGAATATTAAGTGATATGACGAAATGTTAATAAAATTTACGTGACTTTTTGTCCCGCACGTGACGGTGTTATGGCCCTAATACATTTTTAACTCTCAAGGTGAAGGAATCGTTAAAATTGAGCGGAGTTTTGTATCACTAGTGACACATAATTAAAAAAAAAAATCCGATAAAAGTTTTGAGAAAAGTCATCTTATTAATAAACGAGTTGATATATCGCCAAGTGTCCGCCAATTATAACTCCACTTGAATTTACAACGAAATTAACAATGATTTCCCCCCAAAAAGTGGCTAAAGATCCCTTTAGAAACAACCGAATGCAACCAAAAAGGGAGGTGCACAACTAGACCCCACTAGGAGTCTACGTACCAAATTTCAACTTTTTAGGCCATTCCATTCTTGAGTTATGCGACGCACATCCGCACATACATACGTACATACAGACGTAACTAGAAAACGCGTTGTAATTAACTCGGGAATCGTCAAAATGGATATTTCGCGTGTCTATACGTTCTGAGGCACTTATCCACGTGTGGTCGAATCGAAAAAAAAAATTCAATATTCATTCGGGGGTGAGTAAAATGGAAATTAAGGTCGATTTTTTAATGAAAATTTTTTCGCGAATACAATACTTCCTTTTTTGTAAAAGGAAGTAAAAAATAACCTAGTGATGGCTATCTTTCATCAAGACTGCGGAGTGGGAGTTCACTAAAAAAATGTGTAAAGTTACCAGAGAGTATTAATGGGTGTAACTTTACACGAATTCTGAAGTGTGTAGCATCATTGTTTAAAAAACTCAAATTGTTGGAGGAATCTTGCACTATGGTTCCAGTATAATTCAAAGCGCATGCGTAAAGTTCAGAATCGGCGTAGAACAGGTTAACTCTTATAAGCGGAACGTAAACCGACCTTGTTAGCCGTGCGGTAGAAACTATTTCTTTGCGAGTCAGTTAAATTTGTGTTCTGGGTTTTGACACCACTCAGGTCATTTCCTCTCTTAGTGCAATAAAAATGTCTTGTTTGTATGTTAAAATAAATAAATATTGTATATTAAAATATTTGGTGTATATTGGTTGTTTTAAAGCATAAACTTGTTAAATCGTTTAAGAAAGTCAGCTGAAAGCTTAATTTTTGGTAATGTGTAACCTTTTAAGCAATTTCTCCGTAAGCGTACAGAACATTCTGGTATAACCTAACGTAGAAATGAGTGGGACGTTGCGTTATACAGTGAAATCTCGTTACAACGAATACCGATGCAACAAAACTTCCGTTTCAACGAAATAAAATTTCCGTTTCAACGAAATAAAATCTCCGCCCTGACTAAATTTCTAATACGTTGCTATAATTCCATTACATTATTTCATTGAAATTCCCGTTATAACGAACAAAATTTGCGGTCCCTTGAAGTTCGTTGTAACGGAATTTTACTGTAGTTACGTTGCCATGGTGCAACCTTTCTCAAGCGATGTGTAACTTCATACCAATTATATCAGTTAAGCTACTACAGAGTAGTGGGGGCAGCTAAGCTGAAACCGATTTTACGGAGTAAGGTTACACAACATTTTTACAGTGTTGGATTGATTTTGGGCTAAAGGAGTCGGAGTTGGTCATTTTCCCTCCGAGTTCTGAAATATGCCAGGGCTGGCGAAGTAAAAGTAGGTAAGTTGTGAAATCAGACGTTGGGTTAAAGGAGTCTGAGTCGAAAGTTCCAATGTTTCAGGAGTCGAAGTCGGTCATTTTCCTTTTGACTCCGAATCTCTTAATTTAATTTTTCTGCTAAGCCGTTTTTTTTTTTTTTACAATTTTGGTTTTATTTAACTACTGGTAAGCTTCTTGAGGCTCAAAAAAAGATTTAAAAAAAATAATTTGAATTTTGGCATCTGGAATTCAAATTATGTTTTTCGCAATCACGAGTGTGTTTGTGTTTGTAGGCGTGTGTGTTTGTGTCTGTGTGCAGACGTGAATGAGCGCGTGTGTGTGTGTGTCTGTGTATGTGTGTGTAAGTGTGTGTGTATGTGTAGGCTATGGACGCAACCTGGAGACGGCTTTCGCTCGAGGAGCAGCATCGTGAGGCTGGTTTACGGTGGTGCTGCAGAGGAAGGCGGGGGAAAAATAAAATCATAAGAATTCAAAACAGTCAAATAAGAACAAAAAGCAATGAGATTGCTCAAAAAAAAAAAAAAAAAAAAAAACGGTTGCCTGATAACCCACAACCCGTGTTCAATAGTTTTTCGAATGTGTGTTTTAATACAATTAATGTGTATCACGTACACGCACTCCTATTAGAAAATTATAGATTTTCTTACGCAGCCGACCAATCCGGGCCCATCATATCCTAACCGAATATGGTAGGGACACCGCAACGAGCGGAAGCGCTAATTGGCCAAACATTGTGATTTAAATGAGGGCTCCCGAACCCAAAGTGTTGGCGAACAAAGCGAAATTGCATTAGTTAATGGCTTGCGGTGTAAATGAGACGTGACGGGCAAATGAAGAACGGAGGGAGAGGAATTCAATTTCGCCTGTCCACCTGTGAGGAGGAGTTTTATGATTTAGCCATCATGGAAATTGAGCAACGGATTAAACAAATCTATATAGTTCGGTTAACTGGACAGAAGCACGTCGAATGGAGAGAGAAACTTAACGATGTCGCTTGCATCGAAAGATTTGTGGCCGTACGGCTCGGCGTAAGTGACTCTTATTTAGACAAGTTATTAATTGGAGAAATGGATAGATGCAAAATGGAGCGACCAACGAAGAATGTGGGCTGAGTGTTATTAGGAGAAGGAAGATTCCCACTCTGAACTTTTCTCATGAGGGGGTCGAAGCTATCCGTGTATGTATTCGGATTCGAAAATTTCGGATAAAGGAGTTTACTTCAAGATGTTTCTCGGGAGACCGCTGAAGTTTAAACTCTAGACTGAAACTTGTTCACAATTATATAATTACTACAAAGAATGATATTTTTAATCATGTTTTTGATAGTAATAACTGCAAATTGTTCAATAATTGTCAGACAAATCAGAAAGGGCAGCGTACATTTCACAATGATGTCACCCTTTTTTTGATGTCGTCGTCCTTTGTTACAAAGGGACACACTTCACTTCAACGCAGCCCCTTTTGGTCATATGTCACGCTGTTTTTTTATAAACATATTCTTATATAAAAAAAAATGCGTGACATCATACTTCTTGTAACCTCGTCCCTCCTTGTTGTCTTAAACTGAAAATTTCAGGAACCTCCATTCCCATCTCGAAGTGTGACGTCATTTGTGGACAAACAGTTAAACATAATACAGTGAACTTCCATAGTTATGGTGTTTTAAATAATGCGTAACATAATATTTTTTTAATCTTAAACATAAATACTTAGTTAACCCTCAATGAATCGTGTTGCCGTACAGCAACATACCCAATTTAGTCTTTTAAAATACTATTAGAACAAATTGAAAATCTGTAGTTGCCAATAACCAAGAAAGTAAGATGCTATTAAACCAATTATAAACTTTTAAACGCACCAATCTAATAGAAAACAGAAACAGATTTCTTTTTTTCGGAATTCGCTAGTACGACGTTTTTGAGCAATCACGATTGCTTATTGTTCTCATTTGACCGTTTTTGGTGTCCGTGCCTTTTTCAACTTGGACCAGAAGCCTTTGCAGCACCACCGCCCACCGTCCTCTGCTGGCGGCGCGGCGCGGCTGCTCCGGTTTCGAGCTATCCGCTTCTCCTGGTTGGAGGCGTCCATGTCCTACACACACGCACGTTCACACACACACACACACATACACGCACACGACTTCACACACATACACTCACACACACCTACGTGCATACGCACAGGTCTACGCACACACACAACTATGCACAAGTAACCGCCCAGGAGGAGAGGCAGACTTGGGGGGGGGGGGGGGACAGGAGCCGTTTTTAGAAACAATGAGTAGGGTCCTGTCTCAGTTCGTGATTGCGAAAAACATAATTTGAATTCAAAATTTCAGAATTCAAATTAATTTTCTTTCTTTCTTTCTTTTTTTTTTTTTTAAAGTTTCGTGCACCCGAAAATGTTTACTTCTTTTAATTGATTGTCGAATGAATTTTACTACTACTAAAATAAGTCTTTTTTACAATCATTTTTCTCATGATTTGTTTTAAGCTGAAGCACATATTAAGTGTTTAAAAAAAATCGTACATTTTTTAAGGGTTGAAAATAATAAATAAATAAAACAATACTTTACTTTTCAATTCGATAGCTATTAAATCAAATATAATTTAAAAAACAAAAATTAAATGCGGTGTTTCAAGCATTTACTAGTGGGTTTGGGGGGAAAAAACAGGTAAAAGAAGTGCACAAATAATTCGAATTCTTGGACTGCCTCGTATGACTAGACCATGAAGTGATATTGCTTACTTACGAAGAAAATAATAATAATAATACATAATATTTGAAGAAACCGACTTTGGTTAAAAGAGCTTCGGATAATCGAGGTTCGACTGTATATATGCGGAGTTTTTATCAAACGAATTTAAGGCTTCGAAATAAGCGGTCGTTAGTCAAGCTTTGCAACTTAAAATTTGTGTTTGGCGATCACGATTTAACATTCAATTTAGGCGATAAATTTTTATTGCAAAAAAAGTAATTTGACGATCTATATTTTACGCCCTATCGTCGTTTTTATTTCCTTCAAGTATTTTTCAGATTAAATTTATTTTTTACGCAGAAAATTTTTGCTTAAGCTATTTGAATTATTTTTAATTTGCGCCCAAACAAAATACATCGACAACTAAAACAAAACGAAAGCAGCAAAAAAAAAAAAAAAAAAAAAAAAAAAAAAAGCTACATGTTAGTGACGATAACTTTTAAGGGTACAAAGCGATCCTACCTTTCAACCCTGTAGAAGTACCCCCCCCCCTCTCAGGTTGAGGGGGGATCATCCAGAAAGTTTTGTTAGGAAACCCTGACATCGAGACGATGTTGTTTTTCTTACACTAGTACTGCGCTCGCAAAGAAACATCTTTTACAGAATTGAAGGCAACGGGTTATAGAATTGAATGTTGTCAATTTCAGAAAAAGTAAATTTGGAGTCTCGGATTTTATATTCGTGTAATTACTTCAATTTATGTTTTATTCTTTTCAGAAAAATTTGATTGGTATTTTATTTATTTATTTTTTTTTTTTTTTTGAATAAAGACGTTCTAATTTTGAGACGGTATGAATTTCAAATATCTTCTTTTTATGCCCCAATAACGAGGTTTGATGTAACCCTTTCGCGCTTGTATGCAATATTCTTAAGAAACTAGACAAAAAAAAATCGTGTTAATATGTCCTTTGATGTAATAAATTCATAAATAACTAATTGAATGTAACGATTGATTTTTGTTCCTTTCGTTAACCCGAAAACCTAATTATATAACGAATTAATGTTATTTTAAGCATTAAAGAATTGTGCTGTAAGAAACATCTAAAGTTTAAAGCCAGAATGCTTATCACTGAAATTTTCACCTTTTTGTTGTACTAAATGTTCCAATCTTACACAAGCTGAAAAACATGATGCTTTTAGAGCAATCACGAATTGTTTATTGTTCTCACTTGACGGTTTTGATGTCCTTTGATTGTATTTTTCCCCCGCCTCCCTCTGCAGCACCACCGTCGACCGGCCCCTCCCGATGCTGCTACTCTAGCGAAAACCGTCTTCAGGTTGCGTCCATATCTTACACACACACGCATACCTACACACTCACACATGCCTACGCACTGTCGCATATATATACTTACACGCACGCCTACATACACACTCACGCATGCCTACGCACTGTCGCATACATATACACATACACACACACGAAGGCCCACCCACACACGCGCGCACTTACACAACACGCGCGTACATACACACACGCACACGCGTACACAAAGACACACACGCTCGTGATTGCGAAAAACATAATTTGAATTTAAAATGCCAAAAATTCATTTTTTTTTTCTTCTCAAAATACTTTTTTTTTAGATTCATTTTATTATCGGGGAAGGAATTTCAATGTGTTTTATCCATCAACAAGAAAGTTCATTTGAAGATTTTTTCTTTTTTTTTTTTTTTGCCAAATTTGGCACTCTCAGTTTCAATGAGACGACATCTACTTCCAACTTGGTTGTCAATTCCAGACTTATTAGTCTATAACAGGAACGAAACTGCAATGATGGCATAACCAGGCTGTCGGTGTATTTCGGGAAGTTCTGCCTAAGTCCTGGCGCAAAGGCCGTAACTTATTGCTTAGAGGTGGATTGTCTTCCTATATATAATAGCGAATGATCGAGTAACGTTCCTGACGTCATCAACAATGAAACTCGCTCCACGGCATAACAATTTGATAATATTTTTTGGTAATGTTGACATGCAGGGAAATGCTTTATTTAGACGAGGCGGAACTGGATCCGGTATCTTAACTGTTTTACTGGTAAGACTGTCATTTCAGGGCAATGAAGAAACGAAAAAATGTTCAACAATGAACGCTATCCACTGGAGTTAAGGATTCATCCACTGGAGTTAGGGTTAAAATTTCAACTATCAAAATTGCACTTTGCAAGCTGTTCTTCTGTTAATGCTCCAATTGACCTGAAAACTGATGTACAAGAGGTTTGGCAAATATATATTGTGTCTGTCCCTCTGGCAGGCAATATTAACGTATATTAAGTCTTGTAATTTATACTACATTAACAGAAAGAGTTCATATTTGTATTTTAGTAATCCAATCATCATTTCTCTACTTAATTATTTAATATAGTATTTTTATATATTAATAATGTTATTAAGTAAATTATTTTTTATATATTAATAATATTAAAAAAAAGTAAAAAAAGTGTCGAAAGAAATATCATAAGAACTGAAGGCAAATTACTAATCACTGGGAAAAATTAAAATGGTTAATCAAGAGGTCGTAATGCCTAAAAATAACTCAAATGATGAAAAATCATGAAATAAGGAATAAAGTCTACGTCCCGATGAAATGAAAATTAGCTGGCAATATATCTGGAGACTATTGTTACAAAACGCAGGCTTCCAAAATAGTTCTTCACTACGAGCTACTCATTCCGCTGCTCTGATGAATCCAGTGAAGAGTTTGAAAGCTGAACAGTCCTTGCCTCTAATTGGGCAAACGGCGAGATTCGAGCGTCGTCAAATAGTTCCTCCGAGAACACAGACAATAACTGCTCCAGTCGCATTAGCTAGCGACGATTGGTGTAATCGAGTAGCAATAAACAAATGAAGAGCGGTAATTGGAGGAAAATGCCCATTTCGTCCTCTCCACCTGCTGGATCCGTGCCTCTTTTAACGATACCTTTTACGACGTGGGCCTGTTACTGACGTTCCTTCGGATCAATGTCGCTCGAAATGGTTCTTTCGCGACGCATTCGTCCGGAAAATAGACGACAGTCATAATTGAGTTTATGTCAAGTCGTTCTCGAAGCGGAGGCTCTCGGATGTGAATGACAATTACAACTTTGATTCAAACTTTGGGACAGTTGTTCCGGAATACTTTTACTCATTTTTGGGCTGTTTTGGGGAAAAGTTTCTATCATGAAATGACTCGGACGTCTCGAATGACACGGACCGGTTTCAGGTTTGAATCTTTGCCTCAGTTGCAAATTGTCTGCTGGTTTTGTCAAAATATCGTCTGCCGTGTCTTTTCCATAAATCAAGAGTTTATTTAAATATATGCGAAAGAATTCCCTGAGTTTTTTTAATATGAAAAACTCTGAAGAAACAACATTTGGTACTTACTATACGTAGAATAAATCGTTTCGGAGCTTATACTTTTGCTTGCCAAAGCCTAGCTGAATCAGGTGTTACTGAAAGTGTAGATTGGTAGAAAATTTTTGCACTCAATATTAAATTTGTAGTGCCGAACAAACTTTTCATATCAAATTTGTACCAAACAATCGATACGTTATCTAAATGTTTCTTTAGCCTTCTGTCTGACGCAATATATTTACTTTCAAGCTCGGGCGCAATGTGCTTAACCGGAACACGTACAAAATGAATAGGGAAGTTTTCGATTTTTCAATTTTATTTTTATATGATAGAGTAACATGTATGAACATCATAGGGGAAAAAATTTCTTGCGATACGATAAGTAGTTTTTTTTTAAATTAATTTTTAAAGTTCAAGCTATTGCGACGTCAAATGGCACAGGAAGTGACGTCACGCGCTCTTCCGCCGCGGGAGAAGCCGAAGGACGTGCAGTTGGCTTCGAAGACGATACGTAAGGCTTACCTCCTCGCATTTTAACTCCTCGCGTTTCTGGAACATTAAACCTCTCATCCCCTCGGAAATATTCGAATACCATCATTGATGTTACTTGAGGAAAATTATTAGATTGTGCTTTAACAAATCCGGCCTCCATAGTGTGTTCAAAAGGATTATTGAATTTCTAAAAAATAAAAATATCAGCGCGCTCAAAATGTCCGTAGCGAAAACAAGGGATCTTCGGCGGAAGGCTGCCCATTAGTGCCCTGTGACGTAAGCTCGTGACGTTGCAGAAGAGCGCACTTTTGCGCGTGGATTTTTAAAAATTCATTAAAAATCAATCACGGTGTTTTTAAAATTCGGCGATGGTGAATTTTTTAGTTTTGAGCGTCAATTAACAATATCCAATAGTTAAAATATGATCATTTAATAGGTTGCAACTTCCCTATTATAGCCTTCGTTTAAATAATAAGAATGCAACGAGCTAAATTTTCAGGTTTATGTGACACATACTAATTTATGACTCGTAACTAAATAGTCATACTAAGAAAACATGTACAGACATTAAGGAATTTGAAAATGTTCCTGAGAAACCAGATGCGCCCGACAGAAGGTTAAAGGCAAAAATTTTGCGAATTAGATGTAATTCATTAATTCTAATACATTTTGGAGCCTATCTTTGGGGGAAAAGTGAGATGTTTTTTCTACCAATTTGTCTGTTTCTTTGTGAATGAGATAGTTTGTTTCACAACTGCGCAAATGAACACTTTGTTTGATTTTCTCAAAATTATGCTTAAATATTCAAAATGTCACTGAAAACGATAAGCATTTTTTATCAAGATAATATTATTATTGAATGTATTAAATTCTGCTTTATTGACGAAGAACTGCTGGAAACATTTATAGTATTTTAGCACTCGCTGTGAATCTAAATTATTTTAGAGACTATATGAAGTTTGAATTTCTGTTTTTATGTTATTTAAAATAAAATAAAAACTTTATAACGTTTTTTCTTAAATTTATAGTAAATGTCACTGTTTACCACACAGAACTTCCAAGCATGAACTACAATTTCTCAGAATTATTCATACAACTATAGTTGAGACAAACCTAACTTGGCAGCATTGTGAAGGCTACGCAGGTCTTAATCACAGCATTACGAAGCTGCCAGGTTAGATTTTTCCCTACTATAATTATCATAATTATTACGTAAAAGTTTTGCAAACAGCGACTTGGAATATTATGATGCGTGTTTCAGAGCTCTTGTTGAATTGATATTTCTACGATTTTAACGTTGATATTAAGTTTGCTACTTAAGTACGAAGCTAAACATTTTTTTTTTTTTGTAGTTATCTATTTGCTTGTATACATCTAATCTACCCTCTGAGAAATTACTTTAATCCCTTTTTTTTCTCTGATAGTTTATACCTGCACTGTATACATTTCCCCTCCTTTCTATGTACAGTATAAAGCACAGAACTTACAGAGGTGCAATAAATCATTCGAAATACACCGCTTGTTCCCCCGTATGGAGCTCCACGGCAACCGTAACTTTGAACTCATTTCTGAAAGATATAGAATAAGTTATTTCCTTCCATCAAAGAAGAACGTTTCCCCGGTTCCAGGTATTCGGAGAGATTTCTACTTTTCCCCGGAAACGCGTTTTCGTGTTCCGGCGAGCGAAAAGTACCGCGCCAGCCTGATGGAATCAATTTGGTAGGGAAATTGTTTAAAATATTTTCTCTCGGTAATGCTGCCGGCATCGCTGGAATTTTTCATTTTGTTTAAAGAGCTTCGCTGGCGGAAGGGATTTCCCCCCTGTTGTTGGAACTCGCATTCCACTCGTTACCCGGGCTTCCTTGGAGGCGAGCCTCATATCGTCGGCCATTTTTTTTTTTATGTGCCTTTTGTTACAGATGCGTGGGGCTTCAAGGTAAAAGATACTTTCTCTTCTGTTTGCTGTCAGGAAACTTGACAAATATCGATATGTAGTTCTGAGACTATATCATAATCGATTGTCACAAGACGAAAAAGCTGCACTGGCCGGTCGACTCATATTGCATTTTGAGTATTACAATATTAGAACTAGAGATTTTAGAACTAGAGAACCACAATTTAAAATTAGCATTCAAGAGTGGGTGCACCTCATATTAATTTGATTCTCGTATGCCAGAGCACACATAAGATTTCGAAATATTTGACATTTTCCCGAATAACACGTGGAAGCATGGAAAAAGGCAGAACATTGCGATTCAAAAATTTTTGTTATTATTATATTACTAAAAAATCGCCCATCAAGATATGATATGTGAAAATTGCTTTTACAATTGAGTGAAGAAATTACCCGTTTGGTGATATTTTGATAGTTGAAATTTTAACCCCAACCCCAGTGGATTAACCCTAAACTCCTGTAGATAGCGTTCATTGTTGACCACTTTTTCGTTTCTTCATTCCCCTGAAATGACGCAGTCTTACCAGTAACACAGTTAAGTTATCGGATCCAGTTCAGCCTTGTCACAGTGAAGCCTTTCCGTGCATGCTTAGCATTACTAAAAGATATTATCAGATTATCATGCCGTGGTGCGAGTTTCATTGTTGATGACGTCAGGAGCGTTACTCGATCATTGGCAAATATATTTGAGGATACTTTTTTTAATATGTGCATAACATTGAGCATAAAAACGGGCCACACAGATCAGCTGCACGAGCCGTCGGTTGGACACCACTGGATTATACAATAAACTATGCAGTGTTGGCATTTTTTGTGAAATAAAATGTAAAAAAGATATTTTAACTTTTCCAGCAGAGTAAAGCATTTGGCCTTTTCGAGTTTCTCTTGAAGTCAAACATACTGATAAATATGAAGGGCTGTAATGTGCACTTATGTAGTTCATAGCTACCCTTAACGACTGCAAAACGTTGCGAAAATTGTACAGGCGAGGTATTACAGTACAACTTCGTTAATCCGGACTAACAGGGACCAAAGGCAACCCGGATGATCGAAAATCCGGATGGTATGGTTGATAAGCAAAGCGTATCCTAAAAAAGCAGACACTTGGAGGGTAATTTTATGAATCAATTTCGTTAGCATTTTCTGTCCGATACTGCTGAATTTTAAATGATATTTAGCAATTTATTTATTTTCACAAATTTATGAGCACACATAAATTTTAAAATATGACACTATTAGAAACTTTTTTTTTTTTGGAAGAATTGTAACACATTTAGTGAATAAAACACCTAAACCAATGGAGAAAAACATATCAAATTATCAAGTATGTTCAAAAATTCAAAAATATTAGTTCTGTCCCATACCGTTTGACTATCCACCGTATTATGCGTAAAAGAATGAAACTTAACAGATTGGAATTTCTTTTGAGACACCAAAATGGCGTCAGTTGGCAAAAGACTGGCATCGAGTGGATATTGATATCCTTTACTGTGGTCTTTTGCTCGATGGGCATTTCTATTGTAGATTCAACACAGAAACGGATGTACCTATTATTGTATCGCAGCGTGTAAAGAGAGCGCCAATATTTCTTACTGCTTCTTTTATGATGCATGGAAATATCAAGTTTAAGTACATTTCCATCTAACACACGAATAAAATAAAATTCTAATGCTTGGAGCTAAGTTTTTTTCCTGACAACTTCATTTTATTTATGACGTAATATTAATAAACTAGTGGTACTCGCACAGCTTTGCCTGTAGTAGAAAATTAAAAAGTCTTTTGGTTCGCCTGTATATTTACAAATAATGTGTGGTGAATTTCTCGCAAATTGGCTTGCCTATGTTACGGTTCCACGGTATGATAACTTGGTAATTTACTCGTCCATCTTATGATAATTTTGCTAAATGTTCTTAAAATTGGAATAGAAAAAGAACAAAATTGAATTTTTGAAGCATCGCTTTGAGGTGCACACCCCATGCTACAAACCTAATTTTGTGCCCAATTTCATGAAAATCGGCCGAACAGTCTAGGCGCTATGCTCGTCACAGAGATCCTGATACAGAGATATCCAGACTTTCAGCTTTATTATTAGTAAAGAAGATTATTCGGAATTTACTAAACTGCTCAAAAACGTGTTAAATGATTATTAAAACCTTAATTTTTGCTTTTAGATATACTAAATGCTATTGTGTCTAAAACAGATTTGAATCAATTTAACTATGCGTTTATTTGTTTCAGTGCTTCTTTATTACAACAATTTTCCTCATTAGGTTGTCCCTAAAAGATGGCACATATTTTGCTGAAAATTTGACCCCTCGCCCTCTATCGCAAATTGTATTACTTCACCTTACCCCCTCCCCTACCTTGTCACTTGTCACGCTGTTTTTCACTAGCATATTGTTATAAAAAATGACATCACACACCTTGTTACGTCCTCCCTTTCCTTGTCACAAACTGTCACATTTTCAGGCACCTACCTCTCCTTCAAAGCTTGACATCATTTCTAGACGACCTCGATGGTGTTAATTTTTTGCTTTCTGACGTTGGATTACTGATTTTTTGAAGATTTGTTTTAGTTTAGATTAGTTTAAATCGGCATTTTTTTACTCGTTCTTTCCCTATTGACAACCTCGTGCTGTTATTTTTTTTAAACTCATATTACTTTTAATGATGACATTAAATATTTACTTTTAATGATAAGAATGATCATTAATTATTGATAAGAATGGGCAATTAAATTAAGTGATAAGAATGCGAATGTTATTAATAAAGAAAACGAATAGTAGATTAGAAACTATAAAATAATCGTTGTTAGTTACCTTCTTCAAAAAACAAGAACATGTTTAAATGAAAAGAAAAAAAATATGATAAAAATTAAATTTTTAAATAAATATCTAATTTGTTCGGTATTCTTATGTTGTAGCTTAAAGGAAAACTAGCGTAACTAGAAAGCATATTTTTATAATATCGATTAAAACTTTTTTTTTTTGCATGTTTCTTTTTTTGCTAGCCTAAAGCTACAGAAGCTAAGCGTTAGTAATTTATATATTTCATTCATACTTCTCTCACTGTAGCAACTATGACTGCTCGTACTGTGCTTGTGGTAAATCACTTTGGGAGAACAACATTACGGAAAGTTGAATAGTGCTGTCTATTCCCCGGTCACGACAGCCACGAAATATGTTGTCGTTTCCTGTTGCTACAGGTCGGTACTGTAACTTTACTCATACACAAATAGAAACCTTTGTGCATTTAAGAAATCCCGGGTGCTAAAGTGAAAGCAATTTTAAGAGTGAGGTGACATCCAATCAGTAAGCGATCATCAATCGCGTAGAAAGTCTGAGGCAAAGACCACCCTCGAAATGGAGGGAATCCACATTATGTGTCTTTTATAAGCAATATCTACTTAGTGGCTCAAGAGATGGCATCCTACCCCGTGGCCATGGATTTGAATTCCATTTAGGAGCATGTAACCAAACAAGCAAAGTACCGGAAACAATGTTATAGTATGAGACCTCATTTTTGAAACTCCAAAATCCAGAAGACCAAAAATCCGAAACTTCTGTTCGTAAAACTAAAAAAAAATCTTGAAAATTACATTTTTTTTAAAGTTGAAATGTTTAAAATTGAAAAAAAAAATTTTTTTTTACTTGTTTAAAACACAGCTCGTTTTGCTTATTTTTACGTTTCTTCAAAGCCACCTCTCATGCATACTAATATTGGCGTTTTGCTGCAATCGGGCAGCAATCCTTTAGCATCAGCTTTCGCTTTACAATATTTCTATTTATTGTATCATTAGTATGTAAAACTTAGGATATTCAGTAAAAATACAAAACCATTTTTCAACACAAATATGATTTATTTCTTTTAACGACTAACGAAAGACATTCCGACATTTCGTACAAGCATAATAAAATAATAAAAAACCTCCACCGATGTCAATAATCTGCGGTTCCCCCCCCCCCCCCAGCATTTCAGAGTATGCTTGCATAGAGATTGATACATAGAAAGGAAAAATTTGACACGAACGTTTACGAAATGTAGAAAAACGTGCCAAATATTGCACTAAACGATAATTTTTGCTATTTTTTGAGTCAGCATCTAAAGTCCAGAAAATCCCGAAATCAAGACAGGTCGTGGTCCCGAGCCTTCCGGATTTAAGGTCCTATACTGTAGTACTCAAATTGAAAATAAATCAATCAATGATCAATTGCATGTTAATTTTCACATAAATATATTCACAGTTCATGTGTTTTATTTTTGCTGATGTAAGAACATCCCCCCCCCCTTTTTTTTCCTTTTTACTTATTTATTTTTTTATTTATTTTTATTTTATTTATTTATTTATTTTGTGATAGGATAAATATTTTTGTATGGTTGACGCCTTAGCTTCTGTTTCGATTTTTATTATGTAATGCAATATTGTACATTGAATGACTTGAAAATGATAAAGATCTTTACCATTTTCAAACCGAAAATGATCGTTTTTAGAGCAAACATTTCGTTCGAAAAACGCATGTATGCTCTGCTCTCTCGCACCATTCTGGCAAACAATCGATGCTCTGCTTTCTCCTTTAAACCCGACACCATTTCCGTTTTGATGTGATTGGCGATCATTTCCTGTTATTTGCGCGCCAAACATTGCATTTCTGTTGCAGCCGCTGTTCGGAAGAAAATTGGATTTGAAACGGAATACGGTTTATTCTGCGTTCGTTTCCGAGCTCTTTTGGGACGGTAACGGATAATAAAAGTTGCAACTGACGCAGAGAATTTCTTTCGGTGTTGTCTCATCAAGTTCTATTGCAGTAGCCTGAAACTCTGTTCGTATACCAATAAAATGGAATTTGGGTAACATAGGAGTAGCAAAACATTCTGTTGCATTTCCATCCGAAATTGCTTATCAGCGACTCTCAGATAACAATTTCTTCTTTAAAAAAAAAAAAAAAAATTTGTAATATGATAAATTTAATGCTGATGTGATGGAAATGTAACCTAATAACGAGAGATTTTTTTTTTTAAATTTCTTATTGTTTCTCCAATTAACATTTATTTTTTGTACAATTAATTAGCGCGGTTCAGGTGTTATACATGTAGGGTGATTCTAAATTAAAATTGAATCTCAAGAAATGAATTCGGTCGCATAATGCAGACTGGCGGAGCACCCCGAAGAGAGGTAGGTCACTGTGACCTCCCAAAAAATTCCTTATTTGGCAAATTTTTTCTGACGATTCGGGAAAATCATCTTTTGGCAAAATTTGGAGTTCTATTCGTCAAAATCATCATTATTCGGCGAAATTTGTAGTTCTATTCGCCAAAATTTGCAGTACCACTCGGCAAAATTACCGTCATTCGACAAAATTTGAAGTTCTATTTGTCAAATTGAGCTTTCTCCCCCCCCCCCCCACCAAAATATTTAATTTCGGGGTGCCCCTGCAGATGAATTTAGCGCTACAAATTTCTTTCTGAGTTTTTATTCTTAAAATAGTTTTATTTATTTATTTTATTTTATTTTATTATTATTATTAGTATTATTATTATTATTTTTTTTTCGGATTTGTTTCCGGAAATATGTGTATGTCCAAAGCAAAACACTGAGCTAACAATGGAAGTCGTACTAATAAACTTTTACAATTTGTTAAGATTATAATTAATAATTTAATCATTAGTATTTTGTGTAGTGGTTCACATTCGTTTATTTCGGAAGGATTATTTTTTTCAACTAACAATAATTTTTCGAATATGAATTACTATTGTTCTACAAAGTAATCCCGTTTAACCACATAAGTTCACCACATTGTGTCTCTTCACAATCAAATAATATAAATATTTTAATTGTTATGAAACTCATCGGATAAATAGCTAAAGGAAACATGTTAATAACAAAATTAATCGAGTGAAAATATGAAACATACATGACGGTTTACTGTTGCATACCTCTCAAGATTTTACAGGTGTTATTTCTTGTTATTACTTTCCTCTTTATTTAACTGTAAAATATTCGTCTGATATTTGCAGATGATTCCGACTAACCCTTTGCCTCGGGAAATATTTTCCTTTGTTTGAAATCAGTTCCGAAAATCAAACAGCTTCCGATTGGTACAACACGTGCCTGATTATTTGTCTTAGCTTCGCAAGATGTAATAAAAATTAGATAAAACAATAAGCGATTTCGCTTCCATTCGGATTGCGCAAACAACAGGAAGACACATTCTGGAATCCATCGCATTCCGTTACTATTTGATTTCCAATCAGAAATCAAGTTACATTCAACAATAACGTCAGAATATTTCTTCGGATTGCGAAACTAAGAATGTAGCATTGCCCATCTCCAGGAAAGACAATTTTCAAGCCGTCTTCAGAACAAAAGACTCAGATAGAAGGATATTAATGGGATCGTCTTTAAAGGCAGTCTTCGAAATCTCATTATTTCTGAAACGTAGCATTGCTGCTCTCTTTTCTCCGGAAATATTTTCAAAGGAAGATATTTTGCTCCCAGATATTTCTTCTCCAATGCGCACATGAATATTCTAAAAGCTTCTCTAGATTTTTGGGTGATATAGATAAACGAATTATATATTCCTCGACATCGGGTTGTGCCTCGAGGATTAGAGTCAGAAGTGGATATGAGTTAGACGTTGAAGATTCCGGATTAGAACAGACAGGATTGCGAGGGTAAGATGATCTGATTTATAGGATAAGCGAGAGCTTGAGCTAGGCTTCATGTTGTTTTCATAATTTCTTCCATCATTTTGAATAAGTAATTCCGATTTTCAAAGCATGCAGTTGCATATTTGAAATTTTCAATTATATTATTCGCGAAATAGCATTCATGTTTTGTTTCATCTTTCATCGAAGCCTACAATTCTTACCCATCTTACCAACACTTGAGTTTCCTAAGATTCGCAAATACACCATAGGAGGCGCTACAGTCTCTGGCTAGTAGCTACAGTCTCTGGCTAGTAGCGACTGCAAGAGGTAAAACCATTGAGAAGAGATAAAATAGAGAAAGTGAAGAATTTCTTACGTGAACCGAAGACCTCAAGTCACGTGATAGATTTTAAAGCAAAGCATTGGAAGAAAACAGGTTTCTTTCGCTAGTTTCACGCAAAACCTGTCAGCCTTTCGTCGTCGTTGAGTCACATGACTTGGCGTCTTTGCCTAGTTTCTGCTAAGCCAATGATTGGACTTGCTCCCTCCATTTACTAATTCCTGCTTTAAGGGTAAAACCAAGACCGATCTACTTACGTAGAACATGACCTGTCCAATAAGACATCTGCCTAGTCCGCACAAATTTGAAATGTTTTACCTCTTCGGCTTATTTTTCATATCACCGCAAGGTGCCGCATTCAAGCTGCTCGCAACTCCAGAGTTCGAATACGCTACCTTGTGGTGATTAACAATATTTCCGAAAAAGGTAAAACATTCCGTTCCACGTGTTTTCTTTGTGGTAAATTACAGACTTCAGACAGTTTATGGTGTAATGTACGTTCAGAGGAATAGAAAAGAAAGCTTCCCACAAACACGATGAAAAATTACTGTCATTCATTAAGCTTCAAAGCAAGTTATAAATTACAGCCCTTGTTTGTTTTACCTTTTTCATCCGCCATTAGACAGTGGCTGCAGCGCCTCCTATAGTTTATTGGAGTTGCGAATAGGACTGCGAATCTCGTTCAAGTTTCGTTCCATCCATCATGGCATTTTTCTGTAATGTTTTTTTTTTTTTAAATATCCATATTTCCTTTAAAGCATATTATGTTGTGTGTATGCATGAAAACTATTAGACACAGCGGCTTACTTCAAGCATTTCTATATTGTCTGCCGTTCTTTTGCAATTAAGTTTTTCATATTTCAAATCATAATTTTAATCTGTTTTTTTGTTCCATTAGTTTAAAAAAGGAAGTTTATTTACATTTTCCTCTTAAATTTTGGATGATAGAAACAGCTGCCGAAACTTGACTGAGTTAGCAAGATTGAGTTGAATATAGTTTTTTTTTTCTCTTTGCTGTATGGGATTACAGCAGCGGTTTAAGAAGCTACTTATTAGTAATTTACAATAAATGCTGTTTTTGTTGTTTCCCCGCAGCTGTGGGAAACAGGAATGCAATTGCCTGACGAGGAGGGTGAAATTCTAATTAGACAACATACAGTACAACTTTTTATTTTTACACACAGGACAACACAAGAAAGATTTACATCACAAGAGGGAAGAAAGAACACTCAGGTTACCTGTTGGAATTGAACCCACGACCTATGACAGACAAAGCGCGTGTTTTCACTGCTGGGCACGGAGGCGCCATCTCACAATAACTATAATTGACAATAGGAGGTACTCAGGCAGCAAAAACACGGATAAAATGCAAAAGATGTAACCATAAAATTTTCTGTAGCTTAAAACAATACTTTGTTGTAATTACACATCTCAAGCATTGGAGAGAAAAAATCAGCCGTCTGAAAATGTTAGAAATAGACCATCGAGTGTAGCAATTTTCACATCTCTGTATTGTCCTTACTTCATGGTATGTTTGAAGCTTGTTCGTATTCCATTTCATCATTCAGAATGTTTCCAAAAACGTGTCGTTCGAAAATATCTGTTTTATTTGGAATTTAGTCTATTGTGTTATAATTATCACGAAGCCTCTGAAGCATATGCTCATGTTATGTTTTATCCATTGTGGTTGATGAAATTTAATATACGAGGCGTATTTTTAAAGTAAGTTCCGTTTTGATATAAAAAAGAACGAGTACAGATACAGCAAAGAAATTTATTGCACAAAAATCTACCATCCTTACGCTATTTTTTGACATTGCTCCCGTGATTTTCCAAACATTTGTCATAGCGTGGTACAGGTTTTGTATACCTATTCATAGAAAATTGCCGCCTGTGTAGTCAGCCATGGGATAACATGTTCTCTGAGCTCATTATTGCTGTTGTGCCACAGACCACCTTGGAAAGACTTTAGATGCCGAAACAAATGAAAGATGCTGCGAGCGAGGTGAGGGCACACCAGAGGATGTTCAAAAACGCCCCAGCCAAAGCCCTGTAAGAGTCCTCATGGTTCTCATTTGAACGTGTGAGTTAAAAGATATGAAAATATATATAAAAGTAAGGTTATAATTAAGTACAGTGGCTCCCAAAGTGTTCGTACACCTACGACGTTCAATGAAATAGTTACCTATGCATTGGTTAGAATTAATATTTCGGAATAGGTAGTTAATTATGAGATGTATGATCTATTTTTAACAAAACTACACGAAAATTTTTAATAAAACATTAAACTTAATTTTTTAAAAATCAAAAACCAAAAAGTGCCGGAAATTTTATCTCACAAAAATCTTTGTACATTTTGAAAAAATGTCAAAAAATCAGCAAATAATCTAACTTTTTACAAAATTATTATTTAGTAGAATATCATGCAATATCAACAACAGTTTTTAAAACGTCTGGGAATAGATTTCATTGTTTTTTCTTTCTTTTTTTATGCAATTTCTGAGTAAGTGTTCAGCCGCACTTCTAGTCTTACTGTTTCTAGTTCGCTTTTCGTTTCAGTGGTGTATTTTCGTAATCTAGCCACCAGATACCTCCAAATATGTTCCATTAAGTTTAAATCTGGCGATTGAGGAGATATTTCTAAGTTTAAGGACAATTTTTGAGGCACCAAACGCAAACGTGTACTTCTTATCGTTATTTTGATAAAAAACAGTTGTTTCCGATTACCAAATTTTGGTCTAATAGTCTAAAACTGTTTTTTAAAATATTCATATTAAATTTCATGATTCATTATTTCATCAAAAAATTCCAAATTTCCAAGTCCTGATGCTGTTCTGCACCCTTACACCAGAACACCTCAACGTCCTGATTAACTGATCCAACAAAGTTCCTAAGATTAAAGTCCTCATTTTTTTTTCTATTGACAATTATACAAGAATTTAACCAAAAATATTGAATTTATTTTCATCTATAGGTAAGACGTTATTCCAAAACGTTTTGAGCTTATTTATCATTGATTTTACGACGGAAAGCGTAAGCTTATTGTTTTTCGCACGAAAAAGAAAATTTCTGCGGGAAGAGGTCCCCTTTAATACAGCTAATCAGAGAACTTGGCGAACAATTTTAGGTGAAAATTAAACGTAAAATGTTTCATTCAATTCTGCAGAAACTTTTTCAACATTCAAATGCGTATTTTTCATAATTTTTTTAACTGCAAACCTCCGATCACGCTTTGTTATCTTTGCCAGTTGACCTTTTCTTACCTTGTTTTCGATCCGATTCTTGTCTTTAAAGCATTTTATCAAGCACTTCACTATAGAATGGTATGAATTAACTAATTTAGAGACATTCCAAACCAATTTATGGCTACTGTGAGGGAAAAAAAACAAATTTCTAATCGTGTCTGTTGTCTTCTAACGCATACCAGCCATTTAAAAATAATAAGCAGAATATTAGGGAATAAATAAACAAAAAATCAAAGGCAAATGACTTTACAGTGTCATTACAATGCAAAACTAATAAAAAAAACCACATATGATAATTTTAATCATGAATTTTTTCGAAAATATTTCAGTGTACGATGGCTTTTGTGGCGTATTTTTCCTCTGTCTCATCGTTTTTTGACAAATTTCAAAAATAAAATCTGAAAATATTTTGAAAAAACTACTGGGTTTTATTCAGAATGGCATAGGAATGGTGTGAAAAAAAAATTGGACTTCATACTCGAATTCAGTTTTGCGTTATTTTGGTTTTACTGAAAACTTTCAAAGTGTACGATCACTTTTGGGAGCCACTGTATATACCAATTTTCACTCAAATTTTATCTCCCTTCTTCCCCATTCAAAATTCTGATATTGCTTCGATGAATTTTTAAACTTAAAATGCCGTATCTTGTAGAATAAATTCATTGAACAGTTATTTGATAAAACTGCCAAATGGAGGGAAAGAGAACCGTAATAAAGCCTTTGAAAGCGCTGATTTTTTGCACCGATTAACACTTCTTTGAAATTGAAACGCTCTTATTTTCCTTTGCTAGAGTTTTGAAGAATGCCTTGATTGAGTTGCATTTAATGATTTCGAAACTCATTAAGATTTCTCAAGCTCTTTTGTGTTGCCATTTAGTAATTTAAAAATATCTCGAGGTGAAGGAATCTATAGCGATTTAATCTTTAAGCAAGTTAGTCAGCAAACAAAGATAGCTGCAGTCTAATAAGTCAAGTTTATGTTGTTGTATGCGCTGTTTTTATGCTTAATAGATATGTGTTTATTAATTTAAATTCTCAAAGAACCGAAAGATATTTTGCATTCACGAAACATTCCTCTATGCGTTTTCATATGATGTTACATTGAGTACTGTAACAGCTACAACCAGAATAAATTTTATGTTGATAAAATTATGTACAGGTTTTAATAAGCATACAAGGAAGTTATGTGATGTTCACAACACGTTTTCATTGTTGATAAAAATAAAAATAAAGTGCAAACTTGCAATAATCTGCTAATTTTGTGAGTCAAAATGGTGTTGATTACCATTTACTTTTCCGCGCAAAGGTATTTATTTATTTCTTATTCATTTCTAAATCGTTTATTTTGGAAAAAATACAAATGCCTTAATAAATATACTTTTAATAAGCTATCCGCTTCTAATCATTCTTACAACTCCAGTCATTGGTATTTGTTTTACGCAAGGAATAATTCAAACAGGAACGATACGGATAGGATTTCTTTGTACGTGTGTGCGATTTTACAATCTATAAGCTCATTCTTTCCCTTCTAATTGCAATATCTTACCTTCTAATAGCCACATCACTCAATCTAAATGAAAGGAAATAATTATTGAACGGCGCGCACTCAAAGTAATTACAGCAGTTACTGGCCGACCAAATAATCAGCCTAGAACCGATAGTTTGACTGGGATTATCGATATTCCCCTGTTGCCACGAAATGATGAAATTAAAATGACCGTCATATCGTCTGCCGAATGACTTTCTTTAATCAAAGTTCCCTATCGTTATTGAGCTATGATTTGCTTGAAATTGTGAAAGCAATTCCAGATAACTCTTCGTTCACGAAATTTGGCATCGTTATCACATCAACTGGCGTCAAATTCGATAATTCGCAAAAATAAATTCTTTTTTTTTTTCTTTTTTCTCCCTTCCCCCAAAAATTTTTCAATTCCTCACCGTAAACATTTACAATTTACTCAATTTTATTGCATTGAAAAAATATATTTAGATGGACCATTATTGTGATATTCGAGGCATTTCTCGTTCTAGTCGAACTTCTTCCCCTGTCGATCACGACGCAACGAAATCGCATCCTATTGACCAATCTAATGTGAAAATTGTCATGTGACCGATTCAAAAATAATAGCAAACCGTATGAGAATTGGGCTAATTGATAACAAACTTATAACAATGCCGCTCGGTTATACAGAGTGGTCTTGAAGTGAGCGCACCCCCCCCCCCTTATTTTCAATGAGCGCACCCCCCCCCCCCTTATTTTCAACATTATGTTGGCTGAATGTTTGTTATACGATACACAGTTACCTTGAAGTTTTAAGAGTCATATAGACCGGAATACTATCCAGGTCTCAGGAATTCTTAAATGTTAACGCGACACGACAAATATCCATTATTTAAAAGATTGTAACTAAATTTCGATACAAGATTAAGATTAAAATTTAAGTTTTAATGAAAGCTAAAAATCTGAGAAAAATTGCATGATATGACATACACATTTAAACATTAGTGTTACTTTAGAAAAAATATTTAAAAATTTTTTTTCTCTGAATTCGAAAAATATTTTTTGACAGCGCGTACTCTTTCTCACTGTAAAATACATGCATAATTCTAGTATTCATTTTAAAGTATTTTTATGTACTTCCCTCAGGACCTGAACTTAAATTTATTTTTAAACCTTTTGTTTTATGTTTTTTGAATTTAAAAAATAAATATCAAAATTAACCAATATTTTTTGCCATTTTTTTTCTTTTTTTAAAAAAGTTTTATATATATTTTTTTTTTAGTAGAATCGGGTCGTTTCCAAATTTTAAGTGTTTTTTTTTTCTGAAAGAGCATACTTAAAAACATAGGATCTGACCATTTTTTAAATTATTTGTTTAAGTTAATTATTTTTAAAAAATTACTTAAATCGGCGCCCTTTCGGATTTTACGCTTCCGCCGATGACATCACAAATGATGAAATGCCATTCAATGTTGCCATTCACAGTGCAAAATATTTAATTCTCATCTTTACTCACGTGTATTGGCAACGATATGGTAGATAGCAAGCGTAGAGCGCAATTTTAATTTTCTTCTTGATTATCATAACGTGGAAACGCGGAAGAAAGATGTACCAAATAGCATCATTTGACGTCATCAAGACCACGCCTTGTTTCAAAAATCAGACATTAAAAAAAATAAATTAAAAAATAACAGTTGGGAATATGAAAGTATTTTCTGAGTCCATGTTATTTATTTATTTATTTTTTATTTATTTATTTATTTATTTATTATTATTTTGAAGATTGAAGGTCCTGGACCCCTAAAACTCCAATGTAACTGCGTATAACTCACATTCAGCTGTAATTAACATACTGTTGAATGTACTCAACACTCCCGGACCATCCTGTAAAAGCATTTGTTTCCCGATAAACGAGATGACAGAATAGATCAGCCTAGTTCCTTCTGTAGCAGTAAAAATATCTGACGAAATGACGTCATTTTCTTTCTTTTATGATGTGCATTTTGTCTCTTGTTTTCCATCTCACTGTAGACAAAAAAAAAAAAAAATCCCTTCACTTTGATATATAAATGACCGATCGCCTGCTACAACCCCTTTCCTTTTTTGTCCATCCTCGTAAAGTGGTGCTGTAGCAATTCTCGTGTTCATAATGTTCATCTTCTCACAGAAAAGAAAGGGCGTGGAGATAAATGTGGCGCATTAATGTTAATGATGGGGCACTATGGTTTTTCTTTCTCTCTCAATCTCAGGGAGTGATACAAATTTAAGTGAAATACTGAATGCTATTGTTATGAAACTCTTGGTATTTATTATGTCTATGCTTGTTTTTACTACGAAATATTTCTTCAATTTTTTTTTTTTTTTTTTTTTGCCATCCTTTTTCACTTTCCCCCTTTTTTTTTTCTCTCCCTTTACGTCCAAAGTACAGTACAAAAATGATACTACCTAACGAGTATATTATTATGGGCAAGTAAAAAGCAGTGACTGTATCTTTATTTTCATCTATTGAACGTTTGCTTTATTGTTCAAGCTTGTTTATTTGGTTTCTGCTGAAACCAAAAGCACGAAAAAACCGTCTAACTCTAATATTTCCCTATTAATATGAGGGTAAGTCAATAAATAACGAGTCAGAGTCTATAAAACAGGTTTTATTCCACATTCTTCAAAAATACTGACCGAAATTGTTTAAACACTTATCCCACTGGGAAATTAGTTGCATAATTCTGTGCTCATACAACTCCTTTGGCTGCTGCTAGAACCTATTGCGCATGCGCTCCTTTGCTTCATCGTCCGAATGAAATCGTTGTCCCCGAGGTGCCTTCTTGAGTTTCCCAAAGATGTGGGATCCCACGTCGATAGATCTGGACTATAAGGGGGATGGTTTAAGACTTCCCACTTAAATTTCCGCAAAAGTTCCTTTATTGCATTGGCTGTCTGTGGTCTAGCGTTGTCGTGCAACAGTAGGACAGCACGTGAAAGTTTACCGGTACTACACACAGCCAATGCAACAAAGGAACTCTTGAGAAAATTTAAGAGGGAAGTCTTAAACCACCCCCTTTATAGTCAAGATCTACCCCCATGTGATCCCACATCTTTGGGAAACTCGAGGATTCACTTCGGGGCGACGATTTTATTCGGACGATGGAGTTTAGGAGTGCGTGCGAAATTCGTTCCAACAACAGTCAAAGGGCTTTTATGGGCATGGATTTATGCGATTAATTTTCCAGTGTGATAAGTGTTTAAACAATTTCAATCAGTTATTTTGAAGAATGTCGAATAAAATTGGTTTTATAGCCTCTGACTCGTTATTTGTCGACAGACCCTAATAGTATTGAATCCAGAACGTCTTTCTTTGAATATCTGGAATACTCATTGAATATATGGACGCCACCGCCCAGCAAAAGTGGATTCCGGGGGACAGTGCTCAGGACCAGCCGCGCCGCCGCCTGTGGACGGTGGTGCTGCAGCCCTGGTCCAAGCTGAAAAAGGAACCGGAACATCAAGGACTGTCAAGTGAGAACAATAAGCAATCGTGATTGCTCAAAAAAAAAAAAAAAAAACTTCACTGAAATTTCAACCTAAATTTCTATGAAAGTTACCTATATTTTTTAATTAAAATGAAATGGATTCGGTTACTCATGTGTGGACTTTAATAGTTATGCTTTTTCTTCTTAATATGTTTTTTAAATGTGTACACATTTCTAAACCTACAAAGTATGGAAAGCATAAAGAGTGGCTCTTCCGAATTCAAATAAATGTGGCGTTTTTGTTAGCGTCTGAAATTGCCAAATCAAAAATTAAATGGATCGTTTAAAAGAAACAGAAGTACGATGTAGTGGCTTAAAAGGAACAGAAGGTTTTTAATGCTTACTTCTTCCTCCTCATTTGTGGCATATTGCTGCAGGAAACCAGTTTGACAGACTCACTACAGCGCTGCTTGACATTGGTTCAACGAAAATCGCTAAATTGACACTGGATCTGGCATCCCATTTTTTGCATCAAATTTACCTCTAATATATTACGGTATTTTAACTTGCATTAAAATTCATTAATTTGCTGTTAAGAAAAGAAAAAGTGGAGAGCTTCTTTGGAACATCCGATTGCGTCCAAAAGGGAGGTGGACTACTACTATATACGGATATCACTTACGAAGCATCAGTCTGCTGCAATTAACGTTTTTTATGCTAAATGCATTCATACGTACGTATATACTTACGGGCAGTTGTGTGCCTAGCATGGGTGACACCCGGGCCGGTAATTTGGGGTGTCACTCCCCCCCCCCCCCACACACACAAACACATAGAAAAAAAATTGTAAAAACATGCAATTTATGCAATTTTCAGAAACTACTAAAATTTGTGTTTTGCGAAATTTTAAGTGGGCTCATGTACAAAAGACAAAAAAGTGGAGGGTCCTGAGGTTTTCCCCCGGAAAATGTTCAAATTTGTAGTCTTAAAAATGCAATTCAGCTTCGTATTTTTCAAACACTTGTGATTCTACTTTGGTTTTTACCCACTAGATGGGTGACACCCGGGGCAGACCGCCTCTCCCTCCACCCCGCTTCGATGCCACTGCTTACGGGCGTACATACAGACATTGAGACGCAACGACATAACTCTTTGTAATGAACTCAGGTGTGATTTGACTGGATATTTCAGTTGTCCATACGGACGTGCCGAACAAAAGTGGCCCAAGTTCATCAAAATAGAATTTAACTGTATTTTTAAGTGATATTTTTGTTTTTGTGAGTGCAATATTTCCTTTACTCGTGCAAAGGCAGAAAAAATATTATCAAAATCGTTATTTTTGTAATGAACTCAAGTGTGATCTCAATGGATATTTCAATTGCCCGTACGGACGTGTCGAAGAAAGTGGCCAAAGTTCATCAAAAGAAAAACTTTACTAAAGTTTTGAGTGATATTCTTTTTTTTTTTTTTTTGTGAACCTCCTTTACTCGTTCAAAGGAAGAAAAAAGCTTAATCATAATCTTAATTATTTCATCGGGACTTTGCTACCAGATTACTTCTGCTAATTGTTCATCTTAAAACCTCGTTGGCGACTCAATGTTCATATTAAAATTCAGTTTCTTTCGGAAGACGGGAATTCATGAATAATTCGTAAATGACCGACCCGCAATGAAACAACCTCCTTTCTGTTTCCCGGAATTCCGACACCTCTTGCTCCTCCGTCATTCCTCAGTCGGCCTTCTCTGGGAGTCATTAGGAGTCCCATGAATAACAATGGGACAGTTGCGGCGACATCTGTTGCAGGGCATTTGTCATCGCCGCCGAGAAGAGCTTTTGTTTCACTCGGAAATGGCATCGCATTTCTGGTTTGCTGCAGATAGACCTAATTCTGGAATGTGGTCAGCAGTTTTATTCTACAACTGTCCCCTATACTGCCGTGTATATAGCACAATGCATTTATTATTTTTTTCAAAACAGCTTTGGCTTTTGATAGAATGTTTCAATTCAAGAGAATGTACAATAAACAAAATTGACCATTTACTAAAAGAGAGAAAGAAACCTTAAATTTTTTAAAAATAAAAATTTAGGCATTTAAAAAATTCTATTATAAGTAGAAAAGCAACGCAAATTCTAAAAGCATTGCAAATATGAAGTGGACTGGAAAACACGACCATTTACATTCAGGCAAAATAAAAGAATACTATCTATTGCTAATTAAGGCCTCCTAATATTTTGTTCAGATAAAACTTTTTATGCTTATATTTTTTTATAATGAGAATAAATACTTAGCCCAAGAAAAACTATACTGCCATGTATAGGTAAACGGTAGTATCTGTAGAAATGAGTTTTCGTGATATTTGATGAAATGCGTTTTGGATTCAATACTAACAATAGGGAAATGTTGGAATTAGACGTCTTTTTCATTCCTTTTTTCAAGCCGAAACCAAATAAGCGAGCTCGTACAATAAAGCTAACGTACAAGAGATGACAAAAATGAAAAAATGGAAAATTTTCTGTTCCTGCCTTTTACCTGCACAGGGCAGTATAGATTTCTATTGAAAATTATTTTAGTATTTTTGGATGCTAAATACCTGAATGAAATACAGTGAAACCTGTGTGTAACAATACTGTCTATAACAATAAAACTGTCTATATCGATATTTTCCTTGGTCCCAGCAAAATGTCAGCAGAAATAATCAAACTGTCTATAACGATAACCTGTCTATAACAATATTTTTTTTAGGCGCCAACAGTATCGTTGTATACAGGTTTTATTATTGTACAGTAAACTCCCGACTATCCGCGAAATAGGGTGGTACAAGTGCCGTGGATAATCCGCAAAAAAGTTCTAAAATGAGAGAAAAATAATTTAAAAATTTTCCTTCTTCAAAAACTTAGCCGTATTGGTGCATAATACTTTCTTCAAACAGTAAAAATATACACAGTACAGTAAAAATGTTTTGTATTTTTGCACAGCAGAACTTAACATCAATGAAGAACAAGTATATGTACGCTGAAGAAAGCACAAAAAATAAATAAATACAAGAAAAACAACACAGTTTAAATTTACAATTTTTTGAAAACACAACAGCTATTGTTATTTCTTTTTTACTGCGAAAATGCATGTTTCTGATTGTTGATTGACTCGCGGATAACCCGCTCGCGTATAATCGGGAGTTACTGTGTAGTAAACTCACGATTATCTGTGGGCGCTTATCCGCGGCCTTTCACATTTTCAGAAAAAGAATTTTTTTTTTTTTTTTGGCAATGATTAACTGACTGTTGATAAACACATACATTAAACTTAACAAGTCCATTTTTTAGACATTCCTATTGCATTCTTTCACCTTTCTTCCAATGATATCAAACCTTTTAAGTTCACCAAAACCTGACTAGTTGAAACCTGATTTTTAAATCTTCACTACTTACTGCTTTAGATCTTCTCCACGTACTGATTTTCAGACCTACCCTAAGTGATATTTAGACCTACCGTATTACTGATTTTTTTGAACTACTCTACTTGCGTGCGTAAATGAGTGACCGAACCAGTGTCTAAAAAATTCCCATCCCCTCCCCTTTACGTTTTTGGTGTAACCTAGCCTAGCTTGCTCTGTTGCTCTGCTTGCATAATTTGCTCGCATATGTGTGTAATCTGTTTGCAGTAGTGAGCGATCATCTTCTTGCTTTTACATGTATTTCATACGTGCACTATAATCGGTTTAACCGTATTTTAAATGTATGCGAGTGTTCTCCATCATTTATTAAGCTATTGCAGGCTCTAGCATCGTTTTTACCTAACTTGCGGAATAGCCGCGAATTGCTTATCGCAGTTACCTTGCTACCCTATTCTGCGGATAATCTGGAGTTTGCTATTTTATTTGTTCAAGCTTGTGGTTTTATTTTCTTATATTTTTAAAATTTTGTGCTTTAAAAGTAATATACAGCGGACTCGAGGTGCAACGCGATTTGATTTTCGCAAAATGAATATAAAACAATTTTTTCTCGAGTAACGTTTCTCAGAGCAAACGCGAACTTCTTGCACGCAACACAAGATTTTTCGGTTGCGATTCGCGGGGAGTAAGTATCATCCTTTTAGCATTACAAGAGGTATAAGCTCCCACATCGAACCAGTCGAAGCTCTTTTTTTAGTGTGTACGTAACCACTTCGTGTCTTCCATTCATTATTTCCTTTCTAAATGTGAAGTTCATAAGCGCGCTCCTTCACCTAAAGCTAGTGAAATGGTATGAGAAAATTTCTTGCGATTTAAGAAAGATTTTGTACATCTTAACAATATTTTATGTTGAATAACATAATTCTTTGTGTAGGAAATGGTAATATGTACTTCAAGAGTCTTTTAAATCTGCTTGAGGGATGTTTACAAGTGTCTAAAATGAAAGTATGTTTATCGAAAAGCCGCATCTTGTATGCATACGCTTTTTCACAACACGAAATTTTGACTCACCCGTGGCATCTTGGAAAATACCTTTGCGTAGTTCAAGACTCCACTGCATTACCATTTTGACATACTAATGAAATTCGTTAAAATTACGTTAGCTTGACACTAGCATTTTATGTGTTATTTGGACCCTTTGACGCATCCGAGATATGACGCATTTTATTCGCCATTACATATTATAGACTGTTTGACATTCCCAAAATGTCATTTATTTTATTTGCCATTACAGACCCTGATATCTCCAAGACGTCACTCATTTAATGCGTCATTACAAATTTCTTGACGTCTCCGAGACGTCTTTCATTTATGTCCCAGTACAGACCCTTTGACATTTCTACTCCGCCACTCATTTAATAAAATATTTGTGTAATGAAATCATACATATAACTTTTGTAGTTATAGGCTGTCAAAAACAAAATAATATTTTTTTAAAATATTTGAATTGTGATTCGGAAAAATTTAATGTTTATTATTTACTAGAAAATCTCCCGTCAAGGTATGACGGATGAAAATTGCTTCTACATTTGAACGAAGCCATTGCCTGTTTGGTGATATTTTGATAGTTGAAATTGTTACCCTAATTCCAGTTGATGAACTCTAAACTCCAGTAGGGAGCGTTCATTGTTGACCATTTTTTCGTTCCTTCATTCCCCTGAAATGACAGTCTTACCAGTAAAACTGTTAAGTTACCGGATCGAGTTGAGCCTTGTCACAATAAAGTCTTTCCTTGCATGTTAAACATTACGAAAGCGTACAGGCCGACGCGTCAGCTTAAGTTTAGCCATTTTGGATCGGATTTTTCATTGTTGCGGAGCTATGGTTACCGGGGCAAAGTTTCGGTTTTCGCCTAACTGTCCAAAAATAATACTTTACTTAACAAAAAATTCACGTTTCGCTAATAAGTGCTCGCAGTGAAAAAACAACAAACGCGATATCTCGTCAGAAAAGACAACCACTGAAACACTCGCTCCGATCCAAAATGGCTGATCTCATGCGCTCGTCTACATAGGGGTCTTACCAAACATCTTAACATATTATCATGCCGTGGCACTGGTTTCATTGTTTGAACTCGATCATTGGCTATTTATATGATGATAATCAAGAAACTATACAGAGTCTTTCTGACTATTTGCTTCGCTAGAAATAAAATATGAAATTAAAGACAAAATCCAGCCATATGCTGTTCCTTTTCTAAAAGACCAAAGCTCGTTTTACAAAAACATTAAGTTCTTTATTTTAAATCTTTTTGTCGGATAAGAATTTCTCTCAATATTAGAAACGCGCAAAAAAAATTATTCGGAATTTATACCCGAGTTTCTTTTGGTGACATAATATAGGACACATTTTCCTCGTAAAAAAGAGTAACATGAAAAGAGAAAATTTCCTTGTTATGAGCTTGTTTTATGCCACAACATTTTCAACCGAAAAGAAAAGCACGTTATTTATATTTAAGTGACAGCCACTTTCTCACTCCCTTTTTTTTTCTTAAAAGATTTTTCTGAGTTTGTTCGGAACTCGGGCTTCTTAAAAATACGAAAGTTGTGCTTAAAAATATTTATTCTTCTTTCCCTTTTTGCCGTTAACTTAGATATTTGCTGATTTTTTTTTCCTTTGCTTATTGATCATTTTCGGAAGGAAATCTATGGATTTGGTCTTTTTCTCTCAGTTTTTAAAAGGTGTTACATCAATGTGTTTGCTCCTGCTTCGTTTCGTGATGAAAGAATTTGGTGAAAGTGTTGTATTTCTCTCGCAACCTTTTGATTGCGTGAGAATTATTTCTAAATTATCATTCATCATGAAAATGTTTGAAAACTAAAACATAAAAAAACATTTTTTTCAAAAGAAGAAATGTTCCAGAATTGTTTTTTAGGTTTGATTTAACGATTGGGCATCAATATCCATTTTTTAAAAACATTAATTTTTTTTTAAACCTACAATGAAAAAACTCGATATTTGATTAAAGATCAATATTCAATGTTAACACATGGTGATTTTTTTTTTGAATACAAACACATACAAAAAAAAGGTATAATTTTGCTAAAGAATATTTAGTAACGATAAAAGTTTTATTGGAAAAGTTAAATAAGAGAGAGAGAGTGAAATCCAACTCCTTAAAATTTTTCCTGCAGTATTTTCATAGTTAGGGGGGGGGGACATAGTTAGACGGGGAAGGGGTTAAGTAACGGTCTCACCCCCCACCCCCCACCGCCTCCTTCCGATCTCTCTTTTTGCGTACACAAATGTTATTTTGTCCTACTAAAAAATTGTAGTCTTCCTTAAAAATTTGTTTAAATAAATACGTACACGTTAGTTATTGTTTCGTTGTAATTATTGTTTATCTTATATTCTGTGTTGAACATTTCGAACTCTTATATAGGTTTGTGTTAAACGTTGGATGGGGGTTTTTGAGTATAACATGCATTACGTGTTTGCCATTCACTTGGAAAACAAAAAAATATTGAAATCTTTTTGTTGTTTAGAAATGAAATTTCTTCTGTTTTTTACTAATTCTTTTCTTTATTTAATCATTTTTTAGTTTATATTACTGGTAGTTTATTTTAAATATCTTTACGCGTGTACGTTAACTATTCTTCCCGTTGAATTTTGAATTCTATTATAAGAGGCTGTTCACAAATGATGTCACGCTTTAAGGGGGAAATTGTTCATGAATTTGTGACGAGGGGGAGCGAGGGGGTTACAAAAAGTGTGACATCACACATTATTTATGGGATTATGCTTATGAAAACAGCGTGAGAGGGGAAGGGGAAAAGAGGGGGTAAGGTGATGTGTAGCATTTTATGAAAAAAGGGAGGGAAGGGAGTCAAAAATGTTGAAAAGAATGTGACATCATTTATAAGGACAGCCCTTAAGTTAAAAATAAAGTCATTCTTATTAGATTTTTTTTAATGTTTTGACTACTCGAAAAATTCCTTTTGAAAACTAGTCATTTCAAAGTGATATTAAGAGAATTAGTTGAATGTTTCTGAGTGTGTGTGTGTATATATATATATATATATATATATATATATATATATATATATATACATGATTTAAAAACCAATATTTTTTTCTTTTTTGTCAATTTACTGTTGTCAATACTTCTCCACTTTGTCATTGATATCGATTCGCTGGTATTTTACAAAGCTTAAAAGTGCGTCGCTGGTATAGGATGTTATCCTATTTCGCTAATTGAAATTCATAAAATGTCATTTTAAATTATGAATTTATTACAATCAAATCAAAAACAGTACAATTTATGTGTTCTATCGATTTTTACTGAACTGACTCAAAGTTATAGTAGCACAATTTGTTCTTTTGTGTGTAAAAATTAATAATTAAAAATTATTCTACTATTTGACTATTACTAAGTGCATAGACTTATAAATATATCTCCTGAAAAATTTTCTTTTGTAAATTACAGTTCATCCTTCAATTATTTTTCAATCATTTCCTTGATGTTTTTAATTGTTGATGTAGTTTATTATTATTTT
The DNA here is from genome assembly GCF_026930045.1 of Uloborus diversus. Taxonomy (NCBI): domain Eukaryota; kingdom Metazoa; phylum Arthropoda; class Arachnida; order Araneae; family Uloboridae; genus Uloborus; species Uloborus diversus. The sequence goes on from NC_072735.1 coordinate 157,503,844, forward strand.
TTAATTGTTTTTCTTTTCTTTTCTAGGTAAGTTGATTTTGTATCTGAGCTATTTCTTACCCGGTGGTAAGTGTCTTTCCAGTTCTTGGGTGGATGGTTTAGTGCTGGTTTTTGTTTGGCCACAACAGCGAAGAATTGCACTGAAATCGTCTACATCAACGACGACAACGTGTTTCGTGGCTTTAGGAGTTAAATTAGTATGATTTCAAGCGACTTCAATTTTAAGATTGCAAAAATAATTGTGCGTTAGTTAATGCTAACTGACGAACGAAATACTGATTTTGAATTTTTAATGTGTAACTTCTTTTTTAATTACTGTACTCTACGTTTCTTTATAATACAGTGGACCTCTGCTGTAAACACGGCTGGTCCACGTATTCTTTTACGACGAACAACTTAACTTTTCAATTAAAAAAAATTAAAAAATATTTATAAAAGAAAGGGAAAAAAGCAGTTCAATAAAACTAAAAAAAAGTAAAAACTAAAGCAGAGAAATCCTGATATCAAAACATTTGAAAAATTCCTCTGCAATCTAAAAATAAAAATAATAAAAAAGAAATAAAATAAATTAATCTAAAACTTCGAAGAAATTGTTCTTCGAAAACTTTCTGAACTTAATTGGTGACTCAACCGCTAATGCTTCAATTCTAAATTTAATTTCAGACTGCTAACTTGTTTAACTTTTTGTATATAGGTAGTATTAGTTTACACATGCGTCGGAGGTGAAAAAAAGATTATTCAGAAGGAAATTGGGAAATTTCGATGCTTGAAAAATTTCTTTTTATACAAGTGCAAATACTACGTGCATGTAAAAATATAACCAGACTTGAAATTTTGAAGACAAAAGAAATTGTGAAAATACGCTACTTTTGATAAGATATGTTTCTAATGGATTTTTTTCGTTTAGAAAAATACTGGTCCTTAAAGTATTTTTTAGTCGCCCCGGCGACCGGAATTTGTTGGACTCAGATTATAAGCAATCTTTATTACTGTTAATGGGCAAATGGGGGGACTAAAAGCTTTTGACGTTACAGCAGTTGACACTATGAGCGATGTCACTATTAGCCAAGCTCAACTGTTGATTCTAAACTCAGTGGCACAACAGCCCATAAGGGCCAGCCAAGGTTTACTGTGTCCAGTTTTTGTGACTGAGGACTCTGAGGTGGTAGACAGATGTTCAGGTTAAGTGGTCAGTTGAACGCGGATCTCCCAAAGTTTAGTTCCCAGTCACGCTCTGTACTCATTTTATCAACCCAATAGCCGCCTTTACATGGGCAGTTTCGACCTCGCAAATAACCTGCTTTTCACCGTTTTCGTTTATTTACCGTGGAAATGTGGAGTTTTTACACAGAATGCTTAACACGAAACAAGTTCTCTCGCTGAGTATAGCCGCCAAGAATGCTGGGTAAAAACCGCTTTCTCTGGTACAATCATTGAGCAACCTCTTTTTACATGTAAACGTGGAATTTTTCAATCGGTTTTTTTCGGATCCGGAGCGGGGATTTACGAGGTTCATAAGTGTGTTGTGAACGCGGCTAATGAAAGGATGAAAGGCTAAGTGGTGACCGTCCCCAACACAGGATATGAACCTGGGTCTGCGACGGGGAAGAGCGAAGCTTAATCAACTGCACATGCTAACATTATCATTTTTTGCAGAATGAAACAGTAACACGCAAGATTGTGCATAAATTTAATTTGCACGGACAAATCTGGTGAAATTTGATACTTTACTATGTTGGCTTCTTCGTCATTATGACCAGAATATGATCTTCTTTATTAAGTAATGTTTATGCATGTAAACTTCGTATGTTTTAACTTTACAGGAAATAATCACATGAATGATCTGTTTCGCTGAAAGATACGTACACTATGTTACAAAAGCAATTTCACTCGAGAAGCGAACATCTTCTCCTTGCTATTGGCTGCAAACCGAACGGTTACCTTCTTCACTTCAAATCACTTCGGAAACTTCTTAATCGGCGCTGTGACTCGTTCCTTAGGTCGGGAGTGCTGTTACGAGCCCCATGAATAACAATGGGGCAGTCGGTGGCGACATCTGTTGCAGTGCATTTAATACCGCCGTCGACGCCCTTGCTTTTGTCTTCGAAGAATACTTCTAAGAAAAGGGGCGACTGTAATTCTCGGAGGGAAATTTGAAGAGGAATAAATTTTCTGGAGTTTCAACTCCGGGTCCCTTTTGATATTGGCTTTTCTGCTTAAATTGTAGAATAGAGGATTAATGTCTTCTTTAAAACGTTTTAATTTGGTGTAGTTGGTAAATCACGGTTCTCGAGACATTACAGATTAAGTTTGATTTAAAGAAATAATTGCAAGTTATTTCGAATCTGATTATAATGTCAGAGTTGAGAGAATAAAAAAAAAAAAAAAGGACATATTCTGCCTTTATTCATGTATTAGTGGTACCCGCACAGCTTTGCCCGTAATAGAAGAATTAAAAGGTCTTTTGGTTCGCCTGTATATTTACAAATAATGTATGGTGATTTTTCTCGCCAATTGGCTTGTACCCATGTTAACGTCCCACGTTATGATAATTTCGCTATTTACTCGTCCACCTTATATTTTTCTTCTTAAAATTGGAATAGAAAAAGAACCACATCGAATTTTCAAAAAATCGCTTCGAGGTGCACACCCCCATGCTACAAACTAACTTTGTGCCAAATTTCATGAAAATCGGCCGAACGGTCTAGGCGCTATGCGCGTCACAGAGATCCAGACATCCTCCGGACAGAGAGACTTTCAGCTTTATTATTAGTAAAAATAAAGATAATGAACGAATCTAACGTATAAAAATTAGTTCAAATCTTTTAACATTGAAAAATGGGCTCCTTTTAACTGCGAAACACGTGTCAACAAATTTGCTTATAAATATATAATGACGGTGAGATAATTTACTGTGCCACGCCCTCGAATATAATTACTTTTAATGCAGTTAATGCACACGTAAGTTATTAATTTACAGTAGTTAGAAAATATTGAATTCCATTATATTTATTTGGTGTAACGCGGAAGTTTTAAATAATGGTTAATTTGAAGACATAGAAATGTGACCCGTATAAATTAGGGTCGAAATATGTTACAAGTGCCATGAGCACATGAGATATAACGCATGTTTTGATACAAAACTCTACAGAACATTTAGGAAAAATATGTATTGTTATTGAGAAACTATAGTATTGTTACGAGTTCCGGTGCAGCTTCAAACTTTCTTGAGATGACGACACAGTTCTTGAGAAAACACAGGAGATTTATTTACACTATGTACAGGAAAGATCGTTAACTGCTAAATTAATCATCAGCAATTAAGCAAATATCAATCAACACCGTAAGCTCAATGGTTACTCACGTATTTACATCCAAGTACGCAAAACAACGCATAGAAATGCCTCGCCATAAACAGAGCTAATACACTCTCAGTACAACTTCTCAATCGAGACTGACTTTTTATCATGCAGCACGGATATTTATAGACATCGAAAGAGACCTCTCAAATATTCTACAAGATTCCCGAAGTTTCCTTCTATTTTCTTTTTATTCATTCACAATCCTTATCAATGAAAAATAGGGGGACCTATACTTCAGCCGAATGTACGGGGCCTGTATATTCATTACAAGAAACTATTTACAGGTTACATTACTACAGTGCAGAACCTTTTATCCGGGAACCAATAAACCGGGAAACCAGAAAACCGGCAACTTTTTCCCTACTTTCCCGTTATTTTTTAAAAATAAGCAATTTTGGCAATTTTTGAAAAATTAAGCTTTTTTTTTTTTTTTTTGAAATACCAAAAAGAATATGAACGATTTCTTAATAAACAACATATTACTCACGCATAACTCGAGAAAATGTTTGCAAACACTAACTTAAAATGGTTATCCTTTATGCGGGTCAAAATTTCCGAAATATTTTCTTGAACTAAAAAGTACATTCGTAAGTTTGAAATTTTCGTGTTTTATTCTAATTGATAGCTAAGGAAATGAATATTGTCGCATAGAAACCGAATTTTTTTATACACATAGTAGAAATTTGCAGATTTAGGTTCAAAAACTTATTTTTTGCCCTTCCCTTCATTTTCTTTTGTTTTAAAACATCGAAAAGTGGTGGATTTTTTTTTTCTTTTCCAAACAGAATGTGAGGGTCTCATGTATTATGAATAACTTAAGTTTTTTAGTGTTTAAATTATTCTCACAATAATAGTTTTTTATATTTCGATATTCATAAGCATTTCTGAACTGTTTTCTTCTTATTTTAATATGCTTAATTATTTATTATATAGTAATTTAAATTTTACAAACAATCGGCCAAAAGCGCTTTTTAGCAATCCAGAAAACTGGGAAATTCAGATATCCGGGATAGCGATGGTCCCGAACTTCCCGGATAATTGGTTCTCTACTGTACAATAATTCTAGATGAAAGATAATTTAATAAACGCCATATTTAGCTAGATTACGACAAATTAATCACAAAAATAATTACTATTTACAGGATTTGTAACAGTATTTTTTACTCTTTCCTTTTGAGCTGCCTCAAAATAGTTATAGCATTTTATTACATCTTCGTAACTGAGCTTTATATTCAAAAGATTTCGAATAATTGTTATTTGAATATCTAGTTTCATAAAATATCTTCTTCGTTTTATTTATATATTCTGTTTTTAAAATTTAATTTCATCGTTACAGTTCTTCTCTCTCTCTTTTTTAAATAATGGTTGAATGCAGTTGTGTGATTATAAAATGGGCTGATTGGGGTGTTTCTCGGAAAAGCAAAAAAATCTATTCATTAAAATCGGATTTTTTTTTATTTTTAAGAACACCTCTTGATCATCTCTTTTTGTATATGGTGAGCTGAATAGTATAAATATGTTTGTGTTCGTTTACATATTAAATTATTACAGTCCCACTCTTGAAAACTGTATTATGAATGTCCCATTTTCACCAAAAAACGAACTGCATTTGAAAAAAGAAAAAAAGTTTGTATTGAATATTGTCTTTTAAAAAATCTCGCACCACTTTCCCTCTAAAAAGGAAAAAAAAAAAAAAAAACGAGAGAGAGAAAGTGGGAAGAAATATCACTTGCCCAAGAAAAAGACAAAATCAGTTTTTAACTATTCACAAGTAAGGTTTTTTTAATGTATTTTATTATTTTTTTTTTCCATTTATGGCTAGAAAGAAAACCATGAAAAACGCTGATCAAAAAATGTTGAGAAACGCTGCTCTAAACTACGCTGCTAATCCTATAAATTTTACAATCTCTACTCGTAACTCGTCAAGTAACGTGATAAAATTTTTAACACTAACAAATGATTTACTTTCCATAAATTCTGCGAACCACCGCATCCTCAAAAGTTTAAACGAGCGTGTTAATACCCGATTTTCTACCCTGTAATTAGAAACGAGGCCCCATTACGGCCACAGTTTGCTCCAACCTCGGCCGGCGTCCATAAATCCCGCCTGACAATGAATGCATGACAAAACATATGCAAAATGTTGTGATCATAAATCCCCATATCCCGCCACAATGTGTGCTCTGCAACCGCGAATCGATGGGGTAGCAGCCATTTGAGTCATGTTACAATAATGTATCACCGCTCGCCTTTGGAGTTATTGTCAAAGTTCATGTAGCCTCTCGTGTAATAAATAAGTCCGGTAATAACCTCTGTATTTTGCCACAGAGTGACCGCGGCCTGATGAATGAATGAAATGAGTGTGGTGGTGTGTGCGTGTGTGTGTCTTGTCCTGAGGAATTTCCAAAGCTGGAGATGTGGGATAATGGGAGCGGATTGGGGCTCTGGGAGTCATTAGTTGAAGCATGCGTTATTGCAAAAATATTTGTAGGAGGTTTGTTGTTCGTAGCTATACATATTTTGAGCTTGTTAACTATTTGTCATCTGGCATATGTCACTCTATTCGAAGATTAAGGTAACTTGTGGAATGGTAGAGAGCGATCAGTTTGGAATCAGCCGCGTTTGTCTGTCTCTAACTCTATCTCTTTTAGGTATATATTTTATACGTATGCATAGTATGTATCTAAAATATATTATATGAGTAGGCAGGGTGACAATTTTTGAACTAAATACGAAAATTAAAAAAAAAAAATAATAATAATCAAAAACTAATAAGCTCAGGGACTGAACTTTAAAAGTAGCTTCGGATTTACCTAATGACATGTTCGATATTCTCAGGGGAGAATCAGCTCCCCAAGACAGTGCCAACCCCTAAGGGCGCATTTCGATGGCATAAAAAAAGGTTCATAGGTTCAAAGGCGCACAAAAAAAAGGGGGGAAGAATGCTCAGGTTTGAGAGCGGAACTAAATAAATAAATAAATAATAAAAAAATCGAAGAGCTCACAATTTCGAGGGTGCAGTGACGTACATTCGGAAGAGTGCACCAGCCCACGGACCGATGGACCAGTCACTCCCTGGATATGCTTGCGATCAATGCTGTGACGAGTGACAAAATTCACAGAATGTCGAGACATCATGCTTTCGATGACATGCTGAAGAGGAGTTCCGCGGCGTGTTTGAAGTCAATTACCCATATAACACAATCATTTGTACTCTATTCATAGTATAGTAGCACTCTAAGATTTTGGTGAACATATTTTCATTTTATAAGCCTATAAATGACAACCCAATGATACAAATCATCACTCAAGAAAAACTGTTAACTCATCTCCTGGCTAACTTAGTTTTTACGATTTATTGGCCTTCACCTCCCAGGCATACAGTCAAAATAATCAATCTTTTCTATTTTATTATATGTTGTTATTTTGATGTTAAAAAGACCGACATTTGGACGAAGTCTTTATAACTGCTTGTAATTAAAAAAAAAAAAAAAAAAAACCACAAGTACCTAGTTACTTTTATGTTAGATTTTTAACTTGATAATTTGATAATGAAAATAAAAACCTTAGATTTATTTAGAACTGTTTTTAATTCAACTTTTTTTAAAAGATTTTTTTACCCAATTTAGAACTGTAGTATGCTTCTCAAATTCCCCACAAACGCTCCTCAAGTCGATTCTATGAAAGATGCTGCTCCTGTTCCTTATTAGATGCAGGGCAGTGTCAAAAAAATAAGTTGAAAAACATTGAGATAGGCGTTTAAAGCACTTAAAAATATATTTTGTTCACGCAAGAAAAACTTTTTCATTGACCCTTCCTCCTTAATATGCTGCTCCTCTTTTGCGACAATTTTTCCTCGGAAAGCCACGTTTGGGATAAATAAACGAATCTGAATCTTCCAGACATTCTTCGCATAGATCCCTCTATCCCTATCCACCCTTAGCCCATACCTTCTTGATCGCTACTCGAGCGTGGACGAAAGCACAACGACTCATAAAATATAAATTGATCCTCCCCAGCGCAACATTAATAATGCTGCTCGGCATGTCGGTAATTGACTTCCGATACACCGCGCCGGACGAAGTAAAACGCTCGGGAGACACTTTAGCGGGCAAGAGCTCAATAATGCGGTCGGGTTCGGGGGGGGGGGGGCAATTCGTCAGGAAGATGTGCAACGAGAGAGAGAGATCGATGTGCGGAGGGGGCGAAGATATGCATTTGTAATGCGTTTAGAACCGTTCGAATCGGAGCACAGTCCGAATGTGGAATGTCTTAATCATTGTGGGTTCTGTTTGAGGAGTGACGCGTTAATGATGAATTAAATCGTTTGTGTTCTTTTGTGGTCAGAAGGAATAAGCTTGTGTTTGCCATCACGATTTTTTTTTCTGTCATTGCGCAATCCATTTGCGGAAGTGCGACATTTTTACGCATATGTTCAAACTTTGTTTCCGGAATTTTAAACTTGGCTTTTAATTCTCATATATCACACTCCGGGGTCCCCCTACTTACCGCTTTTTGTGGTTTAACCGACTGAATGAGAACCTGAAGACAGCTCTGTTTTTTTGATCTAGACCAGAAACCCAACAATCTCTGGACCAGCGCCTCCAGAGGTATTGATCCAATTAGAGGACTTTGACCACGACATATTTAACAAGCCCCCAGTCACCAATAACAAACATGGATGATATTGGACCGGCTGGCATCGAACCCGGTACCCTTCTGTTATACAAGCCCGATCTCTTACCGATCAGGCCACCACGGCCTCTATATTCGAATATAAAGAACGCATTATGTATCGTAATCTAAATTATCAAAACTTTCTAAAATGTTTTCTTGAAATTTTTAAAGGTGATGAATTGCACGTGATGATTAATCCATTTGCACGTATGTGCATAAAGTGAAGTATACTATAGAGTGAGTATCATATGAGTTCTTTGTCTTTTGTTTCTCTCCCATCTGTTTAATCTTCCCCTTTTAAAATCATCTAAGAGAGCGAATCTGTTGCAGCGTTTGATTCTTAAGCATTATCATCACCTAATTAAAAAGATAAACCAACGTAAATGAAGTACATATTCTTAAGAAAATACAGCATATGGCTATTTCAAGGCAACAATGAAGCCTCTTCAGTAGTCCAGTAATCTAGTGTCCGTATTTTCTTCCATATTTTAGATATAAAAGATGTAGAAAGTGCCTGTTTCACTTCGGTTGTTACAGCATCAAAATATGTCGATTTGCTACGGGCATCTCACTAGTGACGGAGATTTATCTACTTCATATCGCGTCACAGCGTAATTAACAAATCATAGTCAAGCAGGCTACAGAAATTTAAAAAGCAGCCAATTAGTAATTGATTGGCAACACGAAGGTGTGTCAATCAAATTATGGAACCGATGATGCTAGCTGAAAGTGAAAGATTTTGACCCTATCGCAACCGAAGTAAAACTGCCATAATTCTTGTTGCGATCCCTGCACGATATGTTTGTTTTTGATGATTTTTAATGACATTATAAAACTAGAAAGTCGCCCATCAAGGTATGACTGGTAAATATTGCTTCTACTCTTCTACATTAATCTTATGCATTATGTTTGCATGTTGCAGCATATGATTGATGGAAATGCCAAACTAGTTCGCTTTTATTTATAAACTAGAAAATCGTCCGTCAAGGTATGACAGGGTAAAATTGCTTCTACACTTCACTGAAGCCAATGCCTGTTTTGTGATATTTTGACAGTTGAAATTTTAACCCTAACTCCAGTGGATTAACCCTAAACTCCAGTGGAGCGTTCATTGTTGACCATTTTTTTGCTTCTTCATTCCCCTGAAATGACAGTCTTACCCGTAAAACAGTTAAATTGCCTGATCGAGTTCAGTCTTGTCACAATAATGCCGTTCCCTGCACGTCAAACATTACCAAAACATATTATCAAATTATCATGACATGGCGCGAGTTTTACTGTTGAAACTCGCGAGTTACTCAATCGTTGACTATTATTTATGTAAGTAACCTAAAAATTAAATTGTTCTTGTTTATTTAAACTGGTCAGAATACCGTATAAGGAGCCTAGAAACATGTTTTGAATAAAATAGATATAAATAGAAATAGCGCTAGAGATAATTTGGGATTTAATCTATCTAAACTTTCAGGATTGGAAAGATTGTTAACGAAGAAACCCTCCTGTGTAAGAAACTTCGGACTACTACGCCACTGTTTAGATAGCGGGTCATCTTTCATAATGTCTACGTTTAAATATATTATATTCACTTAATATTCTGTTTCGTTTACAAAGGAGATAATAAGGTTGCGGCATGGGCGCATGCCGCAATCCGTAATCCCTCAGAAATGCTAATGCGATGTATTATTCCAGCCCTCCGTCCGTGATAAACTAGGACAGCGACTTGGATGTGATTGAGCTCGGGTCTTTCATGACGCCTGAAATTTGCCAACGACGTTTGACAGTGCGTCTAAATCCCTTTCAGATACTTCGTGCGACCGCGCTTGGAAGCATAATACGATTAAATTTCCCGCCGGGATGGATGGCTTCGAAACATCCCCTTGGAACTCGATGGTGATGAATCATTCGAAAATGGACCTGAGGAGCATAAGGTTAAATCTGCATGCCTGTCACGTGACACGACGTTTTGGTCAACTTTTCATTCAACTACGGCAGATAGAATTATTTTCGTCTTCCAACTCTGACTTGAATGACACCAGATTCACCGCATGAGCCTAAACCATCGCTTTTGTGGATCTTGTGGAGTCTTTTTCTGCTTAGTGGAACTCCAAGAAAACTTTTCGCATTCGGAAGCCGTTATCTTTCTGCTTTGATTGCCAGGAATGTTATTTCATGTACAATGACGTCATCACATGACGGGCTGAAAAACAAGACTATGACCTTTTCCTGGTCCCGACCAGAAAACTATACAGGGAAAAATATTACACTACAAGGTAACCTCCAGGGGAGTTCGCCTCCTCCACCATAGGCCCAAAAATAATATATGTGAATTCCCGAGCATCGAAAGACTCCTGTGCCAAAGTTGGCAAAGATCTGATGCAAACTGTGGATTTGTGTAAGGAAAACCCTATATATATATATATATATATATATATATATATATATATATATATATATATATATATATATATACATATTTGGCTTCCCTTAGATGACGCAAGCTCTCTATGTGAATAACTGAGCATCAGAAGACCTCTGTGCCAAGTTCGGCAAAATAGATTGCAACTATGCTCATTTCTTATTGCTTATGACTTAACGAGTTCACATCCTGCAGTTGACCAATGCCTCCTCTGAGCTATCCCGCTTTGCACGAGGTAAGGAGTTAGGAGTAGATCCATAATTCCACCTGTAACTATCCGCTTGTTCCCATCCCCCGCCTCTTTTAGGGAATTTTATCATCGTGGTCCAAAATTACCTGCTATGAGCCGACTTTTTGGTCCATGTGAACTGGGCCTAAGAATTATTTAGATTTCAACATACATCTGTCCAAAACCACCTTTCGATAGCATTGAGCTCACCAGCTTTTTAACTGGTATGGAGTTGAAGGAAATTTAAACCCACAATAGTCACTTTTTTCGGTACATATTTTTTTTTTTTTTCGCACTTTAGAAAATGCCCGCAATCAGCCAGTTTTGTGATCCTTGTAAATTGAATAAGCAATTTAAGAACTAGTTTTTTTTTTATATAAAACGAATGTGTTTTTTTTTTTTTGTAATTTATAATAACGTAATAATCTGAAGTGATATGTACTTTTTTTTTCACTTTCTGCTATTAGTTTACACTTTCCCTATATATTATATTTAATACATCTTGTTCATATTTTCTATCGTTAATAAAATACCTTTTATTCATTTACTAAAGTAAGTTCAAATACATTTTTCTTTCTTTTACAAAAAAGGAAGTATTCTATATAAAAAAGTTCCACTCAAAAATCGGCCTTAATTTGCATTTTGCTCACCCCTGAATGAATGTTGAGTTGTTTTTTCAACCCGACCAGAAGTGGTAAGTGCCTAAGAACGTATAGACCCCCGAAATATCTATTTCGACAATCCCGGAGTTAATTACAACGAGTTTTCTCATGACGTCTGTATGTACGTATGTATTTCGCGTAACTCAAGAACCGGATGTCCTATAAAGTTGAAATTTGGTACATAGACTCCTAGTAGGGTCTAGTTTTGCACCTCCCCTTTTGGTTGCATTCGGGTGTTTTCAAAGGAGGCTTTTGCCCCTTTTTGGGGAGAAATCATTGTTAATTTCGATGCCTAAGTATATTCCTCGTTGAGAGTATTTTTTGTATTACTTGTTTGATTTATTTTTAATGTAAGAAACAAGATCTTACAAAAATTGGAAATAATTTTAGGAGTAATTGAGTGGGCGGGAAAAAGCTTTAAAAAAAAAAAAAAACGTAAGGAAATCTCACTACAACAAAACGGTTGATGTACCATGCCTTCTTGATTTACTTTTCCAAGGGAAAAAATAATATAAGTTCGAAAAGCTTTTGAAAAATTCAAATCTCTTAAATTATTCTTTTTCATTAGGCATTCTCATTTCACTATTTTTAGTCGGGACGAGTTTCTTTTCATTGTGATGTTTGTTTGCGAAAAGAATATTGATCTTTGCAATGTTTGTACATTGAGTAACAACTTCAGTGTCTCCCATTACAGAAAAAATTTCCTGTTTGCATGGAATCCTCAATAAATTATGTATTTAAAAAGAATGAGAAACGTTAGGTTCCTGTTATTTTTAAGTAATAATATTTCAATCTGATTCACGTGAAGGATTTGTTTTTTGTGCATTTTATTTTTTATGCAGGATCTCTGTTTCTTTTAAAATAGCCTAATTTAGATTTTTACTTCCTTTTACACAAAAGGAAGTATTGTATTCGCGAAAAAGATTTCACTCAAAAATCGTCCTTAATTTCCATTTTGCTCATCCCCGAATGAATGTTGAGTTTTTCTTTCGACCCGACCACACGTAGATATATACCTAAGAACGAATAGACGCCCGAAATATCCATTTTGACGATTCCCGAGTTAATTACAACGAGTTTTCTCGTGACGTCTGTATGTACGTATGTGCTTCGCGTAACTCAAGAACCAGATGTCCTAGAAAGTTGAAATTTAGTACGTAGACTCCTAGTGGGGTCTAGTTTTGCACCTCCCCTTTTGGTTGCATTCGGGTGTTTCTAAAGGGGTTTTTTGCACCTTTTTTGGGGGAAATCATTGTTAACTTCGATGCAAACTCAGGTGGTGTTATAATTTGGCGGATACTTGGCAATACATCGCCAGTCCTTTGGTCGCTAAGCTTTGTCGTCAACTTGGCGACAAATTTGGCGGTTTTTTTAAAATCTGGTTTCAATTTGGCCTTTGTTGATGATTATTAGAGAGTTAACTGTTGAATCGCATTAAAATTGCCAATAATGAGGAAATAACATTAAATTGGTGTAAAAGGAAGTCATGTGATGCACACATCAGCTCGTTTTTTTTTTAATAAAAAGGTTATTAATGTTTTTATGATTAGTTTTTCTTCTGCAATGCAGTTTTTGTTACTTTTGATCAGTAGTGCCCAAAGTTTCTTTTACCTTTAGGCCGCACCTTATATTAAAATGATATATCGCGGGTCAGGCCACAGTTTAAATTTCAAAATATTTAAAAAATTCTGAATAACTGAAGAAAACGTGGAAAAGCAAAAGCAATTGAAAACTTTGAATTGGTGTTATCAATTACTTGATGCTTGTTTCATTGATTTTATATGTTTTCCAAAAACCTATTTCTGACTTTTTGGCTCCAAATTTGATTTATGAGTAATAGTGTTTTTCGATTGCTAAGATAAAGAAATACCACAGGCCGCACAGCCCAATTTTGTGTGCCGCGTGTTACCTACGGGCTGTAGTTTGGACACCACTGCTTTAGATAAGTTTTTTTTTTTTTTTTCAAACTTACTTTTATTGCTCTTATAAACGTCAGTATTCACGAGAACAATGAGAGCTGCCATCATTTAAGCTGTAAGTTATTATTACTTTCTTCTATATCTAATACATAGAAGAAAGTATTGGATTCGTGCAAATTTTCGAATTTCGAATTTTGACGGATTCGAACGTTTTGAGGTGTGCTGAGTCCATTTCGACTACTTTTGGAAAATGTCTGTCTGTGTGTGTGTGTGTGTGTGTGTGTATGTGTGTGTGTCACGTCTGTGTGTGACCAGTTTTTTTGTGGCTGCTCTACAGCAAAAACTACCACATGAAATCGAACGAAATTTGGTACACATATGTGCCCCTATGTGAACTTGTGCCCATTGGTTTTTGGCGCGAATTCCTCCAAGGGGGGGGTGGAGCAACGGGACGTTTTTTGAGTTACGCGTGATTGCTATTCCTCAGGAAGTAACTGGCGGAATGAAACAAAATTTGGTCCATATGTTGCCATTAACAAGAACAGGTGCTGATTCAATTTTGGTGTCAATAACTCAAACGGGGGTTGAGCTATAGAACGTTTTTCGTCGTCAATTGTGCCTGCTGTATCTCAAGAAATAATGAACGGAATGAAAGAAAAATTTATCGGCAAGTAGCCCTTAGTGGGTATAAGAGCTGATTTTATTTTGGTGTCAACAGCTAAAAAGGGGGTAGCGCAATCAGCCCGTTCTTTTTTTTCCATTGTGAGTGCCCTATCTCAAGAAGTAATGCTACGTTCTGGTTGAAATTTGGAATATATGTGAATCTATATGTAAACAGGCTTTGGTTCAACTTTGGCGCCAATCGCGCCAAGAGGTGCTGATTTATTTTTATTATCATTATTTTTTAGCGAATAAAAATAGTTTTATTAATGCAACAATAAGAAAGATAAATCGTAATAGATTGTCGTCTGCGTATTTCTCGTGATTTTAATTGTATGGAAATGATCAGAAATATTATCTCAATGATTTAAAATTTTTAACTGTTGCCATCTTATATTTGTTAACAAATAAAATATTTGTAATTAATTCAAGCAAGGCTTTTAAAATAACTTTCAATTTTCGCTCTTTGCTTTGCTTTTGCAATAATTCAGACATTGGGATGGTCGTCAAGTTTTTGCATGTGTAATCTTGTTTTTGTTAGGAATATTGCTTCCTTGTCAAGCATGGTTAGGATCAGAAAAAGAAAAAATATAGAAGAAAGTTTCGTGATGGCCACAACATACTAGTTTTTTAAATGTTTCTTTTTGTAGTAAAAATTGCAATGTAAAGGATGGAATTCAAAAAATAATGCGAATTAATTTGGAAAAATTTTCGGACCTGAAACATTTTTAAATACATAGCTTAATAGTTCTTATAAAATCGCTTTTGTTTTATGGTATAAGTCTTTCTGTTCGATTTTTTAGTGATATATTTAGAGTGAGCGCGCAAAACCTGAAAAAATAGTCTGAAAATTGTGCAAACTTTAAGAAGCATCCAGTAATCAATTGTGGAACAGAAATTCATAAAGCGATACAAAGAGCGTTTAAAAATCCTACTAATAATAATAACAAAATAATAATAATGATAATTATGCTAACGATAGTAATGATGAAAATGATAATAATAAAAAATAATGTTTCAAAATCAAAATATGTCTGCAAATGTTAAGGAACCAGTACGCAGCTCGATTAGAAACAAACGATCATTTGCACAATTAAGGGAAATTAAAGCATTTAACCCATGGGTTAAATGCTTTAAGGGTTAAACCCCCCTTTAAGCATGGGTTAAATTAAAGCATTTTACCCAATATTAAAGAAAAAGGGAGTACTCTGTCCCTCACGTAACACCTCATATTTTTCTCTAAAAGTAATAATTAAAAAAGGTAACTTTTTTTTTCATTAAGATATCGCAAATGTATTTGTTGTACTTTTGCAAAAAATGTTCTTTGTAACCTTTTTAAGTTATCACTTTTTAATGAAATGCGGGACAAAATGACAGCTTTTTCATGGAATGGTTCATTAGATATTTTCCCAATCATAACTTTTGAAGCAGGCGCACAAGCTATTTAAACAGTTTTTCAAATGCTTTAAATACTGAGTAGAAATGGACGTCTTCAAAAATCTTAAACAAAAATTGACCTTATAAATTTTCTTTTATTTCAATCAAATTTTTCAAATACAGATAAATAGTTTCAATGCGTGCTTTTTCCCACAACTTTTGAAGCCAGTGCAACAATTTAACATTAAAACCCTATCGAAAACCATAAACCAATTAGAAATACAAATGTAAATAGTATAGAATATCAACTCAATTAAATAATATTCTAATATTCGCATGCGTTTCGCACCAACCCTATATTATCCAAACCAATAACTTTGGTTTGTTCCTAATTTTTAAGCAACTTCAGTGTTTTCTTTCTTTTTTTTTTTTTTTTTTTTGAATGCTCAGAAAATAAATTCATTTGCAATTATAAACAACATGAATGGTCATTTAACTTCCGCCCCCTCCCCAATTTTTCTTTTCTTCTTTTTTTTTTCGTCCACAGAATATGATAATTTTGACAATTTAAACTCGAGGGTCAAGAAAACTAGTGATTATTGTCCCTTAACAATATTAATTTTGTTACTTTCCTACTTATTGGTCTTTGTGAATTATTTTCATTGTTTGAATTGACTGCGCGATACATTCTAACGCTTAAATATTTAGTAACGATTAATTTTATAAACTTTTTAACGAGAAAATCTGCTGTTTCTGTTTCCAACATATGCTTATTTAAACTTAGAAAAACGGAATTCGAAATTTTTCTCATAACTCTTGTGGTCTCATGAGTAACATTATATTTTTGTGTTTTACTCCCAAAACTTTTTCACATTTTCGCTCAGTTGTTCTTCACAAATGTACATATTTCAATGGCTGCAATCTTGCAATAAGTTATCATACATGAATGTGTCCCAAAATTCTTAAATTTTATTAGGTCTATTTTTTGATTTGTTGTAGTTAAGACTGCGTTGCAGTCGTCGCAGTTCAAAACAGAGTGCAATTGCCGGACAAAAAATCCAGCGTAGTCAGAAACATCATTAATTAACTGCGTCATGTTAATTGAGATGATTTCTGAATTTTCCAAATCGTCGTCAAAGGAATCGGAAGAAAAGGCTTTCTTTCAAAGCATTTTTGTTACGCTTCAAATTTAATCTTAGCATTTGAAGGTTGTCAAAATCAGGCAATTTGAAGAACAGGACTCTTTAATTTCCGTATGAATGAATAATCCTTTTTTCGCACTTCGAAATTGTCCGACGATTATTGTTGAATCCCCTCTCATAACCTGATTGCACTGAAAAAAGTTTCAAGGTGATCCTGAGTAAGCTTATAAGTCATTACGCAGTTTAGAACTGGAATTCGGGCATCTATATACTTTTCATATGTTCCCAGCACACTTTTCATAGAAATTAGAAAAACCTAAAAATTCAGTTTTTCGCGGACATACTATAACTAATTTTCCATCGCTTGTTTTTAGTGATTTAATATAATGCTCGGCATCTACAGTAAATTGCTTAAAATATTCTTAATTTCAACTCTGCAGGGGGACTTTTTTTGCCTTTCGCAGAAAGAAAGATTTCTGTTACTCACTATGTCTTTATTTTTTAATAAAATTCATCAAACCCTCTTTCGCTAGAAAATCTCAGATTCACACATATAGAGATTTCTCACATAAGTATACTGAAAATCTTCAGACAATCCTAGACTTTTAACGACGCTTCGCATTGTTATATCACTGCTGCCCGAGAAGAGGGAGACACGATGTCCCTTGATCACGTGATTCTCGGAAGAATCATGATGACCCCACTTTCTCCGGGCGAAATACGCTGCGCTGTAGGAGGAAAGGCCTATCTATCCCTTTTAAAGATCTATGTCTGTAAATAGGGCTTCTTAGCAAGGGGAGTTACACTGCAAGTAAAACAAAGTTACGGATATTCAATAGCGAAACTCATCAGAATCAGACTAAAAGCTTATAAATAGTATAACTATTTCTATTGTTATTATTCCTCTAAGAGAGAAAATTAAACCTTCTCACGTCCTCAAAAAACGAGATTTTAGTAAAAATATTAATGAATGAATTTTTCGGAGGTGATTACCCCTTTTCGAAAATGTTCAAAGCTGATCATTTTCGTTCTCTTCTGCCAAAAATTTGTTTACATAAAATATTTTGATTCTCTCATCTAGTTACCACCTATGTTAAGTAATAGCTACTGACATTCACATTTCACAGTTGCGTGTCTCGAAAATCCACACGACATTCATTTTGGTTGACACCTACTAGAAGGTTGAAATATACCAATGGTTGCATTTGTAAAACACAATAAGCAGTAGCCATTATCCTCATGTATATAATAGCGAATGATCGAGTAACGCTGACTTCATCAGGAATGTAACTCGCGCCATGGCATGATAATTTGATAATATTTTGTGGTAATGTTTGACATGCAGGGAAATGCTTCATTTTGACGAGGCTGAACTGGGTTTAGTAACTTAACTAATTCATTGGTAAGACTGCCCATTTAGGAGAATGAAGAAGCAAAAAAGTGGTCAACAATGAACGCAGTCTACTGGAGATGAGGGTTAATCCACTGGAGTTAGGGTTAAAATTTCAACTGTCAAAATATCACAAAACAGGCAATGGCTTTGTTCAAATGGAGAAGCAATTTTCACCCGTCGCATCTTGACGGGCGATTTTCTAGTCTTTTAAGAGTTAACTTCCCGTTTTACTATTATTTCTTTCTTTTTTTTCTTTGCCAAAGAAAGTGTAGGCGAGCATCATTCGAGACATCAGTTCCCTAAAAATTTCCTCCCCTCTCCACCCTCTTTTCCGCTTGGAGCAATAGTGTGCTTAATGTACAATGCGGTGGACCCGAAGAGGAATCCAAAACGGCTTCTGAAACTTATTTTACGTAATTCTGTTCCTCTCTAAGGGGCCCCCAAAAATGCTTCGCGACGGGCCCCAAAACCTATAAATCCGCCACTGTAAATTTGAAACAATTATCCCACCACAACGAGTTATGCAAAAGCGTATTTTTCAGAAATGGAGTATACAATAGAATTACCATTGTGTAGGTAATTTTTGGGAGTAATAATTAAGTAATCCATTTAAGGAGAATTTGTGATGGTTCTTTTTGCATCGTTGTCACTTAAATTGAATTGTTTTTTTTTTTTTTTTCAATTACAATTTAATTATAGCTATATATTTTAAATACAAAGAAGCTGCACATCGGCAACTGCAATGCATCACTTTTTTATCTTTGCATTTTTATTTATTTTCGTTTTCATATTGACACTAGCCATCTTCTAACATTATAAAAATCATGACCGTCTATTTGTGAAAAAATATTTTTCTTACGCTTGAATACAGTAA
Organism: Uloborus diversus; assembly: GCF_026930045.1. Taxonomy (NCBI): domain Eukaryota; kingdom Metazoa; phylum Arthropoda; class Arachnida; order Araneae; family Uloboridae; genus Uloborus; species Uloborus diversus. The sequence goes on from NC_072735.1 coordinate 157,522,554, forward strand.
ATGAATAAACAAACATAACTTCTTTTAAACTCGGAAAAAATCAGAAAGAGAAGAAAGAACGAAAAAACATTGTATATAACTTCCGTGGGTACTAAGGTAATTTAATAATTTTGGATAAAAGCATGAACGCAAAGAAATTGTCTCCAAATCAAATAAAATTGAACAGGATACATTTTTACGTGGCTTTATTTTAATAAACATCCTGTATTGAAATGTATTGCGTCGGACGCGTTTAATGGGGTAGTCTTTTATTTCGAGTTCTCTTTTATCATCAGCGCTCCGGGACATTAATGTTAAGAACGCGAAAAAGAAAGTATCTTCGAATTGGATATTTTTCTAAAATATAGAATGATGACAAAAGCAGCTTTTATATCATTGAACGAATTTAAAAGATTTTTTTCGAAAATATTTCTTAGGAATATCTTATTTCCGTAATGTGTTTCGCGTTTGTGTAAATATTTAGATTAGACTTTTCGGAGTTGTGTCGCTTTCGTGAAGAAGTACAATTTGCTTTGGCAATGCTTTTACTGAAGACGATAAACGAGATATTTTCAGAGTTTAAGTTAGAATAAAAAAGGCTTTAATCTTCGATTCAAGTAATTATTTTTGCTGTTTCTTTTCACTCGAGTGGAATTCTCGAAGGTAGTTGCAAAAATGGTACTCTCTTTAAATTTATAATCTTAATTAATGTGTGTAGTGTTCGTTTGTATGTTATATCTAAGGTCTTTTTTTTTCATTTATTTATTTAATTTTTTTTTATTTTTTTTTATTTTTAAAGTGATAACTTCTTATGGGATGGTAAACCGATTTGTGACATAACGCACGTAACGGCGCAACTCTCGTCTGGCATTCCTTTCGTTCGCGCATGGTCGGGGAAATTTTGTTTCTTTACTCTTTGGGTCAGCTTTAAGCGTTAAATGGTAGTAGAAAATAATGAAACAGAAGATGGATGATCGTCGCAACATAACGCAATCTCCTAACGAAAGATGAGTTTAATAATACAATATAATACCAATACCGTTGTAAACAATATATATTCAACACAGCATTCAATCTTTCAATTTATTTTCAAAATAAAAACATTTTTGCGATTAGTTATACTAAAAATATCTCTCTTCATTTAGGGTTTTGTACTGTGATAATGTGTACATATTTTAAACGAACTTAACCCCCGCAGACTCCGCAACGCGGGGGTTGGGGACGGCCGAGAGAGCAAAAGTAACAAATAAACATTTAATTCGTTCATCACAGAGTAAAATCTAAAATGTTTCGCAAGTTTGAGTGTTTTTCTGATAAACGAAATATTTAGAAACGACGCGTCATTTAATCTATTGTTTTTGCGCCGACATCAAAACTTATGTTTAAAAGTAGTCTGAATGGTGATCAAAAAATAAAATTATTTTTCATTTTACAGCAATTTTAAAATCGGTTCTATTTCTTTTTTTCAATTTTTGTTTTCATAAAAATCTAAATAATGATAATAATTTAATCGTATGAAAGTTATCACTTCAGCCGAGCGTCCCGTGACGCAAATTTATTTATTTATTTATTTATTGAATGCGTTTTCTCATTTAACTTTTTCATTTGAACAATTTATCGTTCAATTTTGAGCACGTCAAAAAAAAAAAAAAAAAAAAAAAAAAAAAAACTTCACATTAGCGCTTTCGTGAAAATTAAAGGCAAGTATAGATCCCGACCTTACATATGGATTTGCTGCTAACAAGTTTTGTTGGAAAAAGCTCTCGAAGATTTTTTTTATTTAGCTGTTTTAAAGGTATTTTTTGAACATTTCAAAAATTTTGATCATTTGCGCTTGCTAGAGATTTTGAAGCAGTTATATCTAAAAAACGGGAAACACTAAAAAAAAAAAAAAATTTTTTTTGGTCCAAAATATTTTATGAAATCGTACAGATTCTGAATGTCTTTTCAATTTTTGATTTCAACTAATTGAAAAATAGTTTCTTTTAAAAATCGAAATACCATATTCCGTAGACTTAACATTGACGGATGTCAGAGATAAATATGACTGAACCAAAATGAAATGAAATCAAAGCTCAAATATTTTTACCAGGGCTGCGGAGTCAGAGTGAAAATGACCAACTAACGACCCTTGTACACTATATTTATTTTGATAACGGAAAATAAATAGAAATTCGGAATGCTTTAATTTTTATCAGAAAGAAAGAAGAGTGTAGACCATTTTATTTTTGAGGAAAGTTATTTATTTTATAGGGGATCTCTTTTTTATTTAATTCCATAAGTATATTTATTAAATTTTTAATTTAATTTTTGGCACGGAGGGGGTGGGATGACATCCGAGGCGCTTTAATTTTGCCCAAAAGAAAGAGCTAAAAACGATTTTTGAAAAAAAAAAAAGAAAATATTTGTTTTGATGTGCTTTTGTTTTTTAATTCTTTTTTCTTTTGAAATAAATTAGTTAATTTTTTATGGAAGCAAATATTAGTTTAGCTAATTGAGAGAATATTGATCAGATGCTGGTATACTGGGAAGTAGGTTCGTTTAGTTCTGGACGGAACGTCTTGTTCATAATTGAACCTTCTGCGAAATTAGAATAAGGAGAGAACATTGATAACTAGGACATCATCATCATCATATATTAAACGAGTATTTCAACGCAGCTTTACATGGTACTTATGTTTCTCGAAATTTTTTCAGAAACAACATTGCTAGATTCGATACTGAAAAAGAGTTGTTTCTTGAAAAAGTAACTCTTTTTTTAGATTATTTTTTTTCTGAAATCCCCACCACTACTTTTGTTTCACTTTCATATCTTTCGACAAAATAACGAGTTAAATTTTTGAAGTAGGTCGTTACAAAATTGATGTCTTCCAACATATTGCTAATAAAGTCGGAAAACGTGTTTGAAAAATTCTTTTCACTGTACCCAGCTAGTTCTTCTCTTTAGTTGAATTCTTCACTGCCGAAGTTATTATCGTTGTGAGAAGTAAATTAGACTTCTTTCCGTTGTTTGATTCGAAGTTTTTCCGAAATGGAACGTTTTAATGAGTTCTTATGTGATATTGGCCAGCAGTGCGCTGATATATTTATTTTTAAAAAGCATGATGAAGCAAATTATTTGCTCTATGCTTCCTTAAGAGCTTGTTTAAACGTAAATTCGAAGAGTTTTTGCTTATTCAGTTTCAAAGAAATCGTGATTTTGATTCTCGCAAAACTTTACTGCAATAGACATTCAGCTTTTACGCTTCAGGGAAAGCACAAGAGTTGTTTTAAAAATAAAAATCATCCCACGTTTCTTCAATGTCTTTCAACTCTTTTGCGTGTTTTGAGATATCTTGAATAATCACCTAGAAATACATTTAAAGTTTTTTTTTTACTTATTATATCCGTCTGTTGATGCAAAATGTGTGTTACTTTATTTTTATATTTATTTTATTTAAAAAATCCTTCTATTTTTCGATTCGGTTTTTGCATGAAATGTACCCTAAGGTACTGCAAAAGAATGTTATAACAACATTTTTTAGAAAAAGAAATCTCAAATAATAGTTTCGCGTATAAAACCTATTTCCGACAGTGCTTTATTTTTCGGAATTTATCTAGCAAACGATAATATTTGAAACTATAATAGACTCGTTATCGTTTATTTCAAAAACCGGTCAAGCAACAGTATTGCTAATTTTAGGAAAATATCCAACTAAACGTTATTAAATTATTCAATGATGATTACAACATTGTTTATTGAAAGAAATATATTTTAGTATGTATTCCTTTTAGTTTAAAACATTGTAATCCTTATAGAAAATTTTTAATACGAAGGTAAAAATGCTTTTTCGAAATTTTAGAATTTGTCGCTTGACTGATTTTTGAAATAACTTTCCACTCACACGGCTTAGAGCAAACTGACGACCATCTGCGTTCGAAGTGCAGATCCCCCACCACATTTCCCCCCCCCCCCTGTTTTACCGCGCTGCCATCTATTATTGCGTCACAATAAATTCATGCACATTACTTTCGTTCATTTACCCTCTATAAGGACTGTTATGACCATTGAGAAGAGATAAAGTGGAGGGAGTGAAATGTTTCATTCGCAAATTAAAGATCCCAAGTCACGTGATAGATTTTAAAGAAAAGCATTGGTAGAAATCAGGTTTCTTTCGCTCGTTTCACTCAAAATGGGTAGACCATTCGTTGATGTTGAGTCACGTGACCTGAGCTCTTTGCCTCAGTTTTTGCTTAGCCAATGATTGGACTTGCTCGCTCCATTTTAATTCCTGCTCTAAGGTTCCTCAATCGCCAGCTGGTAAATTTTGGCGTCGTCGGTGTCTGTCAAAAAAAAAAAAAAAAAAATGAAAAGATAAAGATCAAAATTTTGAAAAGCACTTCATATTTAAATCTGAATTAAATCTGAAGATTTTGTTTTAATTAATCTTTTTTATTAGTTCAAGACTTTAAAACTACCCTGTATTTTCTGAATGTACAAATTCGATTGTGTGTGTGAATGTTACATTTTCCTTCTAGTACCAAATAGCTAAACGATACATGCATTACAGCATTACATTCAAAACCATTCTATATGCTGCCTTTTCCTAGGTATCGATCAACGAGAATATCTTTGTTGTCAACAAATTGACAAATGCATCGCCATACCTTCCTGCCGTGCTGGGATTGTGTCGCGTAATTGCTGTCGTGGTACTTTATCATGGAATTACAGCATATGTGGTGCCGAGATAAGATTTTTCCATAGAAGAGATTTTTTTACACTCTTTCAGCCATCAACTTGCATGCTTTATGGTTTATTTTAAGAGCAAATAATAATAATAGTTTTTTTTTTTTAACCCTGTGCTTTTTGTGTAACGCGTCAAGATATCTCATCATCCGTTCATCGCGATACACATTCTTCATTGATAAAATCAATATTGTTCATCGTATTTATCCTTACTGTATTCAATGTTTTAGTTATTAGTAAGAAAAATTTCTCAAATGAAAGAATTACGTTGATTGTATCTCGAATAAGAAAAATTACAATGATGATTAATTCATCTTGGATATCATGATAATTGCGATTCATCGCATCGAAGCCATGATGCATTTATGGGAGTCGAATTTTCATACATCCATACTGAAATATTTCCATGTATTGTAGTAGGGCCTTTTCTATTTACTTATTTTTCATACTTGAAACAAACTTTAAATTTTATAAGAAGAGCTATACATATATTTGTTAGTGATGGCAGTTTTTCTCTGTTGCACTTTTTGCTGTGGGATCTTTTAAATATTTATTGAAAAAAATTATAATTATTTTAAAAAAAAGCAATATAATAATGCAAATTACATATGAGGTAGTGAGAAGCAGAGGTATGCAAGTGGCAAAATTAAAAATTTGGAGATAACCAGTACAAATGGTAGGTGAACAACTTCTCTGTCTTGGGGCAAGAGACAGTCCTAATAGGCCTTGTAGGTGCTTCTGTACAGCATGATTTAGAAAAAAAATCAATGAAACCCTCTACCTAGGACGTAATCTATATACGCGTTTTACTCAAAACTTGAAAATGTCCACTTGCATCCCTTTGCTTCGCACCGCCTCATATGTTCAACAGCTATTTCATGTTGTTAAATTTGATGACATTCACTGTAAGAAATTGCCTACAAAAGTGTGAATAAACCTTTTCGAGGATTTATTAGATTATGATTAATCGTTATGTTTCTGATAATTGATTAATTTTTAAAAAATTCTTTTAAAATAAATAATGTAATCAAATTTCTAATGATTCTATTATATCATTATAATAATTGAATGTATCAAACATGGAAAGCCAGTGAAATTTTATTATGTTCAATTTCTTCCGTCCCGGACATTTTACAAAAACGTGGGCAAAATAGCAACTCTAAATTCCACTCAGCTCTAATCCCCCTTTCCTCCCAAAATAAAGGTAAACATTGTCAAAGTCATAGCTCAAAGCCAAACTATACACACATATCAGAGCCACATTATGCATCTACGACTTACAATAAAAAATCATCTATCCGGCCCCCATTTATCCAGATCATCAGTTTATCCGGATCAAATTTGTAATTTTAAAAAATGTATCTTCACTTAAATAATAATTCTAAATGTCTAATAAATGACATAGGGTATTTGGAGCGTCAGTTCGACACTACTGCAAAATGATAAAGTTTGCGAATAACAATCCTATGTCATTTTGTTACAAAGCATCGTTTTTTGCTGCAATAAAAGATAGGTCTGCTTATTTTCCAATATGTTTTACTTATTACCCGTATTGCCCGTATTATCCAGACTTCGGTTTATCCGCATTGCCTTTGGTCCCAGTTAGTCCGGATAAACGCGGTTGTACTTGTCTAGTGGACGCCGGTTAATTGAATCAGTGGTTGATTGAATCAACCACTTTAATGAATCAAATCGTCCAAAACAGAACAACGTCCAGCTTTATTGAATTTACCGCTTTATTGAATCAGCCGCTTTATGGAATCAGAACTGTTGCGAACAAACGTGATTCATGTAAGCGGCGACCGCTGCATTTCAAAACTTCCATTCGGGTCCCTTCTCATTTACCAGTCTCATGTGAAAAGAATGGGGTCGTTTCAAAAATTAAAGTATTTTTTTCTGAAAGAGCTTGCTTAAAAACATAGGATCTGACCATTTTTTTAAATAATTTTTTTAACTTTAATATTTAAAAAAAAAAATACTTAAATCGGTGCGCTTTCATTGTTTAAGCTTCTGCCGATTACATCACAAATGATGAAATGCCATTCACTGATGCCATTCACAAAGGACAATATTTAATTCTCATCTTTACTCACGTGTTTTGGCAACGATATGGTTGATAGCAAGCGTAGAGCGCAATTTTAATTCGCTTCTTGATTATCATAACGTGGAAACGCGATAGAAAGATGCGCCAAATAGCATCATTTGTGACGTCATCAAGACCACGCCTTGTTTGAAAAATTGGACATTTTAAAAAATTAATCAAAAAATAACTGTTGGGAAAATGAAAGCATTTTCTGGGCCCATGTTTTTTTTTTTTTTTTTTTTTTTTTGCTTATCAATTTTGGTTACAAAACGTACTACTTTTGACTGAAGGAAACAACCCCATTAAAGAAGCAAAAGTGATTAAAGAACAAAAACGAAAAAACACAGAAGAGGAATATCTAAATATTTCAATTCAACTCGGTAACATTCTACAAAGCCTATCGTTACACTGATTTTTCTAAAAGAATATATTTATTGCGCATCGTATTTCCTACTCAACCTCAGGAATGAATACGGAAATTTCTTCCCATGAGAGCAGTGTTTAATTTTGAAATGCAATCTTCCATACTCCGTAAATAAAGCTTCGGGGCTTGTGAAAGGGGAAAAAAGAAGAGAGGAAAGATGGCGGCAGTTATTTGTCGGCAATTGCACGTCGCTATGAAATATAAATACCGGGAGTGATATTTTATTTAAAACATTCTAAATGCAATTCTTTTTTCCCCTTCTGCAGACGTTTCAGTTATTTCTCATCTAAACATAGCATGTTGCGAGGCTAAAAATGAATGATTCAGTTAGTTTCTGTAAATATTTAGTCTATATGTGAGGAAAGTTGAAGAATTCAAGATTTTATTCGTCGGTAGAGTATTTATTTGACTTCCGTTATTTTTGTTGTGAGAATAGTTAGGCTTGAATAAATTATTCCGTTGTAAATATTTTGATCAGAGTTTTTCCTTCAAACCTTCAAAAGGAAGAACGTTCTTTTTTTCATTCTTCTTCTTCTTCTTTTTAAACTTTGTATAATTTTTTACTTGTTTCGAGACTGTAAGATCGAAATAGTGTTGTTTTCTTTCGCCTGCTATTCCCGAAAAAAAAAAAAAATAAATAAAGAAGAATATATATAAAAGCTTTTGAAAAACAAAATGAAAGGCATTGCTTGCTGAATCTCTCTGTCAAAGCAACTTATTTAACTACAGTCGAATTCGCTTATAACGAAGCACAAAGATACCGCGATATTTGCTCGTTATAACCAGGGTTCGTTGATTTAAATCAAGTGATTAAAAAAAATCATTGATTTAAATCGATTTGAATTAAGTGATTTTTTTAACAAAATCATTAATTAAAATCAGTTGATTTTACTTTTATAAATTAATTTTGCATTTTTGGAATGTCTTGCTCTAAATTTAACTGCTCTGCATTATACTATCTTAACTTCAACTGGCAAAACTACATAGATCCCTCGTTCTGTGTGTGTAACAGATTTTCACTCTATTGCCAAAACTCCAAAATTACAGTTTAGAACAAAATGAAAATTTGGAATACACCATGACTAATATAGTTCAGAAAAATAATTGTTCAGCATATTATTTTACACTAAAAACGTATCTGATAATGGAAACCTTATGTTTAAGCAGAGCATAAAATCACATCTTATCAAAGCATTAGAACATATTTATAAATTTTAAAATATTATTGAATAGTTAGAGAACTTATCTTAATTTTAAAAGTAAGTTGAATGGATTCGTCTATTGTGTGAAATATATTATGTTTATAAATGGTAAAGTAATTAATATCTACAAGTTTTTGAACATTTAAAAAAAATCTGATTTAAATCAATAAAAAATCCGACTTTAATAATTTAAAAAAAAAATCACGTACCCTGGTTATAACCGAGTGCTCATAAAAAGCGAGTTCGTAAAAAATATCATAAAAATTCTTCGTAATTGCTTTTTTTCTTCTTTTTAATCACTGTTCTCACTCGTCTTTTGAATCACTGTCTACGACTTAACTAATAAATAAGTTGGGTACTTTGCTTTGAACCTTCTGAATGTATCTTTCTTATATTATTGTTTGTGAGGAATACACATATACACACATATATATTTTGTAATTGTTTCTTTACTCCACAAATTAAAAAAAAAAGCTATCGGTTGTTCTCAGGATTTATGATTTACTAGTGGCACCCGCACGGCTTTGCCCGTAGTAGAAAATTTAAAAGGTCTTTTGGTTCGCCTGCATATTTACAAATAATATATGATGAATTTCTCGCCAATTGGTTTGCCCATGTTACGGTTCCACGTTATAACTTGGTAATTTACTCGTCCATCTTATGATAATTTTGCTCGGGAAAATGTTTTTAAAATTGGAAAAGGAAAAGAACAAAATCGAATTTTCAAAAAATCGCCTCGAGCTGCACACCCTTATGCTACAAACTAATTCTGTGCCAAATTTCCTGAAAATCGGCCGAACGGTCTAGGCGCTATGCGCGTCACAGAGATCCTGACAGACAGAGAGAGATCCGGACAGAGAGACTTTCAGCTTTATTATTAGTAAAGATAAAGATCACTAACTTTGGTTGACTTTGGAATGTTAAAAGACATTTACCGAAAAAAAAAGATGTGTCGAGCTGGAAGATTCTCGTGATTCGTAGACATCTTACGAATCACGAAAATAGTGCTCTCTTTAAGCGGGGTTTGCTCTTTAAAAGCGATTGTGACTGTATTCTCGCAGAGGGAATACAGCGCGTAGACTGCAGACAGAATCATTACTTGGCGAATTGCAATTCTGAAAGCGATTCGGATAATCAGCAGTTCGGATGAATGGAGTTCTTCTGTAGTTGTATTTTATCCTCTGTTATTTATCTGTTCTGATTAACTGTTCTGTTTTTTTTTTTACTTATGTTTTTCGCTGAGGGAATATAGCGCGTTGACTGCAGACAGAATCATTAGTAGTTGGCGAATTGCAATTCTGAAAGCGATTCCGATAGTTCGCAGTTCGGATAAATGGAGTTCTACTGTTGTTGTATTTTATGTTCTCTTATTTATCTGTTCTGATTAGCTCTCCTGTTTCTGTTATTTATGTTTTTCGCTGAGGGAATATAGCGCGTTGACTGCAGACAGAATCATTAATTTGAGAATTGCAATTCTGAAAATGATTCGGATAATCAGCAGTTCGGATAAATGGAGTTCTACTGTAGTTGTATTTTATCTTCTGTTATTTATCTGTTCTGATTAACTGTTCTGTTTCTGTTATTTATGTTTTTCGCTGAGGGAATATAGCGCGTTGACTGCAGACAGAATCATTGATGATGATGATTCGGATAATCAGCAGTTCGGATAAGTGGATTTCTACTGTAATTGTACTTTATTTACTTTTGCGCTTGCATGTGAACGGGGGGCCTGATGAGTTCAGAAACCATCTTCAAATATAAAACTTGATAAATTGCATTTAAAGTATTCTCAATCTAATTAATCTGCGCTCGCAATCTTCTTAATGGCGCAGCATCACTTCCAGTCAACACATTTAGTTGTTTTAACTCAATCTCAAGCAAACAATTCTTACCCTCTCGCTCTTTATGCCGAAACTTCCAGAACCCTCTAATTAATTTGCCATTAAAATCTCCCTCCCCCCTTAACATCCTGCCATCTCTTATTAGGAACAGCCGAAGGGCTCTTATAATTGAACCGAGACGGGAGGGGAGTTGAGGTGTCAAATTGACTCTTGAACGGAGTCGGTCCATCCCCAGTGGCTTCTCTGGATGTCTAGCTTGCACACTGTTGTTGGCTAATTGAGATATTTGATTTTAAATGCTGCCTTTCGTTTGTATGTTTCTCTGACACGTGATTTTTTTTCATTTAAGGTATCCGATTGTGTTCGAAGACATTGTTTTGAAAATAACTTGAAAATATTTTTTTAATATCATTTTTTTTTAACTAAGTATGTTCCAAACTATGGAAAAAAAATGTAAAAACAAGCTTTCAAAATATTATTTTCGAACATTGGAGAAGTTTAAAGAAAAATAGCGAAAAAACGTGTCTTACGCTAACAGCTGTGGACTAAATTTGGTTTTAGTCACACTTAAATCCTTCTAGAAATATATTTTTGTGACACTTATGTGTGTTTCAAAGATTTCTTGTTTTTCAGAATTTGCAATATGGCTGAGCAAAGTTCATGTACTGGAATTTTTAAACCAAAATGTTTTTGTTTAAATTGTGCACATACAAATATTACTTCACTTAAAAATTCAGCTTAGCTTTTAGAGGAAAACAGTAAGCATATTACAGAAAACTATCTTCGAAAATGTCACATCAGTACTTAAATAACTTTTTGAGACATCATTCTTACAGTCGACAGCTTTCTTCAAAATTATCTTACTTCAGAAAACGCATTTAAATGCAACTTCCGATCTGGAGTTTCGTTTACGACTCTGTAATAATACAGCTATAACTCCAGTTGTAATTCATGTAGAGTAAAAACTATGACAGTTTTGGAAAGCTAAGGAATCAGACTATAAAAGGGAATCACAAAAAAAAAAAAAAAAGAATGTTTCATTTAAAATGTCGATTTTAATGCACTCGGATACCTTAAGCTTTTCTGGGGGAAGTTTTGGTGCAAAAAATAATTTGTTTTCCTTGCATTCAGACCAAAAACATATTTTGCTTTTAAAAACTTTCCAAATTTAGCTATTTTTGTTAAAATGTATGTAACTTAATTTAAATGTGTATTTTTTGCAAAGAAGGATAAAAAGGTTTTTATAAAATAGGAAATAAAAATAATCTTAAAATCATCTTAGAGCAGGGGTTCCCAAACTTTTTCGTTTCACAGCACCCTATGAAGAAAAAGAGTTTTCTCAAGGCACCCTAACCATATCTCTATTATATATGATATTGGTAGTGTGGAAACTTCATGGCATCCCTCGTCTAAGAGGCATTTTTGAATGTGTGCTGTGCTTCAGCATCAGTAAATCTATTTTCATTTCTTTTTTTCTCAAAAGGGTCAAAATGACTCCTGAATACACTTTTAGGTATCACCATTTAGTTTTTTTTTCTTTTTTCAACCCAATCTTGTTGAAAACTTTACATTATTAAACAGCACGATGATTTATTAAAAGTCGGGGAAGGATTAAACATTTTATTGAAATACAGATTATCAGTTAGCAAAACAAGTTTGCTTGGGGGGTCAAAATGACCCCTCCCGTAATTCTAGTGTTAGTACCATTTTGGCAAACATTATTTATTTATGAAGTTTATTATTATTATTGTTTTTAAATTCAACAACGTTATTCTTTTTTCACAACATCTTAAATTTTCGTCATTAATAATAATAATTCATCAATGGAGCGTAAAAATATTTTTCAATGCAGACGATCTTCAAAAATATAATACGCGTTTAAAATTAAAATATTCGTGCAAAAAGAGAAAAAGAAGAAAAAATGTTTCATAAGCCACTAATTTTGATAAATTAACGTTTAAAATAAATTATTTGCTTAATAGAATAATCTATATATCATATTTGCTTTCGTCCTAACCAACCATTTTATATTTTTAACAAGAAACACCTCTTTTATTGATCAGCCATGAGTTACCTTTTTTTTTTTTTTTTTTTTTTTTTGCAGCATGTTTCTAAAATGAGCCATTTTTAACAAAATTAATATTTCGTATCATATTGCAAAAATGTAAAATAACTGACTCTTGAAAAAGAACCTTAAGACATTAATTCTATTCTAAGTCCCCTAATCTCCCAACAAATTCACTTAATACGCTAAATCTTCATAGTAAAAAGCTTCGACGCGTTTGTGTTACACAGTAGCCATTGTCAGGGTACTAAGGCTTTTGTAAATATTTGGATGGTTTTTAAAATTGTTTTTTTTTTAATGTCTTAGGGAGGGGCAGGCTTAGGCTTTCGTGTTAAAAACTCTTAATTAGAAGTGTTCACCTTAAAGTTAATTTTGAATAAGTGGTATTTATAAGAGATAACTCTCTAAAAGCATCGCAAAAGCAGCTTATCTACAAATATGTTTTTTTTTTTAAATTGATTAATTTCTAGTCTCAAACTTTTAACTTTGTATAATGGCTCAGGTGGTTGTATTTTCACGCTTTTGCTATTTTTATACCCAGCTACACTCCTTATGTTTCTACGTTTATTCATATTTAAAAAAAGGTTCGTTTTTACGATCGCGATTTTTTTTTTTTTTTTTTTTTTTTTGCCAAATAATTTGTTTCTGCGTTTACAACTTTTCACAGTTTCTAATTCCCTGAAAAATAATCGTCTCGGGAGAGAGAAATTTCTGACTGATAAATAAAAGAAAGCCTACATGAGCTCTCACATTTACTTTCATTTAGTTATTATGAAATATATTAAATTATATTCAAAATATTTGTAAAATATCTTATCGGAATTATCTATCTGAAAAATAATCGTCTCGGGGGAGAGAAATTTCTGACTGATAAATAAAAGAAAGCCTACATGAGCTCTCACATTTACTTTCACTTAGTTATTATGAAATACATTAATTATATTCAAAATATTTGTAAAATATCTTCTCGGAATTATCTATCTGAAAAATAATCGTCTCGGGGGAGAGAAATTTCTGACTGATAAATAAAAGAAAGCCTACATGAGCTCTCACATTTACTTTCACTTAATTATGAAATACATTAATTATATTCAAAATATTTGTAAAATATCTTCTCGGAATTGAAAAATAATCGTCTCGGGGGAGAGAAATTTCTGACTGATAAATAAAAGAAAGCCTACATGAGCTCTCACATTTACTTTCACTTAGTTATTATGAAATACATTAATTATATTCAAAATATTTGTAAAATATATTCTCGGAATTACCTATCTGAAAAATAATCGTCTCGGGGGAGAGAAATTTCTGACTGATAAATAAAAGAAAGCCTACATGAGCTCTCACATTTACTTTCATTTAGTTATTATGAAATACATTAAATTATATTCAAAATATTTGTAAAATACCTTCTTTTGTTGTATACAGCTATCTTAAAATTAAAAATTCAAGAAATAAAAGGAAATTCAGAGTTTTTTATGTTATAACAGAATGAAAATAACTGAAATTTTGTATGACTTTGTAGATCATAATCCCTTTATTTGTTGTTTCTATTACTAATAGCGAATAGGTGATTTACTTTTCCTCTGAGTAAATACATTTTTAAAACTGGCTACCAAAAGTGAAACAGTGACTTCCGTTTTTTGATAGTTTGGTTGCTGGTGGCTACTATTCAAGATTCCTAGTCTAGAACTTTACTTGGTGATGCATTTTGGAGACTATGCTATGTTCTAATATCTAATGGATTAGTTCTAATTGCTATGTTCTAATATGTCAGAGAGATTACAATGAGAAAAAGTATTCAAATATAAATTACCAGCAGAATTCATTTTTGACGGATTTTGATCGCTTTTTTCGCCAATGCTGAAAGCAACTCTTGTTTTTAATCCCAGCAATAGTTCGGTTTGTGCAATATCTGTGTTCATGAAGCTATTATCACGAGTAGGAGAAAACCCAGAAAACTCTCGTTAGGCTATTGAAGAAACTCGTTTTAGATTCAATATTAAAAATAGGGAAATGTTGGAATAAGGCTTTTTTTTCCAGCGGAAACCAAATAAGTAAGCTTCTAGAATAAAGCTTTAAAACGTACATTAGATAGGAAAAATGCAAAAAAAAAAAAAAAATAAAATAAAATAAATACGAAAAATTTGTTATTATTGCCCTATATCACCCACGGCAGAAGAACGCAGCATTAGTTAAACATATTAGAGGTCACCGTTAAAGCTGCTAACATTTTCCTCTAAATGTTGGCGCGACTGATTGCACTATTGCTAACATTTTCGAGTTTGTGCATCTATTTTTGGTGAGAGCTGCGAGAACTTGAATTTCCAATTGCCTAAACTTTTGTACAACTTGAAGCTTTTGGAACTTCAACTTCAAATTGCCTAAACTTTAGTACAAGTAAAAGCTTTTGCATGGTGTAGTGCCTAAAATCTTACTCTTTCTTCTTTCTTTCTTTTTATTTTTGAGTTAGCAAAGTTGTAAAATAAAAGTGATCTCAACAAATCTCATTCTTTTATATTGCCATATTTTCTGTGATATCAGATGCATAAGCATGCAAACGGGCTGGCTGAGATGAACTATGTGGATTATTTCTGTTGTTACCAAATTAGCGACATCCATTCTTTAGAATCTCATATGTAGAACCGAAAAAAAAATCTTTGTTATATATATATGTGTGTGTGTGTGTGTATATATATATATATATATATATATATATATATATATATATATATATATATATATATATATATATATATATATATATATATTTGCTTTTTTTTATGCGTTTTTATATTGCACTTTAAATAGCCATCTGGAGCTAAAAACAAAGAAGACTAGAATCGAGGCAACAGTGAGGCTTATATTAGCAACGTGGATCTTGAGAAGAGAGTAAGATTGAAGAGTTTCATGGTTAGAGGAAGTGTATTCTCTCTCGCTGTCCTGCGTGTGCATTCGAGCACGTCAGGAACATTCCAGAATCTTCTTTCTTTTGAAGTGCTCCTTATTCATCACGAAACGCAAACCTCGTAGGAGAAATAAAAAATAAACTCGATTTCGGGCGGTTGGATGTTTTAGCTTTTCACGCAGTAAAGTTTTGCTGCTTTTTATAGTAAGAACAAATGTTAATAGCCTAGAATGTGTAGACTTTTGTAAAAATTTGAGGGGTGTTTCTTGCACTGTCTTAACATCGAACACTATGTCAATAAACGAACAATAAACGAACTGAATCAGTTCTGAGCATATGTGTTCATTCGAAAAGTTTTTTTAGCTGTCCATGGAAAGCAGAGAAGCCAGGCACAGAGTTTTAAAGTCAATCCCAATTCTTGGAGAACCCTTCGTTTACTGTCTACAGGGTAATACTATTTTTATAGAAGTATCATCAGTTGCCCTAAATAACCTATAAAGACCCCAAATTGTTAGATTCTTGGTTCAGCGCATGTATTTTATGAAGAATATATACATTATTTAATGCAATTAAACTTTGGAGATCATGTAATGAAGCAAGGAACTAAACTCTAGACTAGGAATTCTGAAAAAGCAGCCATTGGTTACTACTGTCGCAAAAAATGGTAGCCACTTTCGACTTATGGAAGTTATTTAAAAATATATATATATTCAAGGTGGAGAGTCGACTGAAACGCTGAACGTCTCAGGATTGGAAGCGTTTTGTCTTAGCACGATATACGATGTGGATATTTGAAATAAAGAAACAGATGGTCGCCACTTTTGGCGACCAAAAATTGATTTTTCGGTTGCCATTTTCAATGGAATGGTGACCCGTTGGCTATTGGCGACCGCTAATCTAGACCTTGACAAATATCTAACACATAATAGGTCTTTATAGGGTGTTTTGTGCTACAACTGATACGTCTGGCTACCGTTGAATTACCCTACAGTGAAGCCGTCTTATTTTGTAAAATAAAAGTTGAAATCGGATATTTTAACCTTGTAGTTGTGCATCATCAGGCCTTTTAAGTTTCCTTTGAACTCAATTACACAAAGAAGTATTAATTGGTGCAAGGTCAACCAACATGGTCCTAAGTTACCCTAAAAAACTATTTAATCTCTTTGTTTATAGTAATAAACATGCACTTTTATGGATATTTTTAGGTTCATTAATAACGTACAACCATTATATTCACGCATGTACTTAAAACTATTGTGTGTTGAACACCTCACTGTAATATTTACTTTTAAAATCCCTCCATTTTTAACTTTGCATGACAGAAAAATATGTTTTATTTTGTTTTTATTATTTTTTAAAACACAACTGGGCCATTTCAAGAAAACATGGACGTTTTGTTCTGCACGCGACTGCTTGTGTATTTCATTAAAAGTAATAACTTAATGAAGTTTTATTGCTTAAGAAATTACAACCATATTGTCGCATCATAACAACAGTAAGTTATCTTAGTGTTATTCCTGGGATTAGATGTCTTAGCATTGTCCTGAGGCGCGACGATGTGTGTGATTTCTTAAGCTAAATATATTGTTCAGCATCCTTTCAAATGACTACTTTTTAATGAAATATATGAGCTGTTACATGCGGCACAAAATGGCAACTTTTTCGTGGAATGGCCCTAGTATTAAAAATTTAAATATGATTGTTCCCTCATTGCAATAAAAATACCTTCCAAAATGGCTAATACCCGAATGTTTTTTTTTTTTTTTTTTTTTTGAATGAAAGTATTGTTTTAGTTATCTATATTGTCGTGTAAACTTGTTAATATTTCAACAAACACAATTCCTTGAAAAACTTCCTTTCTTCTAAAGATTTATATTCCTTGTATTCTTTTGACGGCGAAAATTGAGCAAAAATAATGAACGGGGAAGTATCATTACCTGCTGGTTTCTTTTTAATGAGGGGGAATAAGGAGAGAATCAACCATTAGTTGAAGCAAAAAAAGGAAAAAAAATAATTCCTTCTTGACTCTGGGGCGATGTCCATTTGCCGACATAAAATATTCTCTCGCGTCGTCTAGAAATAATGTAAGAGGGGTGAAGAAATCGAAATCGGTCATCATTAGGCGTAACTGTTGCAGTAGCGTGAAAAAAGGGAGAAATGGTACAAAAGAAACGACTTTGTCGAAGGGATGCCATCTTTTTGTGGGTTTTGTCGGCTGAGGAATTTAAGTATGCGGATAACTTTGACTGCGATTATTCGTTTTGTTATAATAGAATCATGACCTTTTCAATCACTGCATAATCAGACTTGAGGAGTATAAATTCTGTTCCACTCATATATAAATTGAAGGTTGAAAAAAAATCGACATGATCAGAGGTCTCCGGAATAAAAAAGGATTACTTGATTCTTTATTGAAGAAAATCTGGTGACCAAATTGAAGAAAGAAAATATAAAACAATCCTCATATATATAATAGCCAATGGTCGTATAACGCTCCTGACGTCATCGGTGATCAACAATGAAACTTACCACGGCATGATAATTTGACAATATTGTTTGGTAAATGTTTGACAAGAGGGGAGATGCTTTATTTTGACAAGGTGGAACTGGATCCGGTATCTTAACTGTTTTACTGGTAACACTCATTTTAAGGGAATGAAGAAACGAAAAAGTGGTCAACAATGAACGCTATCTACTGGAGTAAGGGTTAAATTTTCAACTATCAAAATATCACCAAGCAGACTATTGCTTCGTTCAATTGTTGAAACGATTTTCACCAGTAACATCTTGACGGGTGATTTTCTAATTTCTAGAATATTGCCAAAAAAAAAAAAAAAAAAGCTGCGTGACTTCATGTTGAAGTAAACAAGAAGTATACGAACGTGATTATATGACCCTAGCAAGATCAATGCAGATTTTGTTTGAAGAAAACCAACACTCTTCTAAATTTAAGAGTGTCAATGTAGTTCCAGAATATGCATCAAAGAATACAGCCAATTAAGGACTAAAGTAAATGAAATGTACTTGGTTCCAGAGTAAAGAACGGCACTTAGATTGAAGGAAAATAACGTGGTTTCAAAAAATTAATGTGGCTCTACTTTGATTGAAACCAACAGGGTTTATGTCTAGAGGGGAGGGGGGAGGGACACTTACAAGATTCTGGAGTAAAATTAAGAAAACAGGCTTGATTTCAAAGAAAACCGACGTGATTCTAAAGTTAACCAAGGTAATCATCAAAAAGAATGACTCTAAACTGAAGGCAACAAGCGAGAATTATTTGAAAAGAATCACAGTGGTCTAGATTGAAGACAAAATAGCACGATTATTTTAAAAAAAAATGAATAAAAACATGGTTCCATATTAAGGAAAATCAACGTGATTCTAGGTTGAAAAAAACCCATGTTGTTCTAGATTGAAGAAAATTCAAACTGGTTATGGTACACCTTTACAATGAAAACTATTACTATTGCACTTGTTTAGCCGCTTTAGAAATAAATAAAAAGGCAGTAATCTTTTACACATTTCTTCTTGCTTAGAAAATAAATCCGATGCAAATGTTTGGTAATTATCATTATTACTACAACACCATCTACTGTACAAGAAATTAATCCTCAACTTTTGTACCAGAATTCTACATTTCACGCTAAGTGAGGACGATGATGACACAAAACAAAAGTTGTAAGCGTCGTCCTTCCTGAAAATGTTGTTATGGAAGAGAAAAAGTTTCTAAAAGAAAACTAATCGAAAACCGTTAATTTGCAAGGCTTGAAAAGGAAAAAGGGAAAAAAAAAGTCTAGAGCGTTAATGAACATTATCCAGATTATGCAAATAAAGCCGTTGAGTTGAGTTGTTCCATCTTCCCGTTTCACTAATGCAAAAACTTGATGGAGAAACATGATGCTTTCTGGTAGACTAGGACAAAATTCCTAAATCTCAAAGGATATTAATTTTATTCATTGTTGATTGCCAAAGTTTATAAATCCGTTAATGCTTTTTTAACGATTAAGTTATATGAATGTCAGCTTTGTTTAAGAATCGACGTTTTGCCTTTTACCATCTTTTCTTCAGTCGAAGGTTAAGTTTTTTGTTTTTCGTGATTGAATTATTAAAATTAGCTTTGATTTGAAGAGAACGTTTCCTCTCTTCGCAGGTATAGAAGATGCCTTAAAGAAGAATTGGAATTATTAAATTGCCACTTTTTACTTCCTTTTACAAAGTAAAGGAAGTATTGAATTTGACCCTAAAAATAGGCCTTAATTTCCATTTTACTCGCGCCCGAATGAATGTTGAGTTTTTTTTTTTTTTTTCTTTCAACCCGACCACACGTGGATATATGTCTAAGAACGTATAGACAACCGAAATATCCATTTTGGCGACCCCCGAAATAATTACAACGAGTTTTCTCGTGATGTCTGTATGTACGTATGTGCGCATGAATCTCGCATAACTCAAAAATGGTATGTCCTAGAAAGTTGAAATTTGATACATAGACTTCTAGTGGGGTCTAGTTGTGCACCTCCCCTTTTGCTTGCATTCCGATGTTCCTAAGACGGTCTTTTACACCTTTTTGTGGGGAAATCATTGTTAATATCAATGCAAACTCAAGTGGTGTTATAATTTGGCAAACCCTTGGCGACATATCGCCAAGATTTTGGTCGCCAATTTTTTTCGCCAACTTGGCGATAAAAAAATTGCCTTTTTTTTTTTTTTTTTAAACAAAATTGGTCTTTTTTGGCCTCTATTGGCAATATTAGGAGAGTTAACCATTGAATTACATTAAAATGTTCAATATTGGGAAAATTAATTTGTATAAAACGTTTTTTTGCTTCAGTTCGCAAGAAACTTAGGGGAAAATATTTGAATTGTTGCTGATCGCAAACGCCGATTTCCTGTTTATCTCTCTCTCTCTTTTCTCTAATGTAATTCTCGTAACATAATGGGAAATCCGGTCGGATAAAATAAATCTGCTAGTTATATTTAAAACTAGTAGCACCCGAATGGCTTTGCCCGTAGTAGAAAATTAAAAGGTCTTTTGGTTTGCCTGTATATTTACAAATAATGTATGATGAATTTCTCGCCGATTGGCTTGCCCATGTTACAATTCCACGTTGTGATAACTTGATAATTTACTCGTCCATCTTATGATAATTTTGCTCAGGAAAATCTTCTTAAAATTGGAATAGAAAAAAAATCAAAATTGAATTTTTGGAAAATCGCTTCGAGGCGCACACCCCCATGCTACAAACTAACTTTGAGCTAAAATTCATAAAAATCGGCTGAACGGTCTAGGCGCTATGCGCGTCACAGAGAGACTTTCAGCTTTATTATTAGTAAAGAAAAGGGGAAACACAAAAAGAGAAATACAAGAAAAAAGCCCTAGCCAGTCTTGTGTAGCTTGTTCGAATGCTAACTGGCTCGTGAAATGTCGATGAAAATTATTAACACATCAGTCCGGTCCGTCGCGTCATCGCAGTCAACTGTTAACCACTACCAGAACTTCTTTTCAATGAGGTTTGGCAAAAAAATTCGTATTTGTTTCCATACAATTACCACAGTAATAGTCACTAAAATTTTCCAACAGAGCCAAAATTGGGTTGTTTACGAAATTTTAAAAGTATTTTTTTCTGAAAGAAAATGCTTAAAAACATGTATTTTAACCAATTTTCAAAGCATTTGACAAAGTTTAGTATTTTTAAAAACGAATTTCAATCTGTACGCAGATTCAGTTTTAATTTTCACGCTTCTGCTCATGACATCACAAGTGATTTGAAATGCCATTCACTGATTCCATCAGCGCAGAGCGCAATGTTTTGGCATTAGATAAAGACAAAGCGGAATAATACTAATGAATTTCATGTTTGCTTCAGAAAAGCCTTCATTCAAAATTCTCAAATTGATTGCTATTAATGTTACTGTTTAAGGGGAACCTTTTTATTAAACAATGCGCAAACATTCAGCACGCCAAAGAACATTACTTGTGACTTCATAAAGACCACGCCTTGTGGGAATTCAAAGCTTTTTCTGACTCCATGTTTTTGTTTATTCTATCAATTAAGTGACTAAAAGTAGTACTTTTGAAAGAAGGAAACAACCTTATTCTATAAATTTTCCCTCATAAAAAGTTGTTAAAAAATTAAAATGTCGACTTCTTTTGAGACTTATGTTTCACGGTATTTTTTTTCCAATACTTTTCTATGATCACTTTCACACTTCAGTTATCTTGATTTCAAACGGCTCAGTCACATTTCTGACCCAATTATTTTTCAATTTTCATTGAATTATACATTTATCCAAAAAAAAAAAAAGGAAAAGAGATCGTAATTTGAGATTCTGTTTATTCGGAAGCTCACAAATTTGTGAATTGACAAAAGGATTCTTCATTAACTTTGAACCCCGTCTTTGTGATGTTAAACTTTTCAGATTAATTAGTCTGGTCCAATGGTGCTCAACCTACGCATGTGGCTAAATCGGAAACTATGTTCAGGAATTTTCTGAAACAACGAATCATCTTCATTTGGTATCAAGAATGGTTGCTGCAAATTTGGAACCAAATAGTTCCTAAAAGACAAATGGAAACTTCATATTAATAAAATAAGCATATAGTAAATGATGACAATTCTTGTTTTATAACTTTCTTTCCTTTTCTGTGCTTTTCCATGTTATGTAGAAAAAAATTCTTTCAAATACGTTTAATTTTTATATGTTAGTTTATCATACATACAAGTTTTTTTTTTTTTTTTTGGAAGTGGTACAGTTTTATTAAATGGGAATTGCGTTTTTTGCAGAACAGTTTCAATTATCGTTTGAAACTATGCATCGATGCAAAAATTAGTTCAATGCCACTTTGACGAAAAAATAATTTTTTAAAACTAATGCTTGTTGTTTTTTAAATTAAATTCAGAAATTGGTTCGGATATTGTAAATGTTATTTAAATTATATCATGAAATGTAATTCCAAGCTACTTTCCTGTCAGCCTGTAGGTAACGCGTGGTAATTTTTATTGGCTCCTAAAAAAGGGAGGGAGGGAGACATATACACTTTTTTTTTTTTAATTCGTGTTTTCGGTGAGGGCTTAAAAATATTTTCACCGTCAAAATACGGTCTTTTTGTATTATGTTAAAAAAAATAGCGAGAAATTATTGTCAAATGTCTATTGTTCGAATTCTACGATTTTGTATAAAGCCTTTTGTTTAAGCGATGTTTTAATGCCAGATTAGAAAACATTCAATCCAAAAAATAGGAAACAAACTATTTGTTCTACAACACAACGAATACCTTTTTTAGAAACGTATTGTCTGCTGAGCTCTATAAGAATATCCAGTTGCTATATCCAATAAATACGGGTTTTAATTTTAAGTGAAAGATTAGTTATTGAAAGAAAAGTTGTGAAAGACAAAGAGAGAATTGTCATACATATTATTAGACGACAAAAGCGAATGATTTAAAGAATTCATAATTATACCCTTTCACAAGAAAGCAGACGTTTTGATTTTATTCTCTTGCAAAAGAACAAAAAAAGGTACATTTCGTTCCCGAATAAATGATAGTAATTTAAGTGAATAAAAATCATTTAAATTGTGAGAAGCTCAAATTAAAGAACTAGGATTAATTTCTTCACTACGAACTGAAAAGTAACTCAAATGCAGATAACGGGAATAAGCTTAATTGAAAATTAAAATAAAGACTCTTTTAAAATGAGAATGTTATTTAGCTAAGGCGATTCTTTTGTAAAGAGGAGATAAAATTTGACATTTAAATATCATTTGAAGTTCAATTCTTTATCACATAATCTCTGAATTTTAATACATGTCTTCTGTTCGTGTTGATGAATATGTAGTTTACTTATGGAATTATTTCTTTTATGCTTAAAAAATATCAAAATGATACTGTTGCATTAAATAAATTTCCTATGTTTTAGTACAATGGAATAATTTAAGTGTGATACAATAAAGAAGCAGTGTTCATTTTTTCGGCAGTGCTTCATTCTTGAGCGTTAGAAATTAACTAATAAGGGAACGTGGGGCAAAGTGAAATATTTAAAACTAGTGGTACCTGCACGGCTTCGCCCGTAATAGCAAATTAAAAGGTCTTTTGGTTCGCCTGTATATTTACAAATGATGTGTAGTGAATTTTCTCGCCAATTGGCTTGTGCCCACGTTACGGTTCTACGTTATGATAATTTCGTATGTCGCCCATTGGCTTGTGCCCATGTTACGGTTCCACGTTATGATAATTTCGTAATTTATTCGTCCATCTTATGATATTTTTTTTTCTTAAAATTGGAATAGAAAAAGAACAAAATCGAATTTTCGAAAAATCGCTTCGAGGTGCACACCCCCATGCTACATACTAACTTTGCGCCAAATTTCATGAAAATCGGCCGAACGGTCTAGGCGCTATGCGCGTCACAGACATCCTACAGACATCCTACAGATATCCTACAGACATCCAGACATCCTCCGGACAGAGAGACTTTCAGCTTTATTATTAGTAACTAGTGGCACCCGCACGGCTTCGCCCGTAATAGAAAAATTAAAGCTCTTTTGGTTCGCTTGTATATTTACAAATAATGTATGGCCAATTGGCTTGTACCGACGTTACAGTTCCACGTTATGATAATTTCGTAATTTATGATAGTTTTTTTCTTAAAATTGGAATAGAAAAAGAACCACATCGAATTTTCGAAAAATCGCTTCGAGGTGCACACCCCCATGCTACATACTAACTTTGTGCCAAATTTCATGAAAATCGGCCGAGCGGTTTAGGCGATATGCGCGTCACAGACATCCTACAGATATCCTACAGACATCCTACAGACATCCAGACATCCTCCGGACAGAGAGACTTTCTGCTTTATTATTAGTAAAGAAGATGACTAAGCTTTTTCAAAGTGAAACAAATTGAAATTTGCTTTAAAAATTACAAAATATAAAGAAACAACACTGTATTTTGTAATAAAAACTTCCATTTAAACTGTATTTATTATTTTTGGCAGTAAGTTTGCGCCTTCAAAGAAAGTGGAAAACTTTTCCTTTTTTTTTCATGGGGCAAAGTGAAAAATAAATTTTTCTAATGAAATATTTTCTATTCAGTTATAAAAAATATTTTTGATCAAATGAATAAGTAAATAAAAGGATACTGAAACAATAAACGAAAAATTAAATAAATTAATTAGTTAATAATGTGAAGAAAAATGAATGAGTGAGTAAGAGTGAATGAACATGAAAATAAGTGAATGAATGAATAAAAAAATTTATTTCTAAATGAAGGAATGTAAATGAATTACTAAATGAAGGAATGTAAATGAATTAATTAATAAATGAATACGTAAGTGATTTAGTAAATGATTGAGTGCGTAAGCATAATAAACTTTCACTTTGCTCCGCATGTACTTGACTAAGTGTACAAAATATTAAAAATGCAAGTAAGCTTAATATTAACTGAACAAAGGTCATTCTCCAGAAAACGTAAATTTTGAACGCAAAAACTTTTCAATTTCGAAACCTTTTGTTTTCTTTCTTTCTTTTTTTTTATTTTTTTATTCTTACATAAAAGTGTTACCTACTAGAAGTAACCATAAACAATGGCCCAGCTAAGTTCCAATTATTTTACTCATAAATTAAAATAAATAAATAAATAAATGCCTTGTTCACGGAAATAAAGAAAAAAACTTTTAATATTTAAAAATCGAGGCCAATTCAATATCAAAGTAGTAATTTTGTTAGTTGTGCAAACAATCAGCTATTTTGATAATTAGTGGGAATATATGTAATATTAAGTCTCTTAATTAAAGTACGACTTAGTTAGTAGTTTAAAATGTATGTTAAAAATAGTATTTAGTAAATTTGAGGATATACTGGCAATTTATAATTTTGGTAGAATGCCTATTATTGATGTATTTCCTGTCCATCAGTTATTTTCACCTCAGAAATAATGGCGTTGATAAGGTCTCTCACGGAGGTGAGGATCTTGCCATTAGTATGGGCCTAATAGATGCATTTTTCATGGGAATTTTTTTTTCTTCGTTGCTACAATCTGCACATGTTAAGCATATGAAAACATATTCACTTCTGTTTCTAACATTAATTTACATCCCTGAAATTCTAGTTCACGGAGATGAAAAGTCAGAATAACCACACTAAGTTTTTAAAGCAAAATCTATCTTCTTGCTTCTCGAAAAAAAATCTCACAACTTCAACTATTGCTGGAAATAAACAAGGAGGCTCCCTTGTATCATGAAAAAAAATTGATGTGATTACTGCCACGTGTTAATGAGGAATGGCATTTTGTGTTTAGGTAACGGAGGTGAGAATTTATAGTTGAGATGACTACTTGTCCTTCTAAAACGAAGTAAAATACAATATCAAACTATTAAATATACTTAAACAATTAGTATTTGAGACACTTGTGAAAGGAATAATAAATAAATAAGTATATACTTTTAATTACACGAGTTATTAAGCAACAAAAACAGTTCAAACAAGGTGTGTGACAGGGCACGGAGGTGATAATTCACATGCGTTGAACCAAAAATATACTAAAATAAAAATTATTGTAAAAAATTGTTGGCAGGTTTAAATAGGTATATTTTTGATGAAATTAATAATCATTGTTAAATAATCATTGAATTGTCCCTTAGATTTTTTGCTCTAAAAGGCGTGTGACAGGAAAGTTGCTTTTTGAAGAATAACCCATAAATATTTACTGAACATTAGAAAGTCTCAATCAATGTTTAAAATGTTAATAACAAGAACGTTATCATTTTATAATAACAAAAAAAAAATGTTTTGACTGGCAACTTAATATTACAATATGATTATCAAGTTTTTGAAAACTGTGTATTATTATATGCTTTGATCTGCGATGGTATTTTTTTCTTTTACTGGAATAGACTACACGTGCCGCTACATGCTTAAAATATTACCAGATAGGTGATGCTAAAAGCAGAGTAAATATTTCATCATTTCACTTTGTCCCATATTCCCCTACAATTTAACCCCCCCCCCCCCCCCATCTGCCTCCTACAATGAATTCAAAGGAGAAAACTGCTTCAAAAAGTTTCAACTTATTTTGTTTCATTTTATGAATTTTCTCAATTACATTTATATTTCTTTGAAAAATAAAGTTCGATTTCAGTAGCTCAGGCGTTTTATGAGTAAGTAATTTTTATACGAGAAGTTGGTTTTAACTACACCTCAACAAGGGTTCAGAAAAATTTAGTTCCTACGGTTAATTTAATCTTTAACATGATATTAAAACACTGCTCTCAGCAAAACTTTACCTTCTTTGAAGGATAACATAAACAGTAGGGTGGTTCAAAAACCTTTTTTCTGTTGGAGTCTAGGACACCCCCTATTTTTTTTAAAGACTTACTATTAGTATTATGCTGTAAAAGTTTTAGCTTTTTACTCAAATTTTAAGAGGGTGCTCAATGATCCCTTAATTTAATATTAGCCGTAACATAAAAACTGCCACAAATGAAGAAATATTTAATTTCCCCAGCTGTTTTTTTTTTTTTTTTTTTTTTGCAAATAATTTATTGCAATACATATATGCATATTACTAGAGTGTATATTATAATATGTAGCATTGTTTTTTCGGTTCAATGTATTTTTTTAATCAACCCTCCCCGTACTTATGAAGTTTGGGGGAGGGGGTTGAGTACCCTCATTCAGTTGAAATAGGAGGCTAAATTCCTTCCAGTATATTGCTATCCACAATTCTAAACATATTGGAGGGTGTCCTGTAATCTAGGAGATTTTTTTTTTAACATGTATTTTTGAACCACCCTAATAAACAGGGTATTGTAAGCTAATCGTTTCTGAAGAGGTTAAGAAAAAATAAATCTGGAATGGAAAAAAAAAATATTTTAAGGGGTTGGGTGAAATTTCAATATGCTCAAACAAAATAAGGGCAATAATATTTCACTTATGTGGCTACCTCATTTTGAAAAGACTTAACCCTTAACGATATGCAGTTACAACATTGTTTTATTTGACACTCACAAAAGCTCCAGTAATTTTATTGCCCGACTCGTAAAGCTCGAGATTTTTTTTTTTTCCGCTTCATAATGGGGACATAAATTGTTGATTAGTTGTGTAATGAGCTCTCTTTATGCGCTGAAAAACCTAAACGTCGCTGAAACTTTCGTAAGTTGATTTAAAAGCAAATCTCCCGTTACGTCCTACAGCATTTCTAATGTTCTTCTCAAAATAAAAACCCCCATTTTATTAATTGACGCTTGGAGTATAAACTCTCGAGCGACTTGGGTTGTTTTGGCTTTTTCGCCATTTTCTTGCCTCCTGAATGACAGCAAAAAGAACGTTACAAAAATTCGGCGTAAATCAAATAATTCGAAACTTAAACAATCCCTTCTAATTAATTTTTTTCGTAGTTCCACTTTAATGTCCTTACAAATCTCTTTGGTTGTCTCGACGATATAAAGTTACGATACGATGGCTTTTGTTGGGAGTGTAAAAAAGATTCAAAAAAGAATAAGAAGAACAAAAATGGTGTCTCAGTTCTTTCGGCTAAGGTTTTTATACGAGGTTTAAGTCGTGGCAGTACAATAGCGAGTCTTTTCTTTGACGCAATATAACACTTAATGCTCTCTATTTGTCAGGTTAATAAAATGGCGTCTAATTCTTGAACTAAGGAGTTAGTTTATTAGTTTCTTTTTAATGTCTTATTTGATCTTTATTTGGTAGCTTTTTGTTGTTAGTAATTTATTAGAGTTTTCATTTGGCTAATATGCTATTTGAGGCAGTGCGAAGCAAAATGCCAAAATTAAAAAAATTGAATTTACCAGTAAAATGATATGAGATCCTCTCCTTTTGCTTTAGGACAGCGTTTTTACTTTTTTTTAATCAGTGAACCCTTTTAAGAAACTTTTTATTGTGGAAAACCTGTTTATTTTTCTTTTTACTTCCTTTTAAAAAAAAAAGGAAGTATTGTATTCGCGAAAAAATTTAATCGACCTTAATTTCCATTTTGTTAACCCCAGAATGAATGTTGAGTTAATTTTTTTCGACTCGACCACACGTGGATAAGTGCCTAAGAACGTATAGACTCGCGAAATATCCATTTTGACGATTCCCGAGGTAACTGCAACGAGTTTTCTCGTGACGTCTGTATGTACGTATGTATGTATGTGCGTATGTGTCTATGTGCGTATGTATGTCGCATAACTCAAGAACGGTATATCCTAGAAAGTTGAAATTTGGTACGTAGACTCTTAGTGGGATCTAGTTGTGCACCTCCCCTTTTGGTTGCATTCGGGTGTTTCTAAAGGGGTAATTTATTCCTTTTTTTGATGGGGGGGGAATCATTGTTTATTTCGATGCAAACGCAAGTGGTGTTATAATTTGTCGGACACTTGGCGATATATCGCCAGTCTTTTGGTCGCCAAGTTTTGTCACCAGCTTGGCGATAAATTTGGCGGGTTTTTTTTTTTTTAATTTGATTTCAAATTGGCCACTATTGGTGATACTTAGAGAGTAAACTATTGAATCACATTAAAATTGCCAATAATGGGAAAATGACATTAAATTAGAGTAAAAGGAAGTCATGTGATGCACACATCAGCTTGTTTTCTTGAGTAGTATAGTTTGAAGCAACATTCTTGAAATGTTTTATTTAATGTTAAAAAGTTTATTTAAAAAGAAGAGGAAAATAAAGATTAAGAGTTTCGTGGAACCGTGATTCATCTCTGGAACCCCTGAGTTCCGCGGAACACAATTTAAAAAACGCTGCTTTAGGACAAGAGATAGTACTGGTGGCTCTAGTAAGTGCTGCTATACAGCATGATTTAGGAAAAAATCAAGGAAAGTTTGCCTAGGATCTGTACTTTAAACGCCTTTTAATCAAAACTTTAAAACGCTCATTTAATTCCTTTGCATCTCATTGTTCCATTTGGCACCAAAAATATTTAGCGTAAATTGCTGCATCGAAGTCAGATACAAAGCTCCAAGTGCCGAAAATAATTTTTAAAAATACTGATAATAAAAAAATATTTTAAAAATATTTAACACTAAAAAAGAAAATAAAATTTTCAGAAAGCAAATTTCAATATCGCAAAGAAAAATTATTTGATTACTAGTGGCACCCGCACGGCTTTGCCCGTAGTAGAAAAATTAAAAGGTCTTTTGTTTCGCCTGTATATTTACAAATAATGGATGATGAATTTCTCGCCAATTGGCTTGCCCATGTTACGGTTCCACGTTATGATAACTTAGTAATTTACTCATCTATCAATAATAATTTTGCTCGGGAAAATGTTCTTAAAATTAGAATAGAAAAAGGACAAAATCGAATTTTCGAAAAATCGCTTCGAGGTGCACACCCCCATGCTACAAACTGATTCTGTGTCAAATTTCATGAAAATCGGCCTAATGAATGATCTATGCGCTTTGCGCGATCCTGACAGACAGAGAGATTTTCAGCTTTATTATTAGTTAGATAAAGAAAAGATATTGTGTTGTTTCTTTTGAAGCAAGACTTTTTTTAACTGAAAACCTAAGCTCCACTTTCTTGCAGTTTTTTTTTTACATTGAAATATATGAAGAAAAATATCGTGTTGCATTCTGTATAAGTACAAAACGTCTCCAACCAATATTCCGTAAGGAATTTTAGGAAAAGAGGCGTAACAGGCTACGTTTCTGCAGAAGAATGGTATAACTCCTCAGCAACTCAATGTATTATTTTGAAACTGAAGTTGCGTTATTCACAAGACTTGCATTTTTTTTATTATAACAAAATATGATTTGGATTATTATTAAAAATCAAGCATGCATTTGGATTATTAAGTGTAGTTCAAGCAAGAGTCGGAGGACAGCTGCAATCTGTGACAATTCGTCACACATTAGTGACATTATACTTAATTAAAATGTCATTGAACATGTTTTCATGCAGGCAAATTCTAACATAATGTTAAACATTAAGACAAAATCTTCAAAAGTGAATTGTTATTGATTTATTATCTTTTTATTTATTTATTATTTTTAAATTTTATTAATTTTTTATTTATTATTAAAAAGTCTCATTAATTTATGTATTTATTATTTTTAAATTTTAATTATTTATTTACATGTATGTTTTTTTTTTTTTAAATTTATTTGCGATTTCTGAAAATTTTTAGTTTGGAGCTGTTCCCTTCTTGCACCGAGGTGTTCAATTGTTTCGAGTATTCCCGAAAAACATCATTCAACCGAGCTATAATTGCATGTTTGCGTATTTAGCAGCATTTTTTTTTTTTTTTTTGAACTTTCTTTCTCGTTAAATGCGTTTAAAATTAAACGTACAAGAAATGAATGAAAGTAAAGAAAGAAAAGGCACAGGACAAAAAAAAAAAATCAAATTACTTTGGGACCGTATGACATCGTACATTGCCTCAGCCCCCTCCAGTTTAATCGATCCTTCACACACACCCTCTTTCGTTTCAAGGTGGGTACCTGCGATGTCGGGAAAGTGATAAATATTCCACCCCTTCCCGGTGAAGTGCTCTTTATTTAATTACAAGAACCCCCCAGCGAGCAGTTGCTTAATTGTTTCTTACACTTTAGCCAGGAAATCAATTTAATGCGAAATTAATCAGAGTTCCCCGGTTGTTGAAGTGGAGGGAGCCTCTCTCAGATGATCGTTGTTCGCATTTTGGTTGTGCGCAGTTAGTTATGTGCAGTATAGGCAGTTATATACAGTTAGTTCCACAAGGTTGACAAAACGTTTGTGAAGTTGGTTCTTTTCAATAACGGATAATTTATGTGCTTGAACGGCAAATTAATTTTAACCCGCTGTGAATATATGCAGCCAAAAATCAAGAAATCAATTTGAAATTGTTACGTTTGTGGTATTTGCTCACTTGTTTTTACCAAAATTCTAAAAAGTAAGTCTTAAGACAATAGCTTTTTCGCCGAAACGAAATCCCCACCCCTGCCCCCACTCCAGTTTAATTTTTTTATTGTAAATATTTAATATCACAGTTTATTTGTAGGAGGAAGGAAATTTTAGTGTCGGCGCTATGCGCATGTCACACTCCCAAATTGAAGAGTTGTCAGTTCTGTGGTTTTCTTTTAACCCTCTACTGCCACCGTGTCTCTGAGATGAACTGAGGACTTTGCAAACGCAAACTAATTTTACATCTGATGAATAATTGCGAACAAAAATAAAAAAAAAAAATCGACGTGGAATTGTGTTGCGTTAGTAGTATTTTCTCTATATGCTATTACCAACATTCTATAACTTCAGTTTTATTGAAACGAGCTGATGTGTGCATCACATGATTTCCTTTTACTCCAATTTAATGTCATTTCCCCATTATATTGACAATTTTAATCTGATTCAATTGTTTACTCTCTAAATATCACCAACAGTGGTCAAACTGAAACCAAATTTAATTTTTTTTTTTTGAATCTCGCCAAGTTGGCGACAAAACTTGGCAACCAAAAGACTGGCGATTAACCGCCAAGTGCCCGACAAATTATAACACAACTTGAGTTTTCATCGAAATTAACAATGATTTCCGCCAAAAAGGGGCAAAAGACCCCCTTGGGAACATCCGAATGCAACCAAAAGGAAAAGTGCACAACTAGACCCCACTAGGAGTCCACGTACCAAATTTCAACTTTCTAGGACATACCGTTTTTGAGTTATGCGATATACATACGCACATACGTATGTATGTGCGTATGTATATCGCATAACTACGGACGTCACGAGAAAATTCGTTGTAATTAACTCGGGGGTCGTCAAAATGGATATTTCTGTGTCTGTACGTTCCTTAGGCATATATCCACGTGTGGTCGGGTCGAAAAAAAAGCTCAACATTCATTCGGGGGTGAGAAAAATGGAAATTAAAGCCGATTTTTGAGTGAAATTTTTTTTTTCGCGAATATAATACTTCCTTTTTTGTAAAAGGGCCATGCCTTTTTTGAATTATGCTTATGTCGCACGCTAAAGTTGAGTCGACAGTTCTATAGTTTTCTTTTAACCCTCTACTGCCCACCGTGTTTCTGAGGTGTAAACTAAGGACTCTTAGCACACGCAAATTAATTTTGATCTCAAATGAATATTTGTGGACAAAAATCAAGAAATCAATGTAGAATTATTGCGTTAGTAGCAATTTCGCTACTGCTATTGCCAACATTCTAAAACTGCATATTTGTTGGGGGGGGGGGGTTGAATTAAGCGTGTGTATGTAAGCGTATTTCATCATTATATTTCTCCATAGTAGCTAGCGTTATTCTTTTGTTGACCAGTGTGAATTATGGCTGCTTTAAAATTAAGTTATTGATGCTGTCACAAACTTATATTTCAATCAGAGTCACAAACTTAGTTTGAAAATGTAAAAAAAAATAAATAAACAAAAAAGCCACCTTAATTGCATTTTGCTTAATATTCTGTGCATATAAATATTTTTTTCTACAAAAATAATAATTTGGGAACAGAAAGGGCACAAATCCTGTAACTGCTTTTATTTTAACTCATTTCAAACTCATTTTCTCGAATCTCATATCCAATGCTAAACTATTTTTCGTCCATATTATTTTTGTTTTGCGTATAAATATTTGTAATTGAAAAACTCAACGTCGGATGAAAACATTTAAAGTAAAATTCAATTAATATGTTGGTGGGTTTTTCCTAAACAGTTTTTTTTTTTTTTTTAATTGCTTCTTTTTCCTTTAATGTAGAATAAAGATGCACCTTATTTATTTTTTCGAGTTTTTATCCCCCCAAAAAATTTCCGTTTAATGTCTACATCTTTGTTAATAAAGCGAAATTAAATTTAAAGTCTATCAGAGAAACAAAAAATCAAAAAAAAAAAAAAAAAAAGCCCTCGATTTTTCTATTAAAGGAGGAGAAAGTGCACGTAAATTATTAATATCAGACCGGAAAAAATCCTATTGATGAATTTTTAATTTGCTGCGCACCATAAATTTAGTCATTTTGTCTTTGTAGTCAGTTTTTTTTTTACACCCGTATATTTTATATTAATGAATCTCGGAGTTAAAAAATGCTTTTCAGCTTCATTAGTCTTTAAACTTCATTAACTTACGATTTTTTTTTCCATGTTCTGTGTCTTAATGCTTTAAGATAATATTTTTCAATTATTTCTGACCAGCATTTATTGTATGTTAGATGCTGTTGCTCTTTTACATCATTTATAACTTTTTGCTTTGAACCTACAGAAATCCATTTGTTTACTCGTTGCATGTTTCTTTGCTTTGAATAAAATTGATTTGCAGTTTTTTGTTCTTGTTTTATGATGTTTGGTAAATTAAGAACGTAAAAGTTTTTAAAATACATTATTAAATGTCAGTTGAAGATGAATATATTTTATAAAATGAATTTTCTCTTGTCTATGCCTTTATTATCGTTTTTTAAAAAAGAAAATATTTTGTGAAAAGATATATTAAAACTTACGCAAATATAGAATTTAAAGATTTCCCCCAACTTTATTCTTAATTCGATTTTTTATTTCATTTGCATTTCTAAAATATCTAATAATTAATGTAATGTCCAATATGACTGATATACACGATGAGAACAAAGTAATGTTCTTTAGTGCACGAGGCAAAAAGAAAAACTCATGCAGGCTAACGAAATGATGAGCTTCGGTAAATAAATTCGAGACAGTTATTTATGTGTTTGCAGTTCAGTGTATAGTAAACTGAGGTGCATTTTGGTGAATTTCTCAAACGTTCGTCGGATTAATTCTTTTATTTTGGTCTTCTTTGAGTTCTAAACGAACTCTCAACAAAATTCGAAAGCTCAGAAACAATCCCTTCGTTTTTATCGCAATCACGAAAATGAATGCTTCAAAAATTCCAATATTTTAATAAAACAATTTCTTTAATTTCACCAGTTCTTTTATTTTATGCCTGCTATCTAATATTTCATCTATATTTTGCTATCAAAAAGACTCACGGAGGGTGATACCCAAAGTGGAAATGCAATTTTTTGAAAAATATAAATACTTTAATACAGATCATTTCTCTCAATATTTTAAATAACCCCGAACCTCTTCAGCCCCGAACATTCTCTGGAAAAAAGATAATCTAGAGTGCCTTTTAAGATTATCAATTAGAAAAATTTGCTGAGCTGGACCCTCGAACCTCTCTTTCCCGCAACATCACCTAAGTTTGTCTAAAACTGCGTTGTAAGAGTTACTATTTCGAAAAGTTTCCAGGGGACTTCCCCCGAACCTCCCTTTCTCTAACATTCTTGGAGATTGTATGAAATTCATGTTTTAAATAAAACATTAAAAACTTTTATTTTGTGTTTACGGGAGGGGGGGGGGGTGACATCACAAAGTACCGCCTCGAGTGTCGCCCATGCTAAGCACCTAGTGCATAAACTAATTGCTCAGAGTCCAATATTTTCATCTATAAGCAGAGAATTTATAATTTATTAAAATATATAACTCAAAATTGCTTTTTAAAACCGCAAAACTTTCTGTGGAAATCCTTATTTTCGAAAAAACAGTACATTTTACAATTAATACCATCTCCACAAAGATATTTTTCCATCAAATACCTAAAAAATCACAAAAACAGAACCTGGAGAGCATTCCACGACAAAACTGATCTTGGAGACCATCTAAATATCGTGATAACTTATCTCTCGCAGTCATCTGACTGCCCCTTCCCCACCCCTGATGGCAGGTGAAGACATGCTGATGAGCACCAAATCACGTTCGGGACCTACGACGAACAGGAAAAAATCACGACCATTCTTTTATGTAGCGAGCCAACAGTTTTTCTCTTTCTTTATACTCCTTCTACATAATGATAAATTATTTGATTTCTTGTTCTTCGTGTGATATCCCTCGAGAGTTGGAAGACTTTACTAGTTGGAGTGGGAACGAAGATTATTTTTATGGATGTTCCAGGGGGTTGATGACTTGATTTCTGGGCTGCTAAAGACCTTCGAAAACATTTCTTTCTGATTATGTTAAAATCAATGGCGGGGGTGGATTTTTCCCTCGAGAAGCAAAGAAAAGGTGCGAAAATATCGACAAAATGGCGGTTAATTTCTTTGAAAAAGAATGAAAACGTAAGAACATGCATACTTTTTTTTTTTTTTTTTTGTCTTCTTATTCGTTTTCGTAAACCTACAAATGTAATGACCTTCGAATTAGTTCTTCTAAGTTTCCTCCAATGTTTACAATGAGTAATGTACAAATGAAAATGGTTAAGTTTGACCACGCAGAAATGACGGGTGAGCAGGAAGCGAAAACGAACCACTTCGTTTTCTAAAAGGTAAAATCAGCGAGAACGCGCAAGCAGTAAAATTGCGATCCTACCTATTACAAAAGGAAGTGCTCCGTTTCCGCTTAGAGTTCACCCTCCATCTCTCTGTGGTCAAGCTTTAGACATCATTGTATTTCAAGTCACTTATTTGGTTCGAGACTCAATTTTACATTTAAGACGCTTATATAGGACGTATCACAATGCCCTCCAGGGTTAGGAAAGCCTCTGAAAATAAACATATTACCAACACAGCTGCAGCGTTCTGTTAACTGGAGAAAGGAGCATTACAGATTTTGTTTCCGAATGTTCGATATGTGAGCAATGAGGTAAGTAAAATGAGGGATAAAATGCGGTGTAGCAAATGCGGCTGTGTTCCTTTAGCGTAAATGTTGGGGTCACAAACATATAATCTTTGATATAACTTAATTTTTTAAAAGAAATGCTATTAGTTAGGCCCAGAGAGCCCGCTGACCACGAGAGAAGGGGATTATCGTCTACAAGGGGAATACCTTTTGAATGCCAAAAAGATGTTTAGCTTTTAATGCTAAATAGCTGAGCTGTCACAAAGATGTTTGTGAGTCAAAAATTCTTGAAAATCAGGAGATATTGGTTGGACTACAAATTTATGCTATCAATGACATTGAAGATTTTATTCAAGGAAAGTTGAGCATGAAGCAAACTTTTGTCACGCTTATTTATTTATTTATTTATTTATTTATTTATTTTACTATTGTTACGAATGTGTTTGCAATCAAACTGTATGTTATGGTGTTTTTACTTATTTTCTATTTTAATTTTAAGCATATTTATCATAAGAGAAAAGTTGGGAAATATGTTAAGCTAACTAATCCGTGCGAAGCTTTCGCGCTCTAAATTTGTACCCCTCCTGTAAAAAAAGTACCATTTAAAAACACGCAGCATGATTGCTTTAAAAATGCTAAAAGCATAAGTTCGATTGTTCGGTCGCAACCTCTGAGTTACTTATGCTCTCCCTTACAACCATGCTAGCAGACATTTGCAATTTAAACGAACGAATCCATCTGGATTTTTTAATTGTGAATATTTTCCAAATTACGGAACATGCGAACAGTTTATTGCGGAGGAAAAAAAAAACTTTAAAATTGTACTTTACTTTTGAACTTTGGTGTATCAAAGAAGTTATTGCATTCCGAACAAAAAAAAAAAAAAACATCTTTGAGAAATAATATATATGGCACAGAAATTATTCAATACTATTTTAGTACTGATTTTCACATGCAAAAATAATTCAATTCTTGTGCTCAACTTAATTTTGATATTTATTTTTAAATACAAAAATAATTTAATATTGCCTTTGTTCAGGTAGAAGAACATTCACAATACCTCATCACAAAATGATTCCTATTATTTTCAAGAGCTCTTCTATTTGTCAAAAACTGACAGCTTAAACCTTTCCGGTGTGAAATTTCGAATCCAAATATGTGATTTAGCAAAATCTCATTTTCGGAGCGATAGTGTCAGTGAAATGCCACATTATTCCGCGGCCATAGTTCTAAAGCAACCAATGAGGAGCATTCCAAAATGTTGGAGAACTGAAGCATTTCGAGGCGAAACACTCTAAAACCGAGATGATCGATTGCGTTTCGAATGTTTATCTCTCCCTGCTACACCCCCCTTCCCTCGACGCTTTTGCAATTTGCAATTATCTTGCTCGAGAGGTAGATACACTCGTCGTCGTTGTTTATCGGGGAGTGCAAATGATGCTGATTGCGTAGCAACAAGTTGCTCTTTCTCGTCGTTTTCCCGCCTTCCGTTCTCAAAATTTTTAGTTGGTTGTTTTTTGTTTTAATTACCGGAAGATAATTTGCATTCGAAAGAAAATTGTAATGCTTCATTTTTGTTCGCTCATTAATATAAACGTTCTTTTTAATTTTTGTGTTCTTTAGTTTTGATTTTATTTATTTATTTTATTTTATTTTTTTATTTTTTTGTTCTTTTGCCAAAATGGAATAAGAGTTGAATGATGAATCAGAAAGTGATTGTCCAATAACAAATAATCGCTATTGTTTGTTGCAAGTTTTATATATATATATATATATATATATATATATATATATATATATATATATATATATATATATATATGTTTAATACGCACCTTTTTAAGATTTTAAAATAATTGAATAATAAGTTTGTTTTCGTGACTTTTTAAATATGTGGTTCACTTAAAATCGCATTGTGTTGAACTTAGTTGTTTGGACTCGGACTCGCAGGTTCTCGGGTTCGATATCCGAAGCTTTATTGACCCACAGAGTTCTTAGCTCGAACATCCTGTTTGTCTATCTTATACGAAACTAGCGAATGTTTCCCTCTCCTTCTGCATCATGTCTGAATTGTGGAGGTGAAGATGACAGGTGGTGACGCATGTCAGCAGCGTTATTTTTTCTTCCTTCGATATACAAATTTTAAAATATAATAATAATAACAACAGATTTTTGTTTTCAAACCTATTAATTTCTCCTTCCTTTTTATATTGTGCGGATCAAATTTTTACTCAAAATCGCGAGGGAAAATCTTTTAATATTTTCACCACATGAAAATTCAAAATATAATCTAAACTTTTTGTTATGTTTTTCCAGTAGTTCCAACTTTTAAACAAACTAGCATTCCAACTTTTTTTAGTTTTCATTCCGTTTCGATTCGTGACAATTGATGACGTTAATGCTTTTATCCCTGGATGTCCTGAAAATGTCCTCAGGACATTCTCAAGATTGGATGTCCGGCCTCTTAAGGCTTACAGGAGTGAGACAGTGTGGAGTGACTTTCCTGAAACTCCTGTATCCAACGGTATTATTATTGACCTGGTAGACATCGACAACCAGGAGGAGATAGGGCTACAGACACGCATACAGACACACACAGGTTTTAATAGTATAGATTTCCTAAAAAATGTTCCCGATTTTTACCTCCTGTAAGGTATGCCTTTTTATCTATTATAAGAGAAAAAGAACTTGTGCTTCTTTTAAAACATTTTTTTAAAACTTAGCAGTTTTTTGTTCTTCGAATTCTGAGTGCTGCCGGATTTCCGGACACTGAATTTCGGCTCCTATACAAGCTTAACTTAGAAGCCTTTACTTATATTTGAAAAATCTCTTTTACGCTCAAACTTTGGTCGCTAAATTGATTCATATTAAGTCTCTCTAATTTTCATCACAGCTATGTTATATCATAGAAAAAAAAAGAATTTAACATCGTTAACACCTTCTTTGGATGGTTAAATCAACTCTCGTTCTGTTCGAAGCTCAAATTGAAACAATTGCAGCCCCTCTTTTCATGGGTAGTGCACACGACAACCAACACTATCACATATAATGTTTTGTCCGAACCTCACTAATCTTTCGGATCAACCAATTTTTTTGCTTTAAATGTTTGGTGACAAATTTCACTGAATAAGTATCTACTAATAACTTGAAGTAATCTTCTTTCTTGGTAACTTTCATACTTCTGGCACGTATCGAGTTTGGGTAGTTTCTGAAACGCTTTTACATAATGCACAATTAGATTTTCAAAATCCTTTTTCTTTTCCTATGATACTGTAATATTTTCTCACTTTCTTTTATTTTTTATTCGAAACTAGAAAATCGCCCGTCAAGGTATGACGTGTGAAAATTGGTTCTACATTTGAGCGAAGCCATTGCCTGTTTGAGTATATTATGATAGTTCAAATCGTAACCCTAACTCCAATGGATTAACCCTCAACTCCAGTAGGGAAGCGTTCATTGTTGACCATTTTTTCGTTTCTTCATTCACCTGAAATGGCACAATCTCACCAGCAAAACAATTAAGTTAACGGATCGAGTTCAGTCTTGTCACAATAAAGATTTTCCCTGCATTTAAACATTGCCAAATGTATTATCAAATTATCGTTCCGTGGCGCCGAGTTTCATTGTTGAAACTCGCGGGTTACGCGATCATTGGCTATTATATATATATATATATATATATATATATATGAGGATAAAACTCAGTTCTTGCTGCCAAACATCTACCACATTTTTTCCATATGTTTGCAAAAAATATATATAAATTTATTTCTTTACAAATCTTTATATTCTTATTTATTTCAGAAAAGCTTTTGCCGGAATAAAAGGATTTTTTTTTTTCCTTACCTCTCTTATACGTTTTTTTCTCCTTTTGTTTCAAAGTTCTTCAAAAGGTTTAAATCCTCTATCGCAGTTTCCGAAATTTTTAAATTCAAACGGAAAGCCGTATCCACGGCAGGAGCATAATTCTATTTCAACTCTTGATTTCCCTTTTATTTGAATTGTTGGAGTTTTTAAGCCGAGGTTTAAAGTGAAAATATTTATGTTTGGCTTTTAAGCGGTCTTTCAGCTTTGATATTATAATGAGCCTATTCCTCTGCTTTTTGTTTTTTCTGTATTTGCATTTCAAATAATGATAATGCTTTATTTATAGAAATACTTTTTTTTTCAAAAGGAAAAGGGATATAACTTCGGGAAGCTTTCAACTCATAATGCGAAGAACCGGAATGGTTTTACCGGTGTCATTTCTGTTTTTGTTTTCAATAAATGTACTAAATCTAAAAAAAAAAAAAAAGCTTTTCCAAAAACTTACAAGAAGGTTAATTAATGGAAAAAGATATATTGCATTCATCTTGTCATCAAAAGGTGGGTGCACCTAATAAGGTCAAAGGTCATGTAGATCGGACAAGCTAACCCCCATATTTCTATCTAGGAAAGCAAAAATTCACTAGATCGAGATTTTAGCTTCATAAGAAAGAAAACTGATGATAAACCGTTATCCACGAGCTGTTTGTTATCAACAGGAAACTGGTATGTTGTGGCCATCACGAAACTTTCTTCTATATATATATATATATTTTTTTTTTTTTTTCTGATCTCTCCCCATGCTTGATGAGGAAGCAATATTCCCAACAAAAGCAAAATTACACATGCAAAAACTTGACGACCATCCCAATGTCTGAATTATTGCAAAAGCAAAGCAAAGAGCGAAAATTGAAAGTTATTTTAAAAGCCTTGCTTGAATTAATTACAAATATTTTATTTGTTAACAAACATAAGATGGCAACAGTCAAAAATTTTAAATCATTGAGATAATATTTCCGATCATTTCCATACAATTAAAATCACGAGAAATACGCAGACGACAATCTATTACGATTTATCTTTCTTATTGTTGCATTAATAAAAATATTTTTATTCGCAAAAAAAAAAAAAAAAAATCAACACCTCTTGGAGCGATTGGCGTCAAAATTGAACCGAAGCCTGTTTACATATGGATTCACATATATTCCAAATTCAACCAGAACGTAGCATTACTTCTTGAGATAGGGCACTCTCAATGGAAAAAAAGAACGTGTGATTGCGCTACCCCCTTTTTACTTTCTTCTATATCTAATATATAGAATAAAGTATTGGATTCGTGCAAATTTTCGAATTTAGAATTTTGACGGATTTAAACGTTTTGAGGTGTGCTGAGTTCATTTCGACTATTTTTGGAAAATGTCTGTCTGTCTGTGTGTGTGTATGTGTGTGTGTATGTGTGTGTGTATGTGTGTGTGCATGTGTGTGTGTATGTATGTGTGTGTGTGTGTGTGTGTGTGTGTATGTGTGTCACGTCTGTGTGTGACCAGTTTTTTGTGGCCGCTCTACAGCAAAAACTACCGCATGAAATTGAACGAAATTTGGTACACATATGTGCCCCTATGTGAACTTGTGCCCATTGGTTTTTGGCGCGAATTCCTCCAAGGGGAGTGGAGCAATGGGACGTTTTTTGAGTTACGCGTGCTTGCTATTCCTCAGGAAGTAACTGGCGGAATCAAACAAAAATTGGTCCATATGTTGCCCCTAACAGGAGCAGGTGCTGATTCAATTTTGGTGTCAATAGCTCAAACGGGGGTTGAGTTATAGAACGTTTTTTTTTTCGTCAATTGTGACTGCTGTATCTTAAGAAATAACGAACGGAATCAAACAAAAAATTTTTGACAAGTAGCCCTTAGTGGGTATAAGAGCTGATTTTATTTTGGTGTCAACAGCTAAAAAGGGGGTAGCGCAATCGCCCGTTCTCTTTTTCCATTGTGAGTGCCCTATCTCAAGAAGTAATGCTACGTTCTGGTTGAAATTTGGAATATATGTGAATCCATACATAAACAGGATTTGGTTCAATTTTGACTCCAATCGCTCCAAGAGGTGTTGATTTTTTTTTTTTTTTTTTTTTTTGCGAATAAAAATAGTTTTATTAATGCAACAATAAGAAAGATAAATCGTAATAGATTGTCGTCTGCGTATTTCTCGTGATTTTAATTGTATGGAAATGATCGGAAATATAATCTCAATGATTTAAAATTTTTAACTGTTGCCATCTTATGTTTGTTAATAAATAAAATATTTGTAATTAATTCAAGTAAGGC
Source organism: Uloborus diversus (assembly GCF_026930045.1). NCBI lineage: Eukaryota > Metazoa > Arthropoda > Arachnida > Araneae > Uloboridae > Uloborus > Uloborus diversus. Next base: position 157,564,456 of record NC_072735.1, read on the forward strand.
TTTTAAAGTAACTTTCAATTTTTTTTTTTTTTTTTTTTTTTTTTTTTTTTACAATAATTCAGACATTGGGATGGTCATCAAGTTTTTGCATGTGTAATTTTGTTTTTGTTAGGAATATTGCTTCCTCGTCAAGCATGGGGAGGGATCAGAAAAAGGAAAAATATAGAAGAAAGTTTCGTGATGGCCACAACATACTAGTTAGCTGTTGACCCCAAAATAAAATCAGCTCTTATACCCACTAAGGGCTACTTGCCGATAAATTTTTCTTTCATTCCGTTCATTATTTCTTGAGAAACAGCAGTCACGATTGACGACAAAAAACGTTCTATAGCTCAACCCCCGTTTGAGTTATTGACACCAAAATTGAATCAGCACCTGTTCCTGTTAATGGCAACATATGGACCAAATTTTGTTTGATTCCGCCAGTTACTTCCTGAGGAATAGCAAGCACGCGCAACTCAAAAAACGTCCCATTGCTCCACCCCCTTGGAGGAATTTGCGCCAAAAACCAATGGGCACAAGTTCACATAGCAGCACATATGTGTACCAAATTTCGTTTGATTTCATGCGGTAGTTTTTGCTGTAGAGCGGCCACAAAAAACTGGTCACACACAGACGTGACACACATACACACACACATACACACACACACACAGATACACACAGACAGACAGACATTTTCCAAAAATAGTCGAAATGGACTCAGTACACCTCAAAACGTTCGAATCCGTCGAAATTCGAAAATTTGCACGAATCCAATACTTTCTTCTATATCTTAGATATAGAAGAAAGTAAAAATGTTGCGCAACCGTTATTACTAAAGAGCCTTCTCAAAATTGCCTGATCATGTTTTATAGTAAATTTTGTTCCTTCATGGTTCACTGTGGTTTACTAGTGTAGAAAAAATGTTAATTGTTCTGGAAAGCCTAATTTATGTTGTTGGCGAATTCAAAAAGAGAGATGTGTGCCGTCAGTTTTTCAAGTGATTTGGTAGCCCTAAAAAAATTCGATTGTAACCCAATAGGGCCGTGCTTGGCCTTATTAGACCTGCGATATCCTGATTAAGATACCGAAGGATCGGGTATAGGATATGATCCAGGTCTACGTAAGTTACACATATGTGCAGAATTGTGCACAGGAGTAACCAAACCCCCCCCCCCTAGAAAATAACGATTTATCAGTGCCCCGAATGTGACGATTGATTTTTATCCCTTTCATTAAAGTAAATATAGAATTTTAATAATGTTTTTTAGTTTTGAAATGTGTTTTAATATGTTTTTATATTGACAATGAAGAATTTTTCAATTTCTTCTAGTTTGATAATACTTTTTAGAGTTTTTTCAGAGTTGACCTTGTTAGGAACCCGTATTCCTAATAGTACCAATTGATTCATAAAACTTAAATTTTCTCATGGAATCATTTTTGGAATCAATTTTCTTACATGTGATAAATGTACAAAAGTAAGCCAATTGAATTACAAATGACGAAGATATTGGTCCCTGAACCTTAGTTCAGGGTTTAATTAAAATTAATAATTGAACAGCTTAAAAACAAGAATTTACAAAGAAGAAATATTAAGCATTTTTTTTAGTTACATGAACTTGGGAAGTTTATGAGCCCAATCATCGGTCTTGCAAACTAACAACGGAAAGCAGTTACTATGAAAAATATATTTCTTATTTGGAGCTGCACAATCCTACTTTTACTATTTTATTCTATTTTTTCTTTCTTCCCTTTAACATTTACTGTTCAAAATTATTTCCAGTTAAATAATACTTGAGACAAACTTTTTTTTCCCAAAATGACGCTTTTATTTCAAATTCTTAATCTAAAGAACTCTCCGTCCTTGCTTCTTTGTATTACATACCCAAAGTTTATGCTAATACCTAATTCTTATGGAAGCCAAAATTCACGGACATGAACTGGGAAGTTATCTGCAGAACACATTTTCTCTCCTCAAAGGTGACGACACGGTTCATGTCGACCGGAGACAAGTTGGAAAACTACTTTTTGCCCCTTCGATCGATTAAAGGTCCACAGAAGGTCTGCATAAATAATTCAATGCATTAGAGAACAGTTTCCCCTCTGCTTTCTTTTCGAATTTCTTTTTGGAATATCTTCGGAATCCTCTAGGGCAGCCGCGGGTATGATTCTTTCTTGTTGTTTCTGATGGAGCGGAAGAGATGGAAAGTTTCCGCCATATGGCGTTCGATCTGTGAATGTCGCGGAACCGTGTTTGGTGTAACATAGCTGAACTCGCTTCATTTTAAGACCGAAAATTCGTCAGATTACGTTTTGCTACAGGTGGTTAAATGATTGGTGGAAATTAAATCTTGGCTTTGGAATTTCTGAGATAAAAAAGAAACGATACGCGGTTTTGATTCAGATCCAGCCGTTTGGAATTATTGTAATATTGTGACATTTTATTTTTACCCGTCGTGGGTGAGATGGCACGAGTAACTGCTGACGGAATCAATCACTTGGAGGCCCACTACAATGTATTTTGAGTCCCTTTATCTGTTATTTTTAAAATAAAAGTTTTTAAGAAACTGGGTGTATTTATTAAAAAATGTTGTCACTACTATAAGGGGCTGTCTGCAAATTATGTCACACTTTGAAGGGGAGTTTGAACGGGGGGTTGTGGAATTGTTTGTTGCTAAGAGAGGGGAGGGACTAACTAGAGTGGTGACGTCGCGCATTTTTGTGAAGAATATGGTTATGAACAACAACGTGACATGTGACAGGGGGAAAGAGGTCAAAAGGTTCCTTTCATGAAGACATCGCGTTACTGTCTTATGAAAGACTCAAGTTCTTTTAACTTTGTAAATGTATCCTTTTTGCAATCAAATGTATGGAAATGATGTTTTTCATTGGATTTAGGATAATGCATCTCACTCTGGCACGCAACGAGGGGCCAGATGCTAATAATCAGCTGAAACATTGAGCTCTAATACTAAAAAGAGAAAAGACTTGGATATCCGTTTTTTGCCCAAACAAGTATGGCAAAAGAAACGGTCTTTTCCCATTACATAAGATGTTTTATTATGCGATGCGTTTTGCGATTCTCGCTCGAAATTCAAGCCGCAAGCTTCAATGCTGAAGAATAAGTTCTCTCTTCTCTTAACAAGAATGCTAGTTTTTATACCATTTTACCTACCCTAGTATGTTAATATATTTACATAAGGACTGATATGACCGTCCCTTTTTAGAGAAAATTTTGGCTGAACTAATGGTCCCACTTAATGGTCAAAAAGGGACTAAAAAATAACTAACATATTCGAAATTCAAATACTGTCGCCTGAAGCTTGAAAATAATCTCCAAAACTCAAAAATATCATTGATCGTCTAAAATTTGTTTTCTGATCGTTCCAAACAAACACAAAAATATGTTTTAATGCCTAAAAATATTCTCTAAAACCGAGAATTATAAGCATCTTTCGGCAACTAAAAATTTGCTCTTAATCTAAATATTTTTTTCTTCGTGTGGAAACGTTTTCTTCAATAAAAAATATCAACTGAGAAATAGGCAAAATTTTGCAAGATAATCTGTTACCTGATTTCGAACCGTTGCATTCGTCGACTACATTCTTTTTAATAATTTTTAATTAGCTTTTATTAATTAACTAGAAAATCGCCCTCAAGGTATGACGGGTGAAAATTGCTTCTACATTTGAGCAAAGTAATTGCCTATTTGGTGATATTTTGATAGTTTGATATTTTACCAGTAGATAGCGTTCATTATTGACCGCTTTTCCGTTTCTTCACTTTCCTAAAATGACAGTCTTACCAGTAAAACAGTTAAGATACCGGATCCAATTCAGCCTCGTCAAAATAAAGCATTTCCCTGCATGTCAAACATTTACCAAAAAATATTACCGAATTATCACGCCGTGGAGCGAGTTTCATTGTTGATGACGTCAGGTGCGTTACTGGATCAATCGCTAATATATATATATATATATATATATATATATATATATATATATATATATATATATATATATCGCTTATGTGGAAGAGGAGTGCCACAATACGAAGAAATGAAATCTTACAGGAGAAGCGTTTGAAGTTGAACTCTTCAGGCAATTTGCATTAGGAAAAGTAATTTTCTTTGCTCTCCAGTCGTTAATATTAGAACAGAAAATCTGTCATTATTCTCCAAAGAAAATAACGTCCTTTGAAGCCCTTTAAGCGAAAAAAAAAAAAGAAAAAAAAAGAAAATCAAAAATTTTGTATTGTGGCACTCTTCTTCCAAGCGAGCGATATTAGGATTTACATGTCCAATAAATTTTCTCGTACACATGTTTTGTGACATTATTTGATTATTAAATTGTTTTTATTATTTTCTATTTATGTATTTTTATTTATTTACTAGTGGTACCCGCACGCGGCTTTGCCAGTAATAGAAAAATCAAAAGGTCTTTTGGTTCGCCTATATATTTACAAATAATGTATGGTGAATTTTCTCCCAATTGGCTTGTGCCCATGTAGCGGTTCCACGTTATGATAATGTCGTAACTTGCCAATTGGCTTGTGCCTATGTTACGGTTTCACGTTATGATAATTTCGTAATTTACTCGTCCATCTTATGATAATTTTGTTCTTAAAATTGGAATAGAAAAAGAACCACATCGAATTTTCGAAAAATCGCTTCGAGGTGCACACCCCATGCTACAAACTAACTTTGTGCCAAATTTCATGAAAATCGGCCGAACGGTTTAGGCGCTATGCGTGTCACAGTGATCCAGACATCCTCCGGACATCCAGATAGAGAGACTTTCAGCTTTATTATTAGTAAAGATGCATTAATTTTTACTTATTTCTTTAATAAGCTTATTTAAATATTTTATTCAATTTATAAATATTTTATTATAATTGTTTTATTAAATATTTTTCCTTTAAATAACTATGACTTTCAAGTGGAAGACACGCAAAAGAAACCAGACTAACTGCTCGTTGTAATCGATCTTAACAACCAAATTCGAAGTAGTAGTTGTTTTAGCCAATATTTTTTCGCAAGACTCTATCGTAAAAGTATGCTGTTGCCAGCTGGATATAAAAGTCGAACCGGGTAATGCGAAAAAGAAGTTAATCGAGGCATCTCTGGAGGTGACAAAGCGGATCATGTCGAGGAGCCATGTTCTGTTCGCGTGGAACACCCGATCGATCCGACGTCTATTGGAAAAGTTCTGCATAAGTAGTTCGGTGCGTTCGAGGGTGCTTTTCCTTCTTTACTTTGAGATGGTTTTGGGAAACCAATGTTAAGGAATGATAAGGTTCGCTTTACACTTTTAGTCTTTTCGTGGGTGTAAGTGAGGAAGGATTCTTTGATGTACATCTGAGAATATCTTGTCGAGTGTTAAAATTGACTTCTTTCTAGAAGGGCGCAACCGATACCTATCATCTTCGGTTTCTACCGAGGGAGAAAAAAAAAGTAACACTGCAAAGTAAACCAATTTTTTTTTCTCCCTTCCTTTTTCTTTTTCCTTTCTAACAGAGCTTTCACTAAATGAATCAATTAACCAGCGTTTTGAAGCAGAAAAATTACTGCAGACATGTGTTTCGGTTTTACAAGTAACACCTTTTTCAATGCAAAGAAGTGTGAGCTTCTTGATGAAAAGTCATCCGAATGACTTTTCATTCAAAAGTTCACACTGAGAAAATGAGGCAAAAGTCTCATAACCGTGAATCTCCTGACATAAATACCACAGGTTGCTTATAAAATCGAGTAGAAAAACCCGACAACCGGAAGTGCGCCAAAATAACTATCCGGCCGTGGGCAGGTAAACGACAGTATCTGCAGAAGTGAGTTTTCGAGATACAGTGGCCTCCCGCTTATATGATCACGTTTGTTCTAAACAGTTTTCTTTTCTTTACTAATAATAAAGCTGAAAGTCTCTCTGTCAGGATCTCTGTGACGCGCATAGCGCCTAGACCGTTCGGCCGATTTTCATGAAATTTGGCACAAAGTTAGTTTGTAGCATGAGGATGTGCACCTCGAAGCGATTTTTCTAAAATTCGATATGGTTCTTTTTCTATTCCAATTTTAAGAACAAAATTATCATAAGATGGACGAGTAAATTACGAAATTATCATAACGTGAAACCGTAACATAGGCACAAGCCAATTGGCGAGATACGACATTATCATAACGTGGAACCGTAACATAGGTACAAGCCAATTGGCGAGAAAATTCACCATACATTATTTGTAAATATACAGGCGAACCAAAAGATCTTTTAATTTTTCTATTACGGGCAAAGCCGTGCGGGTACCACTAGTGAGAAATAAAGCGGCTGATTCAATAAAGCAGCTAATTCAATAAAGCTGGACTTTGTTCTGTTTTTGACGATTTGATTCATAAAAGCGGTTGATTCAATTAACCCACTGATACAGTTAACCGGCGTCCACTGTGCTTGAAGAAACGCGTTTTGGACTCTGAACTAACAATGGGAAAACGTTGGAATTAGACGTTTTTTTAGCCTTTTTTTCAGCGGAAACCAAATAAGAAAGCTTGTACAATAATGCTAACGTACAATAGCTGACAAAAATGGAAAAAAAATAATAAATGAAAAATTTGCATTTACTGCCGTTTACTTGCTCACGGCAGTAGACAAGATTGACGGCATTTCTTTAACCAGTTGGAGGGACCCTGAAGACAGCTCTAATTTTTTTATCCATACCAGAAACCCAGCAGTTCCTAGTCCGGCACCCCCAGAGGTAGTGTTTCACTTAAAGGACTTTATGGCCACGAGTATGTTTAACATCCCTCTGTCACCATTAATGAAGACGGTGGATCTTCAACGGCTAGGATCGAACCCGGGACCCTTGCCAATCAGGCCACCACGGCCCGCATTTCTGGTTAGCAGGATAATAATACATCAGTACCATAAAAGTAGTTTATGGTACGTAAAAGTAGTTTATGGTAAAGTAGTTTAGAGACGAATAACACTTAAAACTAGCGTTCTTTTACAAAGGAAACAATCAACGACTAAATTTAGAAGCCATTTTAAAGTGAATCTTGTGATTCTACCCAGAATATCTGCATCAGAAAACACGATTCAAATAATGAAAGGAGGGACTTTTCGAAAGCATAGAACAAGAACTCGCTAATAAATGATCTCCTTTGTTGCCATAAAGTAGAATCTGCAACCAATCAGTATCCTTTTCATCTTCTGGCATTTCATTATCTCGGACTTAAGACTCAGGGAAGCGTTGTTAATTCCGACTCCGAAACGAATGTCGAGCAGATACTTTCCAGACTTTGTTTCAAGATTAGTCGCTTCAAAACGCTGATAATGAGATAAAATTCAATTTTATGGTGACGTTCCCGGGACGAATAAGCGGCTTTGAGTTTATTGTTTTTCTTTCATTTGTTAGCTAAAAATATCTCTGTAGCATTTGCTTCTCATTTGTAGTATGGAAATGACTTTTCTTCCGAAAAAGTTTTGCTTTATCCTGAGTAATGTTCATTGTAACACGATGAATATTAACTTCACAGTAAACAGTGTACTTAGTGTCAGTCATGTCTAGATAGATTTTCTTTCCGAGGTTTTTCAATCATTTGGTATATTTATGAGCATTCCATATTGATCATTAATAAGTGCTTAGCACGTGGACTTTAAGTTTTTAAAACTCCGTTCCTCTTGTTCCCGATTTCTGAGCTCACAAACATGTTTATCTGTAGTACCACACTAACACTGGGCTGTAGGACGGACTATCAAATGCTGTTTTTTTTAAATTTACCGTATATTGTTTTGTCGAATGATACTAAATGACTTCTTCAATATCATTGCATTTGAATAGAATTTAATTTTAATTTATTCCACTTCGCATCAGGTAGAATACTGTGAATAAAGCCCAACGAATACTTCAATTAGAATTGCTTCAACGTATACAACAATTCTACTTCAAAAACATTGGCGGAAAAATGTTATGAAATAATAATCACTCCAGACATTTTCTTTTCAACTAATGATCAACTTCATATTGGATAAAAATAGAAAAGAAATATCAGTCGTCCTTCTGCATTTTTCGTCTGAAATGTGATCGCAACTTTTTGCTTCAGCTACATCAACTTATTTGCAATTCTCAACAAACACATACATCGAAAGAAAAGGGCGTATAACCAGCAACTAGTGTTTCGTCTGCGTTCCAAGTTTATTTTTTCACTTAGAATGTTTGATTTATTGAATAAACGTCCGATCTTTCGTAAAATAATTCCAGCAGCGTTTCTTCGAATAATGTTCCATGCTAGACGAGGGGAAACAAAAACGTTTCTCGGTCAAGTTAAATATTTGCAGGTTTGAATATTCTTCCTTCTTTCAAACTTTGCGCTTAAACTTGAGTTTAGTAAGAGGTTCCACTTAGTGATTAAGAAACTAAAATAATACTTCATTTAAGCCAGGATTATTTTTCAATCCCCTAGGTATTTTTCTTTTGTTGATATTTTTACCATGCTTTCTTTAAACATGTTATATTGTTGTTTATAAATCCTAGGGGGAAAAGCGCATTGTCGTACTTATTTCATTTTTTTAAGGGGGTCCGGAACACAAAAATCGTCAAATTTTGTATATTTTTTAATCATTTAAAAAAAAATCCGTTTTTTTCTGCTTAAAAGGACGTTGGAATCTTGTTTCTATCTTAATTACAACGAAATATATATTTTTTGCATGCATTTTACTAATAGGATATTTAACTTTAAAAGTTTAAACGCGTTTTTCTCCATGATGCAATTTTTCTCGACTTTTTGCATTCAAACTGTTATAAGTCAAGAAGTAATAAAGATGAAGTAATGAAATATGAGTTTACTTCAATTTTTTTTCGGAAATTTTGGAAAAAAAAAATGTTTACAGCAAAAAAATATGGTTGTTAAAAAAAAAAAAATACCTTCGAATTTTTCGTAATTTTTCTTCAAATATTTTCTACTTTTCCTTGAATTAATATTTTTCAAATCGCCGAATAAAAATTAAACTTAGATATTTGTGCATAATTTTTTTTAAAAAAATTTAAAATTGACGAAGATTGTTTGAGTTTTAGCGAATTAAAAGCAACTCCATTTTTTAAAATAATTAAATTCAGATTTAAAAAAACTTTTTTAAATATTTATGTTATGATTTTGCTGAAACATAGCTGGTGAGTCAGTGCAAAGAATTTCAAAACTCTAAACTGTTTAAAAAATGTTTCTCAAAATGTGTCGTGTCCCCCTTATTGTAGATAAACGTAATTCTAAAGTGGTATTGTATTATATAATAGAATGTTTTTGTTGCACGAAACTCGTGGTATCATTGCGTCGATGCGTTTCAAATTGAATCATATTTTAAGCTATGTTTCAACCTTTCGAGTTAAAAAGTAATTATATCAAAAAGTCAAATTTAATCAAAATATTTGGTGTAAAAGGCCTGTATTGTATTGTCACATCAGAAAAGAGTGCCAGTGGTCCTAGTCTTGAGTTTAAAAAAAAAAATCTCGCTATGAAAAAATTATTGTGGAATGTTTCTTTTATTTCCGAAGCAGAGTTATATAAATAAGGTATTTCTTTTACATTTATCAGAATTTATAATATTAGCTAATGGGGGTCATTTTTAAAATTTTAAAAATATTTTTTTTCTGAAAGAGCATGCTTTAAAAGCATAGGATTTAACAATTTTTTGAATAATTTGACCAAGTTTAATACTTTTAAAAAATTTATTAAATCGGTGCGCTTTTATTGTTTACTCTTCGGCCAATGACATCACAAATGATGAACTGCCATTCACTGTTGCCATTAGCAGAGCGCAATATTTAATACGCATCTTTACTCACGTGTAGTGGCAACGATGTGGTTGATAGCAAGCGTAGAGCGCTATATTTAATTTGCTTCTTGATTATCATAACGTGGAAACGCGGTAGACGGATGCGCCAAAGTACACATTTTTAAAAAAAATAGCGTTGGGAAAATAAAAGTATTTTCTGGATCCATGTTTTTTTTTTTTTTTTTTTGCTTATTCCATCAATTTCAGTGACTAAAAGTAGTACTTTTGAATGAAGGAAACAACCCCATTTAAAGCATTAGAAATTACTTTTTTATTGTGAAAAAAAAATTAGAACTGAACAAACTATAATGCCTATTTTTTCCCCTCACCGTAAAACCCACTTGCCACAAATTTACGGAAGCCATCTATCCTAATTTCTGTGTAACGATTCGCCTTTTTTTTTCACTACTTTGTTGCTTTCTAACTTTCGTTCTCTGTCTTTTCAAAATAGTATTAGCTGGGAAACGGTAGAAGAGAAATAAAGCAACTTTCATCCATTCGTAGTACTTAGGTAGCTTAAAATGCGGTGCGTTAGCCCAAGAAATATTTTACCAATGTTTTTTATCTCAATGGCAAGGTAAAGAACAAAAAGAGCAAAAGAACAAAAAGGTTAAAAGTATAAACAAATAACAAGGACAAAAAGAACAAACGGTAAAAAGTGACCGCAGTCATTGCCTCAAAAGTTCTCGAGCTCGCCAGTAGAGAGCTGTTTCTGAGTTGCCGAAAAGTCTAGTCAGGAGCCGGAACTGTGCAACAGCTTCCCGACGTGGACTGCTGGGGATTGCTAAAAGATTTTCAGCTACGGGAGTTGACTTTAACAATGAAACGCATGGTTCTCCAATGAGTGCCTGGCCACTGTGTCATTTTCGGGAACGAACAGGTAGACATCCTTGCAAAAATGGGCGCTCTGTTAAACCAATCAAATTCCTGAGCACTCTCGTTCCATTCCGTCAAGCTTCACATCAAGCAATTATTGGGAAAAAATTATAAATCCCAATTTCAGGAAAGGTAGAATGTAACTGCCAATCTCGTTGTTGTCGGGTCATCGGACAACTTTTGGGAAGATGAAGGGTGATGGAAAGAGAGGGTACCATTGCCTCCAGAGAAAAATTGCAGTTAAAAGTAACTCAGTTTATGATACCCTACCGTGGGCAGATAAACGGCAGCATCTGCAGAAATGAGTTTTCGAGATAGTTGACGAAACGCGTTTTGAATTCAATTCTAAGAATAAAAAACTGTTGGAATTGGACGGGTTTTTTTTCCCCCCAAGCTTTTGTTTTCAGCGGAAATCTAATAAGCAAGCGTGTACAACAGATGACAAAAATGAAGAAAAATGTGCGGTTACTGCTCTTTACCTGCTCACGGCAGTATTGTGGTGCGTCAGTAATAAAGCTCATTTTTAATATGACTTATTACAAACAAACAACATCACAACAAACGTTTGATTTGTTTCAACACCCAATGCATTCCTTTTTTAAATATTTATATATAATTCTTTTTTTTTTATATATTTGAGTTACTTTTCAGGTTTTTTTTTTTTTTTTTTAATTTAAACAAAATCGCCTGCTGCGTTTTCACACGCATTTGCCAACCCCTCGCTATTCAAACTTGGCTGCCGTATTTACTGCTCAAAGATACTTTAAACAGCGTTTCGGAACTAGGTTCTCAGAAACCAGAACCGTTACGTCAAGAAATCAAGAGCGTTTGTTACTTTTCCCTGCAAAGCAGAAAAAAAAAAAACAATATCGGCACTTTTGTACTATGGTTAAGACAATTCTGCCGTTATTTATGTTATGCATACTTAAATATTTTCTCTTTTAGTGATTCAGTCTTGCAGGAAAGAGTACAGCTCGTTTGCTTTTCTGAATTTTCTCATCATAATACAAGTTGCTTCGTAAAACGTTGTTGCTTTTTTACATATTCATTATCATTTAATATTATAAGTACCAACTCAAAAAAATATTTTGACTAAATATTAAAACTCTGATCCTGGGTTTTTCCTGGAACTTGAACATTGTCAAAAAGGCTCCAATATTCGAATGTGTTTTAAACATTCTTGTTTCAAATTAATGTGATCCAACTGATTTAGAGCTCCAGAAGTATAATTAAAATATTTTAGTTTGCCATCGAATTTAGAGGAGTGTAAAATACTTTAATATATTTTTTTTATTTATCTATTTCAACTTATTTTTTGGTCCGCTTAAGACACCAAATCATGGAATATCGATGAGACAAACACATCGCCTCTGTTACCTGCAATGGTCTCTTAGAAATGTAACATTCCCCCCCCCCCTCCTTGTATTGTTCAAACCTGGCTATTTCATTGTGTTTTTCTGCCTATTCACTAAACATCCTAAAAGATGATGGAAGCGAATCTTATAACCACATGGCACTTCTACTACTCTAACTTCATAGCCTGAAACGGAAAACATATTCTACATGAACACAAAGTGCGCCAAATTTCCCACTTAATGGAATTTCTTTTCGTAATCACTGTATATGTTGTAAGCTTCACGGCCCCTTTTAACACTTGGATTTCCTTTTTCATTTACGCTTGAAGCTATAAATTTGCTATAAAGGAGAAAAAGATCGTCGTAGAATAGAAATAGTGGAGGTTTCCGCTCCAAAATTACTTCCAATAAGTACGACTTCCGTGGGTAAACAAAGCCTGCACCAACCCTGCCCTGCATTAATCGATTCTGAGATCAGAAAAAATTGCCTCTGCAAGAAATTCCCGTCATCCAGTCATTTTTCTTCATTTTCAGTTTCCGTCCGCCATTTTTTACGCTATCGTTCCGTCCCATTTTGCAACTGCTTCTAAGTTTTTATTTCTTTCTTTTGCTAACTGAGGCGGCAAATTTGTATTGAAATGATGGGTTAAAAAATGGATTCTCCGTCGCTTTGTTTGTTTTGGCAAGTAAAGTTGAGGTGTCTTTTTTTTCCTTCAACAGATTCCAAGAAAAAAAAGTTCTATAAATAGCGGGCTTAACGTGCTAATCTCTTGAAATATTAAAGCTGATCCTCTAGTTTCAGACCTATAGTCTTAAATTTAGAAATAGTGCAGGAAGGGAAATACTTTTTTTTTTTTTTTTTTTTTTTCAAAATGCTTTTCCCTGATATAAAAATTGCCGAAATGTGTAAAAAGAAATTTAAAATTGGTGATAAATCCTGTAAAAACAAAATGTCGTTAAAGTTCTCTACTATAATTTTCCATTTATTATTACTTAACTTTATTCCAAATTGAGATTCATCAATTCACCTTGATTGCATTTACTAAATCAGTCCAGTAAAAATATCATACCTATGATTGTGATTAAAACAGCCAGGGTAATGGTTAAATGAAACTATATATATATATATATATATATATATATATATATATATATATATATATATGTATATATATTGGAGAGTTTTGATTTACCAGTGATATTATCGACATAAAATCACATCCTCATATATATAATAGGGATTCACTGATCGAGTAACACTGACGTCACTAACAATGAAATTCGAGCCACGGCATGATACTTTGATAATATTTTTTTGAGAATGTTCGACATGCAAGGAAGTGCTTTATTTTGATGAGGCTGAACTGGATCCGGTAGCTTAACTGTTTTACTGCTAAGACTGTCATTCAAAGGAATGAAGAAACGAAAAAGCGGTCAACAATGAACGCTATCCACTGGAGTTTTGGGTTAATGCACTGGAATTAGGGTTACAATTTCAACTATTAAAATATCACCCAACAGGCAATTGCTTCGTTCAAATGTAGAAACAATTTTCACCCGCCATACCATGACGGGCAATTATCTAGTTTTAAAGATAATTTTGAAATGAACCGCTATTTTCACATTTCTTAAAATGGCATTATCAACCAGCGAAAAATACCGCCTTTTACAGAGGATGACCCTTTACTAACAAAAGATTTTGACCTCACTAACTGTGATTACACTGCTCTTTCCATTTTTTTTTTTTTTTTTAATATGCGTTTGTTTCTTCTTCAACTAGTTGAGGAAATAGCGGTTTCAAACTTGGGAACCATCCCTCAATTTTACGGAGGGCTTGCAATCTGCGGAAAACAAAACGCCAATTTTATTCAATTTTTGTCTTTCGTTTTTTATAATTATTCTATACTTATTCCACTTGTATTGTTCCATATTTTTGCACATTTTTTACCATGAGTGTTTAAAAAAAAGTATAATAAGTTTTTAAAAAAGTAGTAAAATTAACAAATCAGTCAGTTAGACTTAAAACCTTTTAGTCATTCTTTTCGATTATTGTCCAAAATCAAAATAGAACGAGTCCAGTTCTGCGTGGTTTATGATTTGGAAGCTTTATAGTTTCTGTGTTCCACATACTCACTGAAGCTTGCCGAAGAAAGTAACATCGGAGTATACAAACGATATCAATATTTTCCTTCAGTGTGTCGAACGCACAGTCGATACATCAAAAAATAAGGTCTTCGGAGTTATGCTTCGAGCGAAAATGTTGCATCGGAGATAGCATTCGTCATCTCAACTCCTGAAGAATCACCCCAACTTCTGGCGCCATTTTTCAATCGAATATTAAGAAGGCTGACTTTTACTTCGACTTGTGCAGTTTATTGAACTACGTGTTTGTTTGATATTTATTGCATATTCCTTTTATTTAGTTTGACGTGAACATTTTTCATGCGTCTATTTTGTGTTACTGTATTTCGGGATTGAAACTACATTTTAACGTTACTTTCGAGACTTTTAATGGGAAATGGCTTAACCGTTTCTTCTCCAGTTTCCCAAAAGTAGTTTCTTTAAATTCGACACCACTAATGGAAAGGAGAAACCAGGAAAACGGATTGGCTGAACAGCTTTCTCGTATTAAGAAGTCCTGAGATAGAATTATTTGTACAAAATTATTATGAAATATTCGCTTTTTAGTACAATTTTTTCGCTAACAAAATTGCAGGAAATAAAAACGAAATTCCGCGGAAGACGATAATTTTTTCCCTCACGTGACCTCATAATATTTTATTAAAATAATGATTTAAAAAGGTAATAAACAAAATATTGTTGCTTGAAAAATCACAAGAGTAGGTGGATTTCTGAAGCAAAAGACTTTTTCATAACCTTTAAAAAAACTTCTCTTTAATGAAATATACGAGTTGTTATGTACGGGACAAATTGGTGGCTTTTTCGTGTAATGGCTATCCCTATACATAATTTTTTTCAACGGTTTAAATTATTATTTCTCAACAAATTAGATATGTGTCCTTTTTCATTAGAGTATTTGCTTTCATAACTTGCAATTCGTTTCGTCATTTCTAGATTAATAGAGCAAAAATATTAACTAATTCATACAGCAAGTTATTTGTCGGAAGGCTTTTCATCCATTAGCTCATTTCTTTTTGCATTGAAAAAGGCGTTTCTTGTAACACCAAAACAGGTGTCTGCAGTAATCTGCAATTTGTGCTTTTTGACGTTGTTATTTCTTACTTTACTTTTCAGCACAAAGGTATTTTATTTATCTTATTTATCTCTATCTTAAATTAGAAGAGGTTGACTTTCGCCGCCCTGTACGTGATACGTACAACTAAATTATATTTTAAATAACTAAATTATATTTTAAATAACTAAATTATTTAGTAGAAATGACCGTGTCAGGAGTATCTTTACCTTATCTAAATTTGAGAAGTGTGCATACTCCTGTTTAATTAAAATATTTAGATCTATAACAAAATGTTGGTGAAATTATAGACTCTGATTGCCCCGCTCATTGTCCCGTTGTATGAAGGTGGGAATGGCTCAAAAGCATTAACGGAAGACGACATCAAAAATTTTGTCAACTTAATATAAAAAAACGAATTTGCAAAACATTTGCAAATTTGCTTTATTAATAATGCTGATTTTTATTACTTCGCTTTTTAGTACAACATTTCAGTTAATAATATTGTATAATAAAATATATTTGCGTATGCTTGAAACTGAGTATAACCGGATGTCAACCTCCTCTCCGTTTCCTTCTTATTTTTACGAATTATATAAATGTGTATTAAAATTTAGTGATGGTATTGGCAAGGGAGTTAGAATAAAGTAATCGCCCGTCTGACATTATGCGAAGTTGACATTCTTGTGGAAATAAAACGCTTTTCTTGTCCGAGTATCTTCTCCTTGTAAGAAAAGGATTGCCCTCTCTTAAAGCAACACTTTCTTGACATTCCAAGGGTCTGACACCTAATCCGCAAAGCCTACTTCACTCCAGCTTACCTCCACTGCTGCCAAAATGGCGAAGAAAATTCCATTGAGTCATCTTTTGTCAGCTCAGAGAAATGAACTTCTCTTGTGGTGGAAGAATCTTTGCACTATGGGAGGAATTTATTTTAGCAGTTATTTTTTCAGAAATACGAGGTATCTGAAAAGTTATCATTTTGAGAAACTAATAGTATTAATATGATGCTTGAATGTTATTGAGAATAATATAGTTCTGTGCAGCATATCTTGAATAAATTTCTCAGAATTACTTCGAGTTAGTGCTGTGAAAAAAATATATTATTCATTTTTGCACAGGAAAAGAGACTATGAATTTGAAAATTTCAATTTCTCTCCGAACCCCTTGAGAAATTGTGAGCAAAAATGAATTAACATAAGTTTTCTTTCCAGGATTGCATGAAAACCGAAATATGTCCTATTCCTTGCACTAATTACTTTTTTCAATTAGTGTAGGGGAGGGTGTTGTACTTTGGGACACTTTACAGATTTAAAATTTTTAACTTCAATTATTTAAATAAAATTTAAAATCTAAAAGTCACATTAAAGTACCCCAACATATTTCTATGCAATACATATTTTATTAAATTCAGACAGTTTGAAAATAAAATGTTGCTAGTTGTTTAAAGTAAGAGTTTCCAAGCTGTCCCAAGGTATAACATCCTGTTGCACCTTGGGGACATATCCTGTTGTACTATGGGAAAGTCTTCATGATTCAGGAAACAGCCATTAACTTGAACCAATTTTGCACCAAAAAACAAAAAAAAAAATTTTTTTTTTTTCATGGTAATGAATTAAATTATAACTAATGAATTATGAATAATGAATTAGTGTCTAACTTTAAATGTGTTTAAAAAGACTACATCAGATTAGAACATTTTTTCCATGTTCCCTAAACATATATTAATAATGAAAGAACCATACATACGTACCTTGGGACGTGTCCCTAAGGTACAACATGTTTGGCTGCCCTAAGGTACAATCACCACGTGGTTTAAGAAAAACAAAAACAATGGTCATTCTAGATGCACTATCGTTATTTTCACATAACCGAAGTGTTTAAAGTACTTCTCTTTTATAACAAAATAAAATTCAGTTGATTAAATTTACAAAGACAGAAAATGGAAAAAAAATGAAGAAACTATTTACTTTGGATGGAGCCATGAAATTTTCTTTCTCTCATAAAATGGTCAATTTTACTCATTTGATGCTGATTGTTACTATGAAACCATTGAGTAGTGAAGGTTTCTATTAGAGATTTCAAGAAACATTGCCATTAAGTATAGATTCTCAGAAATTCGGAGTGTCTCTATGTACAACACTCTCCAATACGCAGGAGACAAGCATACTTTCATTGGAGTTTTCCAAAAAATTATCAAACTATGTTCAGCACGTCTTTTAAATTATGTAAATCCTTCAAAATTCAAAACTCTAAACTATTTTGGATCCAGCATACTTTCGTCTATTACATCTTTTAGATATTGAAGAACGTCAAGAATCTGTTCGTGACGCCGGGTCTTAAATATTGTTGTTGGCAAATCTATTTTACATTTTATAGGAAAACTGAATATTAAAATAGTTGTACCGAACGCCAGCTTGCGCTTTTCGAAACATTGTTTATTAAAAGTTTCCTCTATAAAAAGAGCAAAACAATATCATGCTTAAAAAGATGAAATTGTCTGCCTGCTATAAAATTGCTGAAAATGGACTATAAAACCATTTTGGCCTCCTTCCAGAAGCACTAATCTCATACATAAGAGTAGAGAAAATAAAACGGAATATATATACTTCCTTTTGTAGCAGATGTTTCTGGCGTGCAGCGCAGGTTTAAAAGAAGGAATTTTAAATGCGCTTCTACGCCTGAAAAGCGTGAAATGAAAGAGAATTCGAATACAGTTATTAAAGCTTCATCATCGTCAACTAGCAAGGCTTTGAACATGGGTGGAAAAATTCTATTACAAAAGCGTTCAAATGTGCTTGTTTTTTAACACAAGATAAATTGCCTTAGAATAATGACATGTTTTTCTTTTTTTTTGAAGGTTTGGAGAAAAATATCGCCACCCCCCCCCGCCCCCTTTTTGTGATCCATTTTTTGCTAATACTTGCGAAGTTGATTTTGATGGAACATTTTCGTTTTGCATTCTAACTAAAAACCGTATGTCTGTTTTTAAGGGTTTTTTTTTAAATAATAATAATGTTTTTTTTTAATAATAATAATGTTATCGGAATAAATAAAAATATATCTCCTCTGACATTTTCCTCTTTTTGTGATATCAGGTAAATTAATAATAAATAGAAAATACTAAAATAAAAAGTTAGCTGAACGTTAATATGATTTAATTGAGACTGAAATATTGTTTGGATTATCAAGCATGATGGCACTAAAACGTAACTATGTTCGAAAGACGTGTATTTTCCGAGTTTGTTTTGAAGTATTTTAGATTAAACAGTTCAGTACAGTGTAAACTTAACACGTTTGAACAATGTGTATTATTATGTGTGAAAATTTTCAAAGAACAGTCAATGGAAGATAAACTTTAAACAGTTCATACTAAGCGGCGTGTTGCATGAACCCAGTGGCGGATTTACCATGTCGCAATTGCGCGGGACTACATAAGGTCTCCAAAAAGGATCAAAACTGCACATCAAAAAAAATATATTTACGTCAGACAAAGGGGCTTCCAAAATACATTTTGACGAACCGCCAAATAATGTGTTTAACTGCCACTGCAGTTTCAGACTGGAAGCAACAACAGCAGAAATCTCGTCTCTATGTTGGTTTTATACCGGTCATGATAGCCACAAGATAGATTTTTGGTTGTCTTTGTCGTTATATAGGTTGTTCCCAGGGGATTAAATTCTTGGGAGGGCGGAAAATCTCAATTCACCGAATAGGGTTCCAAATGTTGCCGAATGATCATAATTTGGCCGAATAGAACTCCGAATTTCGCTGCACGATGATAATTTTGCCAAACCGTCTGACAAAATTTTTCGAATAAGGACATTTTTAGGAAATCACAGTGACTTCCCATCGGGGTGCTCATGGCTGTTCCTATAGCTTTACTTCAACAGCGACTGCTTTCCTATTTCATTGTGCCTCATATCGCAATCAACCAATCATTGTCATCTTTGCAAAAGTTATTTCTGATGATGGGGTAAATGGTGGTCAATGAGAAAGTGCGAGGCAGTGTTAATTAAATTTTGAGGAACCAATGATCTGCGTTCAAAAGTACTGGCAGATGTCCCGTCGTCTTCCCAATCGGTCTGAAACCAGCAATAGTTTTTGACCACAAAATGTAAAGTTGAAAGATCAAAAGCAATGGGCAAAGGGATTTTTGTCTTGTAGTTTGCCCTGCTCAGTTGCGTTCGGATAAAATGACGTTCAGCTTCCTGAGACTCAGATTAGTTATTGAATTGGTGGCATAATTTGTGAAATATTAAAAAATATGCGACTTTGGATGGCAAATGAAATAAGTATGGATCGACTCGAGTTATTGTTTTCTTAACAGAAGTGATATTTCGCTAGTTACGTCATAAGCGAATGGATGAACTATGAAGTTTCAGTACATTAATAAACTCTGAAACACGAACTATCTTTTCCTTTTCCACCCGATAAAGTCTATAATGTAAACAGTTTCTGATCTATCCTTTTCCCATACCCCAGGTGATGAAAACCTTCTATAACTCTCATTCATAAACAAGCTCTTTTTTTATCTGATCAAATGATTTCTTCGTTTTTGCGATTCGTGGTTTGAGCATTGCAGTGATAACACTCTGACGAATTACTTCCGCCGAAACATTTTTTTTTTTTTCTTAGGGGCATCGTGTTATTGATGATGCTGGAAACAGTGTTTCTTGTGTTCGGAAAGAACGTGTTGCGGGGGTTTCTTCGTACAAATCAAGAGTGTAGTTTCTCTGGTTATGCCACTGTGAAGAAAAATGATGAGAGATTCCGTGTGGATTAGAACATCTGAAATTATTTTCTACTTTTGAAATGCTCAGTGAAAAAATTGCGGATTCTTCAGTGAAAGAAATCTTTAAAAGTTGTGAGAGTGAGCTGGAATCTCCCGATGCTACTAGGGCTGTTGTCAAAATCCCTTCTGAAAAGGTACAGTATTGTACATGAACATCTTATGTGAATGTGTACAATTCGAATAGAAGTGGGTCAAATGTGAGATCATAAGTTTGTAGAAATGTGAGAAAGTAATGAATTATGACTAAATAACGAAAGGCAGACGGTATATAATAACAGGGTTTGTTTGTTGACAAATCGAACACTGTTTGAAGGGTCAAATTGGCCATGTAAGTGGCATAGAGAAATGGCATTCTGACGCCGATTAACCGAATTTCCAGTTAACCGGATTAGTCAAGGCTTTATTTATTTGATTTCTTGTTATTGTTTAATATGAACTGAACATTATATTTCTTCAAGTAATAATTTTAAGTCATACATCTGTTTAATAAATCTTTCAAACTTTTAAATTTAAAAAAAACTTAATCTATTTTATACACTATACATTATTAACTATTTCAATTGTCAGTCCTAAACCTGGAATGAATAAAGGGTAGTTCCCTAAAAAAGCATGGCCGTTTTTAAAGTTGACCAATTATCTGTGTTTTATTTCGAACGTATCTGCCACTGCCTCGGGGGATCTAGATAATCGGCATCCTACTGTACGTGCTTCATTTTTGAAAACTTTCACTTCTGATAACATATACTGAATATAAACTCTTCAGTTCATATATATAAAGCTGTTCAACTGTGTGAATATTCCCATGGCTTGGTTATTTTGTCAATAATTCAATCAACTTTGGTGTAAGCCTAGATATACAGAATCTTTCGACTGAGCTCAATTTTAAAATACATGAAAAATTTAAGCTTATAATGTAAGGTGCAACGCTCAACATTCAAAATTCATTTCGTGAATTTCACATTCTGATGTATGAATGTAAGCATGGATGGATCGATCGATTAGTAGATATATATCGACTGCTGATTGAACATTAAGTAATAACTGATATTAAAAATTTACACTCAGAATCTAATGAATCGTATTTAAGAAACCTCTCGCTCAAGTCACCTTTCAAACAAAATCAAAAACAAGAAAACAGTAAACCACAATCAGGTCATCCGTTTTGGCTACGATACAACAGACAGAACAGATACATAAATTAAACTCCCCCCTCCCCTCCGCTCTCTTGCGTCGGGAGTTAAAAGCGTTAACTTCTAAAGTTAGGGAAAGCTCAGACTCATCCACATTTTGGTTGGGGAATTTATCATAATTCTACATACGTAAAAACAAAATTTACTAATGCTATAAACATTATATCCAATAATGGCCCAGCAGAATTTAGATCAAAGTTTATACCCCCCATGCGACCCCATCAACTCATACAAAATTATCTACGTTATATGAGGCAGTGAGAAGCAAAGAGATGTAAGTGCCAAAATTAAAAAATTGGAAACAACCAGCACAAATGGTAGGTGAACCTCTCCTCTGTCCTGGGGCAAGAGATAGTAATAGTAGCCCTGGTAGGTGCTGCTGTAGAGCAAAATGTAGAAAAAAATATCAGTGAAAGCCTACCCAGGACGTTATCTTTAAACGCATCGTACTCAAAACTCGAAAATGTCCACTTACATCCCTTTGCTTCTCACTTCTTCATGTATAGTTGTACTTCTACGGTTAGTTGTTGAATCAATTTTATCACTTTATCGAATCAATTAGATGGTTTGAGGTAGCTTAAGACATTTTCCTTTTAGTATTTTGTTAATTTGCTGCCCTAGTGTCTAATAATGCATATAACTTGCATGCTGCATTTTTTTTAGCCAAATGTATTGCGGAGAATTGCAGAGCTCTGAGAGCACATCAGCGCAAATTGCAAGTATATGACAGTTGACACCTTATTCCTGGCTTATTGAACGTTGCGTGGGCGAAGTTACGGCTGTGAATTAAAATTAGACTGAAAAGCAAATGATTGCATCGAAAATTAATTTCCGTGTCGAGAAATATTCAAATTTTCAAAAGTGTTCCAAAATTAGCTCACCTAATATATCTTCCGACTAACACGACGCCCGTTAGAGATAGTGTTAAAAGATTAAATCTTGATTCCTCTGAAGTTGATATATCTTAATAATTAACAATTCTTATCGAATAAGAGCCTTCAAATTGTTGGCTCTTCATAACACTTCGAGTCATAATGCGTATTCTGGCTCTCATAAACCGCGAAAACGCATTCATTACCAAATGTAATTCTTTTTCTTGCTGCGTTTCCGCCGCTTTCGGCTTTAAAATAAGTCCATCGTGCAATTAATCTTTTTAATTGTGATTTCGAATTTTATCTCGGCTTTAAAAACCTTTGAAGCCGAAACGTTGCAACGGAAGCGATGAAAATGGCGGAACCACTTCGCTTTTGAAGTTCCTCTTTTAATGGAAGAGGTTTATCCTTTTCATGGGGATTTGTAAGACTTGTGCGCGATAATTATGCTGTCGGAAATGTGTGGAAGTCATTTGTTTAATTCCCGAATGATAGTTTTCTTTTGGGAAACACAATGCAGATGCTCTTTATGAAGTTTTAGTCGTAATACAGCTTACTTATTTATCTATTTTTTACAGCAGGCTTGGTCTTGCTTGTTAATTTTTATGAAATACTAGTAGTACCCGCACGGCTTTGCCCGTAGTAGAAAATGAAAAGGTCATTTGGTTCGCCTGTATATTAACAGGTAATGGATGATGAATTTCTCTCCAATTGGCTATATTAATTTGCTTTCCCATGTTACGGTTCCACGTTATGATAATTCCGTTATTTATTCGTCCACGTTGTGATAATTTCCTCGGGAAAATTTTTTTAAAATTGGAATATGAAAAGAACAAAATCGAATTTTTGAAAAACCGCTTCGAGGTGCACCCCCCCCCCCTTCATGCTACAAACTAATTCTGTGCCAAATTTCATGAAAATCGGCCGAACGGTCTAGGCGCTATGCGCGTCACAGTGATCCTGACAGACGGACTTTCAGCTTTATTATTATTAGTAAAGAAAACTCGCCAAGTTAATGAGTTTTCAAAAGTGATAAACCAGTGATTCCCAACCTGGGGGCGATCGAACTCTTCTAGGGGCGATAAATTTCTGGGGGCTATAGGGGGACGACCGGCATTCGGATACCTGGTAATGGGAAATTCTTGACCTTTCAAAAACTATATTTATTAAAACAAATCGGTACACAATTCAGAAATCTTTCAGAATACCTGTGTTGTGTAATACCGAACCAAGCATATGACACGTCAAATCAAAGAAAGTCGTCGACAGAAAATAAGGCATGTATGATTTACAGCTCAATCATATTTGTTCGGATAAAAAAAAATCCCAAAAGCGAAAAATGTAGAATTAGCACCGACCAGCCGGCCTTCGGTCACTCGGCTGGTCTGTGCTAATTCTACATTAGCTACCAGTTTGTTTGGCCCTCTTGGCTTCCATAAGAGGTTTTCCATCTCCAGCTCAGTCACTTTCCTATGCCGGGCTGATGAGTGCTAATAAGCACGAAACTGCAGTCCTCGGCTGGAAATGACTGAGCTGGCGATGTATTTCAGATATGTGTTGATTCAGAATTTGTTATAGATGTTTAAATATGCTTATTTTAAAGTAGCAAATCTCCAAAGTACCAATTTTGGGAAGTAGTTGATTCATTTCGTACTCATTTTGCTACATGAAAATACATATACATGCATTTTATATATAAATGTAGTCCAATGAGTAACTTTTTATAGTGGCTCTCGAAGACTGATTGCTCATTTTTATTTATTTATTTATTTATTTATTATTTGTTTGAAATTTTAAAATGTATACATACCACCTTCAGAAGGCTAATTTAGCGTTTTGTCGCATGCGAAATTTTTTATTTCCGCAAATTAAAAGAAAATGAAAAATATAGGTTTTTTTTTTTTAAAGCAAGAGCTTGAGTGTTTTCGAGTTCAGCTCTCGTTCAGTTCAGTTTTTGAGATGCTTGAGAGTTTTCGTCTTCATGGTTACAAAACGTTTGCGGTTTCGTTCATTCTTTTTTTTTTTTTCTTTTAAGGCTTAAATCAAGCACATTTTTCGTTAAAAAACGTTTTTTATCTTAATAAATTACCGCATTCTAGTTAACATTTTTTGTGGATATGCCTCGTTTTACCTAATCTAGAAGATCACCAGTCATGATATAATGGGTGTGAATTTCTTTCCCATTTTCATTCCATTCCCTTTGTAAAAACAAGAAACATAACGAGTAGATCCTATCGCAATTCGTAATTGTGAAAAACATAATTTGAATTGAACACGTCAAAATTCTCGAATGCATGCCAGGGGCTGTTTATGGATTTTATTCTTATAATTTTATGTGTTTTGTTTTTTTTTAACAGCTCTCACCAAAATTACGTAATTTCTTTTCACACTGACAAACGCAACCGTTATTCTGTGAAATAACGTCACATCTATCATATTGACTGATTGCCAGAGAAAGTTATAATTGCTTTATAGAAAACTAGTGGTACCCGCACGTCTTTGCCCGTAATAGAAAAATTAAAAGGTCTTTTGGTTCGCCTGTATATTTACAAATATGGTATGGTGAATTTTCTCGCCAATTGGCTTATACCCGTGTTACGGTTCCACGTTATGATTACAATTTCGTATCTCGCCAATTGGCTTTTGCCCATGTTACGGTTCCACGTTATGATAATTTCGTAATTTACTCGTCCATCTTATGATAATTTTGTTCTTAAAACTGGAATAGAAAAAGAACCACATCGAATTTTCGAAAAATCGCTTCGAGGTGCACACCCTCATGCTACAAACTATGTGCCAAATTTCATGAAAATCGGACGAACGGTCTAGGCGCTATGCGCGTCACAGAGATCCAGACATCCAGACATCCTCCGGACATCCAGACAGAGAGACTTTCAGCTTTATTATTAGTAAAGAAAGATAAAGAAGTTGCTCGAAGTCTTCCAGCTATACTTAGATAATATACTTATTAACACAGCAGTAGCAAAAAAGAGATCAGCGAGAAGTTGCTTATAAAGCTTTGTAGGCGCATTTTTCACGAACAATGTTTCTTCAAAAGTTTATGAACAAAAATAAATGAACAGTAATAATAATTAAAAAATGACTAAATCAGCTAAAATAAAATAATAAGAAAATCAGATTTTATGTATTAGTTAAAAGTTCTGCGAAAAGTTGGTTAAAAAACATTGTACATGTATTTTTCAGGAACAATGTTCCTTAAAAAGTTAATGAATTAAAATAAATAAATAATAACAATTTTAAAAAAAAGATTAAATGAGCTAAAATAAAACAATGAGAAAAATCAGACTTTATGTATTACTTTTTGAAGAAACTTGGCAGGGTAATTTAATTTGAAAAAAACAAACATAAAGATTTGAGTACGAACGAAATTTTGTAGTTCTTTTACATTAACAAACTTAAATAAGTAAACATGATATCGATTGGAAAAAACTAAGTAAATAGAATTTTTCAAATGTTGTTAAGTTATTAATTTTCCTATAAAACAGCTCTTTAATAGTTATTGAGTTGCTCTCCTTATTAATGTAGTATACAAATATTTATTTTTAGCTCTACGATGTGTTTTCTTTTTCGAAATTTTGTTAATTTTTGTGATAAATCTTGACGTTTCCATTTAAAAACTTTCGCCGTGAATTACTTGATTATTATAATTAAGTATTCTTAGTTACTCACAATACATCTGCATTAAGTAACTAAAGCATATTTGTAATACGCTTCAATTGTTATTGTTTTCGGAAGGGAACTCAACTGTTATTCTTTTTAGAAGAAAACGGTTTTAGTATTATTACTAAACAATTTTATAAACTCCCCATTTCATTCTCCATTTGCTGCTCTCTTCAAGATATTCCACTAAAATCTTTTTCTACCATAAATGCAATCTTGGCAACAATTTTTTTTTTCTTTTTCTCTATTGCCGTAAAAGTAAATGAAATTCTATAAAATAAACCTTCAACACAACTTTTATTTCAATTATGATCGTTCTTTTGGAATAAAATTTTATTCAGTTATTATATGTCTGAAATAATTTTTGGCGAATTTCATTGGACGTTGCTTTCAGACGATAATATTTTGTATGCGGTTTTATTGGAGAAAAATTTTAATAATTGTGCTCGATATTTTTACGATCGCTCTAAAAATTTTATAATATAGTATATATATATGTACGTAACTTTTATCACGTTGTGGTTATTTTATTGATGAAGTGCGTTATTGTCTTTGTCTTCATCAAACATAAAATCGGAATTTAGGGAATAGTAATTTATAAAGCTAATAATTGAAGTGAACGTTTTAAAGCATGTGCATGTGAAGTGGCTTTCGACCAGGGTTTGAAAATCTCATGATATTTTCGAAAATATCCGATATTTTGATATCTATCCGATATTTTCATTTACCACAAAGTAAAGTCTTCAAAATAGTAAATGCATCTTCAAAACACTCTTTCTTTTCTTATATTTTAACTACAATATGTAGACTTAAAATTAAGGTTTCTTTCGTTATTTATAACTAATATTTCGTTTTACATTTCTATCACTTTTAATAAAGTTCATTTAGCATTAGCTGTTTTACTCATTTTTCTTCTGTTAGCTACTTTTACAGTTATATGATTTATCAGAAATAAATAATATGCATTAGTCGATGCACCGTTATAAGACATTCACTTTTTTTCTGAGCAATGCTTAATATTTTATTAGGCACTTTTAATATGAATTCAAATTGTTTACATTACTAATAATTTTATGAATATAAAATAAGTAAAAAAGTAATATTGTATTACTTTGTTATATTATTGATGTATTAATACATCATAAAAATATAGTACATAACTTTTTAGTTATTTTTAATAATAAATGAACAATATTACTATGATTAATATATTTTTTATATTAAAAATACCGTAGTTGAAAAAATAAATATCGGATATGTATCGTGATATATATCATGATATATATCGACTGATATATGTCGGCGAACCCTGTTTTTGATAGTTTTAGAATTCTTTTTTTTTTTTTTAATGTAAAAATCATTAGCTTTAAAAGTTACATGTTTAATTGTGTGAATGTAATAATTGATAAGGCTACGTTCACTTTTAGGAATTGTCACATTAGGCTCGTGCGTCCTGCAACATTGTAATGATTGAAGATATATAGTTAAATTCTCTTAATACGACCACGTTGAATACGAAATCACGTCTAAAACGAATTTTGTTCGTTAAGTTTGGTTTGCTATTTAATTAGTACATTAAAAATTTCACTTATAATACGTGCATTAAATTGAACGTCACGGCTAAGACGATCAGAAATTTCTAACCTCTTCCCTTAAAATGTTCAATGCTCGCAATTAAGCGATTGAATGCTGCTATTTTTTTCAATTTTTTTAAAAGAAATTATTCATTATTTTGTGAGGTTGCACAAGGCTTATTGTATATCAAAAAGGTTTATTCTTTTACATATAGAATAAAGCCCATACAATTGCTTATCTAGCTACATTTCAACTTGCTCAGAAATAAAACTCTACCTCCCTATAACTTGTCCCTCAGTTGCTGACTATATCTTAGTTTTTCAATTTTTTCCCACTAACATTCTTTTTTCATTTCACTTCCTTTTACAAAACGAGCTGATGTGTGCATCACATGACTTCCTTTTACTCCAATTTAATGTCATTTTCCCGTTACTGGCAATGTGATTCAATAGTTTACTCTCTAAATATCACCAACAGTGGCCAAATTAAAATCAGATTTAAAAAAAAAAATCGCCAAATTTGTCGCCAAGTTGGCGACAAAACTTGGCGACCAAAAGACTGGCGATATATCGTCAAGTGTCTGACAAATTATATCACCACTTGAGTTTACATCGAAATTAACAACGATTTCCCCCCAAAAAGGGACAAAAGACCCCCTTTGAAACACCCGAATGCAACCTAAAGAGAAGGTGCACAACTAGACCGCACTAGGAGTCTACGTACCAAATTTCAACTTTCTAGGACATACCGTTTTTGAGTTATGCGAGATACATACACACATACATACGTACATACGGACGTCACGAGAAAATTCGCTGTAATTAACTCGGGAATCATCATTATGGATATTTCGCGTGTCTATAAGTTCTTAGGCATTTATCCACGTGTGTTCGAGTCGAAAAAAAAACTCAATATTCATTCGGGGGTGAGTAAAATGGAAATTAAGGTCGATTTTTGAGTGAAATTTTTTTCGCGAATACAATACTTCCTTTTTACTTTCTTCTATATCTAATATATAGAAGAAAGTATTGGATTCGTGCAAATTTTCGAATTTCGAATTTTGACGGATTCGAACGTTTTGAGGTGTGCTGAGTCCATTTCGACTATTTTTGGAAAATGTCTGTCTGTCTGTGTGTATGTGTGTGTATGTGTGTCACGTCTGTGTGTGACCAGTTTTTTGTGGCCGCTCTACAGCAAAAACTACCGCATGAAATTGAACAAAATTTGGTACACATATGTGCCCCTATGTGAACTTGTGCCCATTGGTTTTTGGCGCGAATTCCTCCAAGGGGGGTGGAGCAATGGGACGTTTTTTGAGTTACGCGTGCTTGCTATTCCTCAGGAAGTAACTGGCGGAATCAAACAAAATGTGGTCCATATGTTGCCCCTAACAGGAGCAGGTGCTGATTCAATTTTGGTGTCAATAGCTTAAACGGGGGTTGAGTTATCGAACGTTTTTTGTCGTCAATTGTGACTGCTGTATCTCAAGAAATAACGAACGGAATCAAACAAAAATTTTTTGACAAGTAGCCCTTAGTGGATATAAGAGCTGATTTTATTTTGGTGTCAACAGCTAAAAAGGGGGTAGCGCAATCGCCCGTTCTCTTTTTCCATTGTGAGTGCCCTATCTAAAGAAGTAATGCTACGTTCTGGTTGAAATTTGGAATATATGTGAATCCATACGTAAACAGGCTTTGGTTCAATTTTGACTCCAATCGCTCCAAGAGGTGTTGATTTTTTTTTTTTTTTTTTGCGAATAAAAATAGTTTTATTAATGCAACAATAAGAAAGATAAATCGTAATAGATTGTCGTCTGCGTATTTCTCGTGATTTTAATTGTATGGAAATGATCGGAAATATTATCTCAATGATTTAAAATTTTTAACTGTTGCCATCTTATGTTTGTTAATAAATAAAATATTTGTAATTAATTCAAGTAAGGCTTTTAAAGTAACTTTCAATTTTCACTCTTTGTTTTGTTTTTACAATAATTCAGACATTGGGATGGTCGTCAAGATTTTGCATGTGTAATTTTGTTTTTGTTAGGAATATTGCTTCCTCGTCAAGCATGGGGAGGGATCAGAAAAAGGAAAAATATAGAAGAAAGTTTCGTGATGGCCACAACATACTAGTTTGTAAAAGGAAGTAAAAGGAAGTATTTTATTCGCGAAAAAAATTTCACTCACAAGTCGGACTTAATTTCCATTTTGCTCACCCCTGAATGAATGTTGAGTTTTTTTTTCAACCCGACCACACGTGGATATATGCCTAGGAACGTACAGACACCCGAAAGATCCATTTTGACGATCCCCGAGTTAATTACAACGAGTGGCGTCTGTATGTACGTATGTATGTGTGTATGTGTGTATGTATGTCGCATAACTTAAGAACGAAATGTCGTAGAAAGTTGAAATTTGGTACCTAGAGTCCTAGTGGGGTCTAGTTGTGCACCTTCCTTTTTGTTTGCATTCGGATGCTCCAAAGGGGGTCTTTTGCCCCTTTTTGGGGGGAAATCATTGTTAATTTCGATGTAAACTCAAGTGGTGTTATAATTTGGCGGACACTTGGTGATACATCGCCAGTCTTTTGGTCGCCAACTTGGCGACAAATTCGGCGTTTTTTTTTTAATTTTAATTTTAATTTTTATTATTTTTTTAAAATTTTTTCAATTTTGCCACCGTTGGTGATATTTAGAGAGCAAACTATTGAATCACATTAAAACTGCCAATAATGAGAAAATGACATTAAATTGGAGTAAAAGGAAGTCATGTGATGCACACATCAGCTCGTTTTTAAAGAAATAAGTTAGATTTTCTTAATTCACTAATGATTAGGTTACAACGTGTCTATTAGATAATAAACAGTAGTAATCATTCTTTAAACACAGGCAAACATTCTTTGTATTCATAGTATAACTCATTCACGGTTTTTTAAAATATAACTGCCAATACGAACAAACTGGTGGATTTTTGAGGGTTCGTATTAAGCGAGTTCATCTGTACTTAAATAGTTGTATGCAATGAATTTCATCCATTGAACTGATATGGCTCGAACTTATGTCAATGTCTTGGTTTTCAGGGAGGTGAAAGAGAATGCTGGGAGTTCCACAATATCACTCTGTCCAGGGTAAGTACAAATTCTTTCCACTAATTATATTGAAAATTTTAATCCAAACCCCTTTAATATTAAGTTATCAGTGTGCTAATTTATGATATTTTTTATTATTAGCTAATGTTCATTTTTAAATGGTCCTCATTAGTAATCATTTGAAATAAGGCAATATTATATTCTTTTAAAAGATGCTGAGCATTCAATGTTAGTGATGATAAGTTTTTTTCAGGAAATAGGTTAGTGTTTCATAAATTTATTAATAGCCCTGAGTAAATCATTTTCTTCATTTTAAAAATATGATATGCTTGCAGCTTACCTTCTGTTTGGCTTTTTTTATCAGTAAATTAGTCACAGAAATCAAAAGCATCATATCAATGATGATCGATGATCTATAGATTTAAATTGTTATACAGCTCGACACAACTTGATTTTCACATGGAAAGAATTCGCAAATTTTAATAAAAAACAAAAATCAGGATTTTTTTTAGGTCTTGGTAACATAATTTTATTACATCAAAGCAGTAGTTTTATGCTTCAAACATATAGAGAATCAGTGGATTCGACCATTTTGTACAATTACTTCTGGCCTCTCGGACTTCTTACGAAAAAGGGACATAGCAGCAAGCCTGTCGAAAACAGAATACTTTGAAGTATTTCATGAATTACTTGCTGACAAGCCATTGTAACTTGATTATACAGAATTAAATGGAGAATTTTAAAAATGAATTGGTGGTAATCATTTTAAAAATTCTAAATTGTCGGACGCTATTTGGTGAGAATGACTCTAATGTACTTAAATTGCTTAATTGCTCTGTATGCAAATATAAACGAAGGTGGTAATAATATTTTTTTCACATCCCTTTTTCATGATGGTAAAGAGAGGAATTAAAGTCTATTCCAGAGCAAAAGAAAAAATAAGTTATGTTTGAGGGAATACATGAATATTTAACAATGGGGTGCCGTCTAGTAATCGGTACAGCTTAAATACAGCAGTGTCAGGTTACTCATTAAGAAATTCTATGTGATTGCACAGAATATTGCTATTAAAACTGCATGCTCCTGTTTCGGAATTTGCAAGAAAATGGAGTTATGCGGATTAAACTATTTAGGCATTTTCCCCACTATTAGTAGTTTTAATAGAAACTTCTTGTCATTCCTCCGACTTTTTTGATTAGAAAAATATTATGAGCTACTCTTTTTTCCGCTACCGAATTAATTTTCAACCCTTTATTTAACTTTTCTTTATTTTATTTTTTATTTTATTTTTTATTTATTTATTTATTTTTCATTTTTACTATGGATTGTTAAACCTAATTTTTTATAAACCCATCATTACTTCACTAAAAAAATCTTCATATTTAAGAAGAGAAATATGTTTACTTTCAATCTAAGATTTACGAAAGCTTTAAAATGAAGTAATGTGTTCAAGATATTAAAAGAAATAAAAGAAAGAAAATTGCATTTTTTGTAATTTTACTTATGAATTGGAGAATTTTTCTTAAAACTTGCTGGCCACGTATTACTCATTTTCTACGCCCCTCTCAAAATATCACTTTTTTTTTAATGAGTCTACTTTTTAATAGTAGTTTAGATTGTAGATTTGTTGTTTTTACGTGTTGACGGAATGTTTTTATGGATTTTAAATTCATGCATCGTAAACACACACACACACACATTATATATATATTCTATCAATATAAATATTTTTCATATTTTAGTTTCTAATTATTCTCTTCACATAAATTTAAATTTAAAAAAAAATTTCTAAAAAAAATAATGTTGCAAATTATAAAGTATGATTTTTGCACAGATTTTGTTTTTTTCATTATTATAATTACTATGAAAAAATGTACTTGCAGTCTTTCTAGTCTCTTTATTAAATTAGTAAATTCAAAATTATCAATTTGAATAGAAAGGAACCTTAGTTACAGAGCTTAACATATTATTATTTGTGACTGCTTTTAGTTAATAGTATTTAACTATGATTGTGCTACTACGCAAGTGAATATAAAATGAATTTTTAACATTCTTACTCTCAAAAATTCATTTAGTGAGTAAAGTTAATAGCAAATATCGCTTTACGTTTCTTTATTAATAATCCTTTTTCTCGATGAAATTAAGAGAATTAATGAATGCGAAGACTGAAGAGAATTTGAACTCACGACTTGAAACGGAATATTTTATGACCTCTGTCATTAAAAAGTATTAATTTCGGCTAAAAGGTAATGTAGTCTTTTGTCTGTTCGAAACTTTCTTCTTCATTCTTTTGTTTTGGCAACAAATTGAACTTGGTTACTATTCTTTTGCTTTTCTCCTCTCGTTTATTATCTTAAAAAATTGAATTTTCTGATCATGTGGTTGGTCTTAAAATATTTGGAAGATTCTTTCAGTTACGTGGCTTTTTGATTCAAAAGCAAATTATTGAAATTAATGAAATCATTTTCAACAGCAAAATATTGTTTAGTTTAAATTGATAGCTTTAGTATAAAGCTTTAAATTATTCGCTTTAGTATAAAACATTGAATTGGTCGCTTTAGTATAAAGCTTTAAATGCATTTATTTCATCAAACAAATTTATTGTACTTTTTGTTGATTGTGGGTCAGACCATTTATACTTGATGTAATAGATAGCTCTGTATTGTTTTAATGCAGCCATAATTCGAAATACTGAGTAGAATTTTTGTTGTCAATCATTTCTCTTTACAGAACGACAATATTTTTCAAAAACTTTTCCTCTAATTCAGTTTTTATTTCTTTTCAAGTGTAGATAGAAGTTTGTTGCTTTTTAAACTTTTGAAATACATAATTATTTAAATCCGTGCATTCTTTTTTTTTTTTTTTTTTTTTTTTTTGATTTATGTGTACTTAGGATTGACAAAATTTGACCGAATTATGTCAAGCCTCCCCTTTTGCTATGAATATTTTCGAGAAACGTGTTTCTTTCATCGCAAATTTTGTGAAGGGGCTACTTTAGGATATTTTTTTAAAAATGTAACAGACTTCTGGTTGAATTTGATAGAACAACGCCTAGACGCTCGAATTATAATGTTTGCAGGATGTGCACAGGAATTTCAATACGTTGCGCACAGGGGGCCATAGGGCTGTGTAGTCGCTGCGAAAGTGACGGACTCCGATTCCGAGAATTTCAGAGCCTTCGACTTTGACTCCTTTATCCCAAAGACAGTCTGATTCCGACTCTGCAAACACTGGCAGGGTGGTGAATTTTGTAGGAAATTGACCGAACTCTGACTCTTGAAATTTTAAATCTTGGACTCCAAAATCAGTCGGACTTCGACTTCGCATTCCCTTGGCCACACGTGTTTCAGAGTATCAGGGAAAGCTTTTTCCTTTTCAGAAAAGTTTTCTGGGAACTAGGCTTTTCTAGGTTTCGCAGAAGTCAGATCGAGCTTTCAAAATAATCATTAACTTTCAAAACTTTCTTTGAATGAAAATATCAGAAGTACTTTAGAACTTTTCGGGTAAACTTGGTTTATTTTAAAACAATTTTTCATTTCCTTTAAGACAACTATTTTATTGTTTCTTCTAAAATGTGAATCGAGAAAAACATCAAACTTATTTTCTCCGTGTATGAGTAATAATATCCGTTTTGAAAACGTCGTCGGACACGTAACTTAGTGCTTTCCTCTACACTCTACGCCTTTATGGAAATACACCGGTGTGACGCAGACCTGCCTTCTCGTGGTGCATCCTGGACAGCGTTATTGGCAAGCTTAGTGGTCTACAATTTTGACATGTAGTCAACCTGTGCACTTCCTGAGACTTTTTACGTTCTTTGTTGAAATTTTGGTTTTTTATCTCAAAGCAAAAAATCTGTACTAACTGATCCATTAGAAAAAAAAATCAATATGCCACGCTGAGTACACGGTATTGGCAATTTGTGAGCTGCTTTATCTTTCTCTCATTCCAAACTTCTTTTCGTAAATCACTTTCTCCATCAAATGCATCATTGCCAGAAGTCACGTGTTCTCGATGATTGACGAGGCCGATTTATATTTCTTGTGACAATCACTCGACGTTTATGGTTCCGGTTTTTTTCTTTTTCTTTCTTTCTTTCGTTTTTTTTTTTTTTTTTCTACTACCTGAAGGATATTAAACCTGTGTAAGAGCTCGAAAGACATATCACAACACCAGATTTTTTGAGGAAAAAAAAATAATACGAAGTACTCGAAAAAATAATGCAACTTGTTCCTCTTGAAACGAAATGTTCGAACAATTCCAGGAGTTGCGTTCGAGTTTATTGGATCATTGTGCAGTGTAACGTAATTTTTTTCCATCTGTCTGAGAGCATTGGATTTTGTAGTGTTCTTCATATACTATGTACCTAAAAAAAATCTTTTTGATTGGTTACAGAGTTGTCGCAAATGTGGAACTGATGAATTAAATGCCGATAAATTATTTCTTGTTCTGACCTTCTTTAAAAACATTCCTTCTCAAGGTATGATTTCAATTTAGAAAATATTAATTGTCATCTTAAACTATTTTCTGAATTTCAAAAGTATCCTCTAAAATTGATTTTAAAAGTATGTTCTAATACATAAAGAATGAAATCTGAAATTTAAGAAGTACTCTGACGTCTAAAGCTATCGTCCGAAGTCCGAAAATATCCTTTACATAAGGAAAACATCTAAAATGAGGACAGGTATTCTAGCGCCTGGTAATCCTTATATATATTACAGCGAATGATCGAGTAACGCTCCTGACGTCACCAGCAACAAACTCGCGCCACGGCATGATAATTTGATAATATTTTTTGGTTATGTTGGACTTGCAGGGAAACGTTTTATTTTGACGAGGCTGAACTGGATCCGATCACTTAACTGTTTTACTGGTGGGACTGTCATTTTAGGAGTGTGAAGAAGCGAAAAAGTGGTTAACTATTAACGCTATCTACTGGAGTTTGGGGTTAATCCAACTGAGTGAGGGTTGAAATTTCAACTATCGAAATATCACCAAACGGGCAATTGCTTCGTTAAGATGTAGAAGAGTAGAAGCAATTTTCATCCTTCATGCCTTAAGGGGTCACAGTACCTTTCAAGCAATTTCTTTCAATTTGTATAAATTGTATATTTCTTTGAAACCATAACATGCATATTTTTTAGTAAGTTACCGCCCCTAAGCCAGGGCTAAGGCAGAAATACTTAAAATATACCACCAGCTCAGTTATTCCATTGATGGAATAACTGAGCTGGTGGTATATTTTAAGCATAACATGCATACTTATTTCGTAAGCAATAATTTATTTTCAAAATTTAAAAATATTGCCTACTTTTTTTGAAAATTCAAAAAATTGAGGAAAGTTTCAACTTTTTAAAATCCCTAAGCCTTTTTTATTTTTGCACTAATTTAAAAAACGTTTTTTGCAGAACGATCACTATAATCATCTCTAAAAATATGTGCATTCATTTGCTTGAGTTCATTCGAAAGTTTTCTGTGATTAATTATGTAAAAAATCAAAGTTTTTTTTTTAAATTGGTTTTTAAAGGTTTAACATGCTCTAAACATTAGAGTAATTTATAAAATGCTTATCCAATGCACAGTTTTGTCAAATATGTTATCCCAATTGCAAAAAGTGTTACTTTAAAGCTGTATCTTTAATAGAAAAAAAATCCTTAGGGATTCTAATGACATGAAAACACAAAAAAAAAACATTGTCGAGAAAAAGCAATTTGAAGTTTTTCTTTTGCATAAGAACACATAGGGAGCATGGCCTAAAACCACCCATAACTTTTTAAATATTTGAACTAAAGCATTGAAATTTTTCCCCTGTGTTCAGAATAGTTTTTTGTTTTGAAATAAGCAATAAAAATTTTTTTTTGATCGTTTCATCATTTTTGAGGTACTGTAACCCCTTAACGGGCGACTTTCTAGTTTTAAAATACTTATAAATTTTTAAAAAATCTTGTCTATGCAAATTTTTCCATTTATTAATGACAAATTCATGTACTTTTTTTCAATACACGTATTTCTTGTACTTTAATGCACATGATGTTTGAAAAAGGGTTTTTACAATGTGGGCCGTATGGTTGTAAGAATCACTATAAACGAACGGAATAATATTTAATGTGGCTTCCATTCAGAATGATCCCGTCCTTCATTCGCCGGTGTGCATTGTGCAAGACCACATTTGGACGCCATTCGGAACATCTAGTTGTGGTTTTAAAGAAACCAATTAAATTTTCTTATGCATTTATGATTTCAGTTATTAATTTCTTGTATGCTTTCCATTTGCATTCAGATACCTCCATTTATGGTTTTCTGATAAGTAACCATTTTCTCGCCAGGTTCATCTAATATTAGTGCCTATAATAAACTGTTTGACCCTCTATGATTACAAACAAGTTTTGTTTTGTTTTCCTGAAAACAAGACCGTAATCTTTGGTTGATTTGTCCGAAAACTTTTTACGCACGCAATCTTTCAGCGTATTGTTTCGTTTTGTCGTCCTTTTTGTTTTCACAAAAATAAAAATCCTGGATGGTGGCTACCGAAAAGGAAAATTTGGCCATATAGCTGAATTAAAAGTGTCTGTTTCCCTTTTGCTGCTAAATAAAATTTGAAATTTGAAATTCTACTTTGCATAAAGAAATTCTGAAAAATCCTCATTTTATCAAATGCCTCTAAAACCTGTTAAACCCAAAATGTAAGCTTTCTTTTTAGGAAATATAGTATTATATTAATCAATTGGGAAAAAAATAAAAACTTTTTGAATTTGGCGTTTTTGAAAATTGATTTTTTTTTTTTCTTCTAAACGCTGTAACAAGGAAATTAAAGCACCTAAATTCAAATGCTTAATACCGTCTCAAAGAGAAAATGAATATCTTTCAAATACGGAAAACTGTAACAAAATTCGTGAACTGTTACAGAGATACAACACATTAAATTCTTTTTTTGGAAATCGCAAATGAGAAATAGCTTTCAGGTTGCCGTCTTTAGTGGATTAGAAGCCGAGCCAGAAATTGTTTTGAAGAAAACAAAAATGTGCCCGGGATTTAGTTTTTCCCCCAAATTTTAACGTATTTCAAATTCAAAAACCTTCGAGACTATGAAGGTATCCCCCCCCCCCCTAGATTGACTAGGACTATACCAGGGATAAATTTCTCCGCATGTAAGATCGAAAAAAATTGAACAAAAAATGTGTGTTACGTAGCAATGTTTCAGGATTAATGTTCGTTGTCCAACGCAAAGAACTTAAACGTCTACTAATGGGGCCCAGGTGGCGATTCTAGTCTTCAATGTTCTATGTCCAAAAAGAAGTAGCACTTAGCTTAAGACTCACGATTTCTAAAATCAAGCACTTCCGCCCCTATTCTTTTTGATCCATTAAACTATCCTCGAAAATTCTCTTCGAATAATTATGCTCTCAAGTCAAAGTATTTTAGAATTTGAGGTAAAAATCTATAGCCCACCGTCATTGATTAAAATGGAATGAAAGGCTGCAACGTCTTTGATAAACGCGTAGCAGTTAAAGAAATTAATGGCCGCTGAACCGAATTAATGACGTCATTAAAGAATAGTTTGCAATTTGTTGGAGACACTTTGCTCTTAAATTTCAAGTTTTTCTAAAGTGGAGATCTTGTTTTTTGTTGTTGATCTATTTTCTAATTTAAATTTCGAATGTGAGCAGTAATTTATTTTTAAATGGTCCCTTTTTAAACAAAAGGGTAAATAGATATCTCAGTTCGCTTATAGTCCTTCATAATTTTTTTCTGACTTTGGATAAGTTTTATAAAGAAATTAATGTTTTAGGGAAAATTTATTTTTTACAGTTTTTCAGAGCCTGAGACAGGCACAATTGTAGTAGTTCATATTATAAATGGCGTGTGCTGAAGTTATTTTTTTAACGTTAACAGATTTATTTTATTTTCAACAAATGTGCACAGAAATTACTATA
This sequence comes from Uloborus diversus, assembly GCF_026930045.1. Classification (NCBI taxonomy): domain Eukaryota; kingdom Metazoa; phylum Arthropoda; class Arachnida; order Araneae; family Uloboridae; genus Uloborus; species Uloborus diversus. The sequence goes on from NC_072735.1 coordinate 157,602,808, forward strand.
GGTAAACCGCATTGTAACACGTATGGTCGATGATTGATCCGGTTTACCGGGCACCTGGTTAATCGGTGTCCAGATAATTGGCGATCTGCTGTCATAATTTGGAAGAAGGTAACCTTGCTTTAAAATATATTAACACACAAGCATACCCACGCGCACACCCATATACACATGCACACATTTATCTATTAGGGATGCACCGATTAATCGGCAGTACCATTAATCGGAAAAAATATTTTCAAAAATCATTTTTTTTTATCATTCCTTCAACAAGAAAGTATGATGTAAAAAAGTGTAATTTTCCACAACATAAGTATAAGATGTAGCATGAAAATAAAGACAAACAATGCAAAATTTGCGCATAACTGAATGAATTATGCAAATTAATCTTCACAGCTGACGTTCACGTAACACTATTACGATGAATTCAGTCTAAAATAATAGCTTAGGGGAGACCGGGGTTAGTTGTTACATTTGTTTTCAATATTTTTTTTTTCGCTAAACTATTTTAAATGTGTGAAACTTTAAAATGCCATTTGTGAACAATAAATAAATGTAATTTTCTACAAACATTACTATAACATGTAACAAAGTCTACAGAGTAAAAACAAAACATATGTTTTAGAAAGTGCGTTAAAACTGAATGAAATATTAAGCGATCATTTCCTAAGTTTGTGTTATGATACCCTCACCCCCAGCTTTTGATGGGGATTTTTTTTTTTCGGTTTGTTTGTTTCAATTATTTTGTTCTGTCTAATTACACATATGATTACATCAAACATTTTGCAACTTACTGTTAAAATTATTCATTTTTAACTCAACAAAAAATAAGTTATTATTAAATAATGTTTGGTTAAAAAAATTATGTGGTACACACTTTCTTGTTCTTCTTCTTTTTTTTTTAATTAACTGATGGTTAAAGTAATATTATTTTTCTATTCATTTTTTCTATTTTGAAGTGGCACGTGTACCCAACGTTGCAGTGGCACAGCGAAGTTGGTTGACCGGGGAAGGGGTAAAAACACCCCTCAGAGGCATTGGTTTCAACATAAATGTACTCTAATGCAGTAGTTTAAACATATGAAAGGATTTTTTTTTTTTTTTTTTTTGATCAAGAAATCCCCTCCGGAAGGTATTTTTGGTCACAAAACCTAGGTATTTTTGATCCCTGAGGGTATTTCTGATCCCCCCCCCCCAGAAGATTTTTCGGGCTGCGCTAGTGCAACGTTGCAACATTTTTCATGCGTCGATAGTTTTCTCCTTTCGCATAGTGCTTTTAGATAACGTTATAATTTTTTATAAGGAATAAAAGTCTTGGATTAAAAAGCTACTAATATTAAAAAATTAATTTTGAATAAAAAGTTGAATAAAGCCCACTGACCACAGTCTACCCTCTAATATGTTAAAACTTTCACATCTACTTAACATAATGTAATTTTATTAAAAATACGTTATATAAAAATTGACTCAAAGAAATTGGATGAAATTTTGAAGTCACTTTTACAAAATCAGGAAAAACCAGAAAAATGAACTATTCCCTGTCTCTGGAGTCGATATAAAAACGAAGAAAAAGTGACGGGAAAATTGGTAGTATTAAAAATAATCAAAATGATCATTAATCGGCTCCGCTGATTAATCGGCCGATTATCAACATCCGATTAATCGGTAATCGACCAATTTCCTTATGGGTGCATTCCTAATATCTATATATTATATGGATGTTGATCAATGCTAATGCTATTTGTGTATGTGTTTCTTTCTTGCATCTAATAATCCGCTTAAAATAAATTTTAAATTGTTTTTTCCTATCATAAATATTTGTGAACTACTATTTCCTCTGAACTAACTTATGTAATAACTAAGGAATACGAAAGAATACAATGTTTAAATGCTTCCTCAGCACGTAACATTTTATTTCTTAACATAAGTTATGAATTTTTAGGTACATGCATTCTTTTTTTAATTGTTCTTTCGACGGGAAAAATAGATTTGAAATTGCTTTTCTTGATTTTATTTGAAGTATGAAATTAGATTTCTCATTAGTTTCAGCATCGTAAATCGTAATTTTAATTTTTCTCTTGATTGCGTTTAATACTTAAGTGGTTTTGTAAGTAATTCGTACTTTTGTTAATCATGTTAGAAAGGGGTAATTCAAAATGCTATTCTTCAATGCAAAAAAGAAAAGAAGCAAATTTCGTGTTCCATTCTTGTTGCTGCATTAGATTTCTGAAAAATGATGTCTAAGTGCTGAACATAAAAGCAACTTGAGACTCAATTAGATTGGTTGCCTTGGGAAAAAAAGGTGCAGCAGTAACGAGCGACTGTATTCAATTGCCGTATGTTAAAGAAATGACTTCTTGGCCTGTCACTACTACAGTCAGTATACTTGTACAGGGTGTATCAGTACAGCGTTTACAGACTTTCGGGACAGATAGAGTACACCTAAACGAGGGGAAATCACATGGCAATGCATGGTCGGAAACGCTTTCCTGACGCGATAGTGACGACACAAAGCACAAGAAAGACAAGACACGAATAAGAGGAGAAAACATGTTTATCATTTTTAATACAGCAAAAATGCTGGTATGTTTTTGTCTGGTGTACACGATAGATGTCATTACGTAAACCAAAGCTTCAGATGACGGTGCATGCGCACACGCGGTTTTTGTTGCCGCGCTTGCTTTGACCTTCGATCTTCAATGCGCTGGAGATGTGAGGCATGCATCACGGCCCGGGGTCGTAATTTCGAACACCTACTTTGATGACTATCGTTGGCTCCTTCATGTTCTTTTTTCTTAGTTTTTTGCTGTACTAAGGATAATAAACATGTTTTCTTTTCTTATTCGTGTCTTGTCTTTTTGGTGATTTGTGTCGTCACTACCGCGCCAGGAAAGCGTTTCCGACCATGCATTGCTATGTGGTTACCCATCGTCTAGGTGTACTCAATCTGCCCTGAAAGTCTGTAAACGCTGCACTGATACACCCTTTATAATGTATTATTGATTTGTATTGGAGATAGAGATACTTATATACTTTACAAAAGTTAAGATATATGCAGAATATTCTTATTTGAATTGTTTTTTTTTAACGGGAAAAAATGGATTTGAAATTGCTTTTCTTGATTTTATCCGAAATTTCGTTGTTTTGGTATTCGTTGTAATGAGATTTCACTGCCGGTATAATATTCCTTCTAGCCATGTGCGAACAAATTTTATGCATAATGCTTGCATGTTGCATTGAAATGCCAAACCAGTTCGCTTTTATTTATAAATGTGTCTTCGCTGTAGTTTTTATTTCCG